>NW_026126511.1:44602500-45040000 GCF_943737965.1 Phodopus roborovskii | reverse complement strand
CAAAAGGCATTTGGCATTTCAGACTATCTTTTTACTTATTTTTATTTTGGTTTGTAATTTTATAAAATGTAATTTTGAAATTGTGATTACTTTAAACCTACTGAGATGTCCAAACACATAATGGCATAAGGAGCCAAAAAATGATAAATATGAAGTATTAACATATTACTATGTTTTGACATCTTTCAGCTGTTTTGAATCTTAAAATTCAGTTTTTACTCTCATGTTTTGATATAATTTTGGAAAAGAACTATTTCTTATACAAGTCAATGAACTCAGGTTAAAGTTTCTCATAGGTAAAATAAGATAGTAACTGACCCATGGGAGCCTATTTAATAATGACATTTTAAACTATTACTGCTAAAGTACAGACTGTTTTTCAAAAGAGGCAAGCTGTGATGAGCCATGATCAATTGTGATGGGCATGTGCCAGAGTTCCACTCTGTGCTATATATTCCCTAAATCTTATCCCAACAACTGGGAGAAAATACATGGTAAAGCAGCAATGTGAACCCCTGCTTCACAAAGGTCTTAAACACATAAGAATGTTTCAGGGTCTTAGCCCAATCACAGAAGGCTGAGTTGGGTCTGAGGAAGAATAAGTGTGCAGCTCCCTGTTTCCCCAGCCTCCCAGGACCCTGGAGACAATCTAGTCTAGTAAAGTAAGAACTCATTTATTGCCCCATAGCAAGCATCTTTTAAAGCAAAAAACCACGAGCCCTTCAAAAGTCATTCACAACATAAAAGGTAAAATTCCTTGCACCTGATATACTGCACACATAGTTGTTTCTTTGTTAATTTGGCATTAACAATGGTGGAAGCTCATCGAGGTCAGATGACTTCCTCAACGTTCCAAAACTGTTATAAAATTGGGATGTGGTGAGATATTCTTGATGAGCAGGGAGATTTTAGGATCTCAGATTTCTGTGATATGTCCTCAAAACAACTTTTCCTCATGAAATGCAAGTGTGCCAGAGGGGCAAGTAAGGCAATAAGGGTTTACAGATGAGAAACACAGGAACTGAAAATTCCCTTGAAAATTTTTCTTCCCATCTGGCCAGAAGAATTGGTGGGTAAAGCTAGACAACCTGAATTTGGTTCCCGGAACTCACAAGGTCAAAGGAGAGCAGCAGGCTCCCATGAGCTGACCTCTGATCTCCAAAAGCATGTTCAAAGCACACATGCACACAAACACACAAAATACATGGAAAGTTAATTATAAGTTTCTTTTAGCTTTGAGTCAGGCTTACTCATCTCTCTCTCTCTCTCTCTCTCTCTCTCTCTCTCTCTCTCTCTCTGTGTGTGTGTGTGTGTGTGTAAGCACACAAATGCGAATATTAAAGACTTTTAAAGTTAACATTGAGAAAGTATTTTCAAGAGCATTGTTATTATTATCCCAAGTACAAAAAGCAATGCCATGGTCAGTCCCATCAACAAGAATAATTCCTAGATATTTTATGTAAGGAAATGGACTGCACCATTAGGGAGGAAGGATGAGCTGCTAACTCTCCATTAATTGAGTTCTCAGGGGGATCTCAAAAATATAATGATGACAATCTAGTTGCTTTCATTTTTCCTGCAGATGACATTTCATTCTTATTTATACCCCAATATATACCATTGCGCACTTAGTTTCTTTATCCATTCCCTTGTTGCTGGAACTTTAGGTTGATTCCATAGCTTAGCTATTTTGAATAGGACTTCAAACACTTGGAAATACTGATTTTCAGGTATCTCTATGATAGGCTGTCTCTGAGCCCTTCATGCAATTGCCCAGTAGTGGCATAGTTGGGTCATGTGGTATGTCTGTGACATTCAGACTACAATTTTCAGATCTTATGCAGATACATAAACTTAGGTAGAGATGTCAGGAAGGTAGAAACAAAACTGCCTAGTTCAGCAAAAGAGAATATTAGAGGGGAGGGGAGTAGTGAGGAGTTACCAGAGAAATGCTCAAAATACATTATATACTTGCATGAAAATGGCCTTATGTAACCCAGCATAATACAATAAAAACTTCAAAAATATAATTATAAGAGAAGGAAGCCAGATCAAAAATACACAGCCCATAATCTCATTTATGTAAGGGTTGAAAAATAAGCAATGTTAATGACATTATTCAGAGATGCATACATTGGTACCAAACCCCTCATGAAATGCAAGCAGATGATCACCATCCAAGTCAGGTCAGGGTTAGTTGAGGATATAGGCAAGAATCCTGATTAAGAACATAGTGCCAAGTGCCTTTGGGCTGTGAGCAATGTTCTTATTTTGCCCTTGATTTGAAGGATGTTTGCTTTACAATAATTTATTAAGCTGTGAATTTATATTTTATGCACTTTCCATGTGCATGTCAAATGTTTTATTTTCACTAGGAAAGAAAAAAGCTTAGAGGAAGAATAAAAAGTATTCCTCTGAGACAGAGTCTGCAGTGGGCGAGGTAGCTGGCAGCAGGGGTGGAACCTTGCCTCCCTTCCCAAAGTCTGCCCTTCTTCTTTCCAGCTTGGATGGAAGTCAGGCACAGCTGTGCAGCAACAGTGACCTCTCTGCTCTTGGTCTGACATGAAGCAAACCAGACAAGTTGTGTGACTTTCACCTCTAGGGAAATACCTAGCTTCATTCCCCACCGCAGAGGGTGGGCAAAGAGCTGGAAATGATGGGAATAATGTTTGACAACACATTATGAAGAGGTTAAAGGACAGGGAAACATTTTAGATAGTTTGTCTCTCAGGACTCTGCAGTTTCTCTCTCACATTCATGAAGATACTCGGATAAGAAAGCCATCTTTATTCTCAACCAGCTTGAGGCATAAAGCTACTCTTCTTTACCTGGATTAATACACATATTTACTCAGCTAGCTGACTTATGGCCCATTTGACTGTGACACAAAGAGTGTCTATCCCTAGTTTTCTGAGCATCAGAGTTTCATTGTGGACTGGAATAAGTTGTCTTGAGGACAAAGGAGGGCACAACATTCAGAATGGGGACTAACCTGCAGAAGCCAAAAGGCAGTGATGTGGACAGATTTTTTCCAAGATTGGGCAGGGTGCAGTACAGGATGCAGTACACACCAGTCATATGGGCATCTGAGAAGTCAGAATGATGACATGCTGGCTTGGGGAGAATGTGACATTTTTTGGTGAGATCCAGAATGAGGATGGAGTGTACATGCTTCCAGAAATCTGATTGAGAATCTACACAGCACACTCCACTTCTCAGGTCAATCAATGCCAGGGATGAATCTCAGCTACATTGCATTATTTAGAGACAGGACTGTCTGCTGAATAAAAAGGAGAACCCCATGAGTAAATTGAGTCAGAGAGGGCACTGTGTTCACATTTCCAGTAGAAACTGCATCTTCAGGAAAATGAAGCAAAAAACTTAGATTTTTTTTTCTCTCATTTTCTTTGTGCATTTCCATGATTTTTTAAAAGGCATGTTTTATTGTTTACTGAGCTGGCTTTGCCATCATGGTATCTGGTTTTTCAGTTTGTTGAAGACTATAGCAAGTTGCAAGTCATTTGCTGATTTTAGTTGACTCCTTATAACAACAGAAGTCCTCAGATATCTGCAGATGCCATGCAAATCTGAGGAGATGAAATGAAAATGATTACGATTGGACACAGTGGAACAGGGCTCAGGGAAGTAGGTTCAGCAGTTGTGTGAAGTCAAGGATCCTCAAGAATGTTTGCAGGCCAGGATTTTCTCAATTTCAACTAGAATGCCATGTTTCAAACCATAATGAGAATGAAATCAAGGAGATAGTTCTGTGTGTACTTAGTAACACATTCTATGCATCTTCTCTCGGTTGATTAGTTGATTTATCTATCATAAAACAATCATCTAAATTTATGTATCTAATTTGAATTAATTGATCATCTGTCTATATTTGTCAACCATCATCTATCACATGTATTTTCTGTCTTTATGTATCTATGATCTATAATTGATATATTTTATCTATATCTAGGTATTTATTTCTATATGTATTTATCTAATCTAATGTAGCATACCATATATCATATCAGTCTATCTCACATCAGTTTATTCCATAAGTAATATCATGGTATCATACTTTTCTTCCTAGCATTCAACATTAGAGGTAGCAATGTAGTACTCTTTTCCAATTTATTTTCTTGTTTGTAACAGTCTTACTCTAAAGCCATGGTTGACTAGAAATTCAGTATGTAGACTAGGCTGGCCTTGAACTCACCGCAGTCTTCTTGCTTTGCCTCCCAAATGACAGGATAACATATGTATTACTGTGCCCTGAATATGATGCTATTCCCTTCTTTCCGTAAGTCCTTTGTTCATTCCTTCCTTATGTTCTCCAGGCCCCCTACCATCTCTCTTTCTTTCTTGGGCATTGAACCTGGGCCTCACACACAGTAGGCAACCATGCTGTCACCAAGTGGAATGGCTGACTCATGAATACCAATCTCTAATTGAAGTATGGGACCAAAAGCCATTGGTGTATGCTGTGTAAGTGACTTTAAAGCAAGGTATATGAAAATAAATCAAGTATCCTTAATAATTTTAAACAAGTTCAATTATGGGTCCGAAAATCATTTTGTTAAAATTTAGAAAGGTAAAATATGTTTACTACAGTGAATCTGAAAACAACAGGCCAGACAGACTGAGCAAGATAAATCTCATTGTATAATGTGCTCTATTTTTTTTTTAACCTGTTAAAATATAAACTCATTTCAGCGGCCAGTTTTCTTATGAGATGGGTAGATAAAATTCCATTCTCTCATCTATCCCTGATCCTAAGGTATGCTACAGTGAGTTCTCTTAATTACGTTAAAATTCCTCTTCCACAGCTCTGAATATGATGCTCCCATTGTATTTCTTAATTGTATCAAGTATGAATTTTACTTAAGCATTAGATTGTTTTCCTTATGTCCATATTTGGAACTTTCCATCATTAGGAAGAATCATTTATCACCTTTTCTACTCTAGGCATTTAGTTATTTCAGTCACTCTCAGACCTAAAGTCATCCAAGTCAGGTTGTCTGCTCATTTTGATACAGATTATACCCCCACTCTCATCCCTTCTTGGAATGAACATGTGAAACCTGTATTTCAAACAAGGTTTCAGATACCAGTGATGCAGCTGTATGGCTTTCCAAAGGACCACATTTGAGGAACCACTAAGTGACAAAACCTATTCTGTCTTCACCTTATAGTTAACCTGGATAGCTGAGACCTGATGTGCACACCATAGCTGTTTCCCTTGGATCTACTATTTTGTTTTGTCCTCTCTATAATGAACTACTTTTTTTGCATTTGATTAGTTTTTATATTTTAAGATTCCTGTTATCAGTTTATAACTGAACTTTCATCATCATCTTCTCTCAATATGTCCAATTTATTGCGTGTTTTTTGTCATTTTTCTCAGTAAACAAATAAAAATTCTATACCTTTTTGACATTCCTTTTGTGGCCGCCACTCACACCTTCTATGCTGGCATCTTCATTCACCCAGTTCGGGAGTTTTGGGCTTTTGGGTTGCATACCCTGTTTTCTGAGTTCCTAATTGCTGATCAAACATTTGGCTGAATGTTATGAGCATGTTTTTCTGCCAGCCTGGTCTCACAGCTGTGACAGCCCCAAATAACACACAGAGACACTGTATTAGATATAATGTTATTGGCCTGTTACTAGCATTACTTATTAGCTAGCTGTGTTTTAAATATTAACCCATTTCTATCAATCTAAGTATTTCCACGTGGTCTTATCTTACTGGAGAGAGGATCCGGACCTCTGTTCTCTCAAGTCCTACTTGTTGAATCTCCTTCTCCCTTTTCCAGAAACCTCCTTGTCTCCTAGTCCCACCTATCTTGCTTTCCTATTGGCCAACAGTGCTTTATTCATTAACCTATAAGAGGAACATATTTACAGAATGAAATCTCCCATCAGCTGAACAAAACTCTGTATTAGAAATAATTTTCTTCCCTAGAACATTGCCTCTGGTCCTCTGGTCTTCTGCTTTCTCTCTTGGGTCACCTGACACCATTTGAATTTTGATCTTTTGTGTACTTCCTTGAAATGTTAAGATTACTGTGGTTTGAATAAGAATGACTCTTACATAGGTTCATATATTTAAATGCTTATTTCTCAATAAGTAGAACTATTTGGGAAGGATTAGGATGCATAGTCTTATTTGTGTACATGTGGATTTGTTGTAGGAGGTGCCTTCATGGGGAAGGGCTTTGATGTTTCAAAAGTTACCACCAGGTTCTCTCTCTCTCTGTCTCTCTCTCTGTCTCCCTTCCTCTCTCTCTCTCTCTCTCTCTCTCTCTCTCTCTCTCTCTCTCTCTCTGTGTATGTGTGTGTGCTTGTGTGTGTATGTGTGTCTCCCTCTCCCCCTAATTTTCTCTACCTGCTGCCAATGGATCAGGATATAAATAAAGCTCTTGGCCACTGCTCCTGCACCATTTCCAGTCTGCTTCCTGCCATCATGATCTAAAAGTGTATGCAAACCCCTGATTAAATGCTTTCTATTATAAACATTGCCTTGGTCATGGCATCACTTCACAGCAACAGAACAGTCACTAAGACAAGGTTGCTTTCTTAATGCTTGGTGCTTAAAGATATTACAGAGATGCCACCACTAATGTGTTGAGCATCAAGTGGTTCTTCCTGAGAAACCCACACCCTACAGTTCTGGAAAACTTTTTCATGAATTATCTCACAGCTTATTTATAATGCGCCATTTTATTTGTCCTCGCTGAGACTCCTGTATTTGTATGTTAGACATCCTGAGATTTGTTTCAAGCTTATAGTTTCAGCTGCTTGGGGACTATGGCAGGAAGATGTGAATAGTGTAGATCATAAAACATCCCTCATCTCTGTGAAAGCAATGAGGAACTGTTCAAAGTTCCTCTCATTTGTTAGATCCCACTCAGATTTCAGAGATCATTCATTATAAGGAAAACACATTTATGAACAGGGGAAATGTTGCAGGTCTGCATTTTCTGTTCAGTTTCACAGCATGGCATATACTTCATAAGAAACATGTAATTACGCATGCCAGGATTCTGTGAAGTCAGAACACATTAAACACCCTCATGTAAAAGAGCAGGTGGATTCAATTGAGTAGATGTGGGGTTGAGAACTGGAGAGCAGGGTAAGGGAGGAGGAGAGGTAATTGATGCACACTTATGCTTCTTATCAGGAAGGAATTTCTCTAACTAGAGTTGTCAGTGGGATGATCTGTGTTGATAGTAATTAGGCTTCTTGTTACCAGATGGGTGAATACAGAATTTTGCAGAAATTCTCTAAAGCAAACTTCCTACTGCAGGCAGATAACGCCATTAGAAAAGATACTCCACAATTTCTTTCATCTTTAGGAGCATAACTATCACATATTTTTCCACATGGTGAAAAATATACCTACAATCTAATCCCACTTAGTAAAAAATAGTCATAAATATTTCCAGTCTAATTTTCTTAGGATGCCTCATAAACATTGTTTGAAATAAATCAGTGAGGGGAGAATGTCCTGGTTTATCTAAATCTGCAATGCTGATTGCAAGTCAGAAAGTGGGAGTTGATCACTGGTTTGGAAAGTCACAAAGCTCCTGTAGAACATGGTTCCTTCATGGAGACTAGCCCTTCATCTGATTTTTTTCTTCCTAGAGAAATGACTGGAAATTGCTTCCAGTAAAAGGCAAGGTTTCCTCCCTAGATCGGCTCGCTGCCCAGAAGATGGGTTGATTTGCATTTTTCTGCAGTGCATCACTCATTTATGTGCAATGCCGCAGCACTGCCAGTATCTGCCCTGATGCAGCCTTGTCTCCAGAGAAGGGCTGCATTCATTTGTAGCCATCTTAAGCTCTGCAGTTGACATACCAGTACTTTCTCCTCTTCTTTTACCAGTCCCCCAAGAAAGGAAACTTCCTGGTGCGCTCTTTTTTTTAGCTTTTCAAGGTCACTTAAGATGAGAGCTAAAGTAAGAACACTTTTTTCTTTGTGTTTGAGCAAGGATTCACAGGATAAAGACGTGCTGGGAAGTCAAAGCATAACCATTGAAGATTGAGTTATATTTGCAGATGGTGTGAGCCAGGTGAGATAATAGCACCTTTCCCCTTCATCTAAGTCAGGAAAATCCAGGTGGAATTGCTGGGTTTAAAAAAAGGAAGTTGTGTAGCCTTGAAAGATTTGCAGTGTCATGTTTGACTAATCCACTCTGATACCTGGCAGAATAAATATTGCAGCAAAGGATGAGCTAATGTTTTAAGATGAAGCATGTCTGTGCAACTTTGGCTCAGGTCAAAGACAAGGGGAGAGACAGAGAGAGAGAGAGAGAGAGAGAGAGAGAGAGAGAGAGAGAGAGAAGAGAGAGACAGAGAGAGACAGAGAGAGAATGACAGACACACAGAGAGAGATGCATGGTTTCAGGACCTGAGGACTTTGCTGTTAGGAATAATGACAGTATACCTCTCTTTGCAGGGTTTTCATGGCTCGTTGACTTCAATCCTTGGGAGTAGGTCACTTAGTCCTGTGTTTGAAATGACTGCCTGATGCTTTCAAGCCTTCACATCATACCCAGATATTTCATTCAAATTTCAAAAACACCCTTAAAACTTATAATGGGCATTTATCTGGAAACATATCAAACTCAAAATTAACTTCTTGGGGGTAATAAGAAAAGGGATTATATATCTTACTTCTCACATCTCTGTGGGAATTTTTCATACATAAGGAATAAAATATCTCTACATATAATGTAAAAACTAGATGGAAACCACAGTGGTAATTTATTATGAGTTGGCAGTTACCTAGCAAAGCCTTTGAAGCTCTCAGCAGCCTTCACTGTTAAAGCTGATTTTATAATTGAAGTTTTGACGTCCCCTGTGAGATTTCCTTCCCATCCCTGTCCTGACCCTAAGACAGCTGACTTGACTTCAGACTCCAAACCAATTACCAAGACAGTTTCCCTGAAGATTGGGTTCCTACTCCCTAGTAATTAGGCCCTATCTATCATTGTGCTCTACATACCTCCCAAAGTATCTAAATAGAGGTTAGGAAGACTGCATGAAGTTCTGAACTTGACTTTAAACATGGTTTCTCCTCTTACTGAAGTTACTGAAGGCCCTTTTTTTTGTTTGTTTGTTTAAACTGCCTGATAAAACTCATCCATCTAGATCAGGCAGGTTCAATCTGCAGCCTCTGGGCTGCATGTAACCAATGATGGCTATAAATGTAGCCCAGGAAATTTGCAGATGACAATGTCATATCCTGTTGTCAAAAGGTTGATCTAGATGAAGCTTCAGTGTTTCAGGACATGGAACGAAATTCTTGTGTACCCAGCTTTATGGATATGGGTTCTCATACAGTACTCCTATTCTGAGCCTGTGGTTCTTAGTGGAACCTGGGTTCTTATACTGTATCCCTGGAGCCTATGGTGCTTTGCAGTTTTGCTCCACACCCTGGAACTGGTCTCTTCAGCATGCATTCCTTATGTCCCTAGGCAACCCTACCTATGGGATCAGCCAACAGGGTCACTGACTAGAAAGTAGAATTAAGTCAGAAGCCAAGGACTTCGATTCTCTGTACTGAATAGCTTTTCAACCATGACTGTGACTACTCTGACATCTCTTATGTTTGCTCTGGTACAGCACCAACTATCTGCCCTCGCTTTTATAAAATACCTATCCTGCCAGGAAGATTCTATCCTTATGACCTAATTACTCCCAAGGTCTCACCTCTATATAACATTATAATTATTACTATTGTTGGTTTTTCTTGAGACAGGAATTCTCTGTGTAGCTTTGTATACCAGGCTGACCTCGAACTCACAGAGATTAACCTGCCTCTGCCTCCTGAGCTGGGTTTAAAGGCCTGTGCCACCACCTCCTGGCTATATAACGTTATTCTAAGACTAGAATTCAACTCACTCAGACTCTCATCTTCATTCTATGTTTTTTTTTTTTCCTTTTTAAACTGGACTCATATTTCCTTTTAACTTTAAGTCTGTTATCTGAGGAAATTTGACACAATATCTTCTTTCCCAAACTTTTGTGCTTTAAAAGTCATTATCATGGTCTGGTTAAATCTTTGAAATTAGATTCCAGATGAAATCTGGGTTCTCTTTATCTATTGGTTGTCACAACCACTTGAGATGCTCGCTATTCCCTTGGGACTTTGGTTTCTTCCATGTGAAAAATGGTAATATTCATAAATATAAAATGGCTTGCTTTTATGTTCAGAGTAGATAGAGGCATATGCTTATCATATAAAAAATTAAAAATGCTGTTATTCTGTCTTTTTGTCACAGAGAAGTTTGCAAATTTTGCTAGATTCTTTTTTAAATTTTTAGTTCTGGATTTGTATTTTAAGCTTTATAATATGTTTCCTTATTAGGTCTCTTTCAGTGTTCATGTTATTTAATATTATTTTTAAAAGATCTTAAATCTAACATTCTATTACACTATTACACCCTTCTTAATATGGCCTGCATGTTTAGAAGAAAGCCCTTGAAGCAGTGAGCCTGCACCTGACACTCAGCAAGGAGTTGCCAATGAGTTAAAATCTGGCCACTGAACTGATAGATTGCAGTATGTTCTGACTTGTTCTGTGGGCTTTGTGTGGCAGACTAGTCTTTGAATATTAGATAATGTAAGCCCTGAAGCGGTGATGCCTCAATTCTGTTCTTTTAAAGTGGTAGCTCAGAAGATGGGAAATGAATAGTACTTAACTATTTTCTATCCGCTACAAGTCGGGTTGCTCCTATGCAGCCAAGAAAATGCTGGTTTAAGAAGGTGGAGAGGGTGTTAAGAGTTTTTGAGATACTGAGGTTCTTTTGATTTCCTTGTAATTTTATAGTTTGGGACACATTAATTCCCTGTGCAAATGCATCTGAGTGTGGGGTTTTGTACAGCCATCAATTAAAGTCCCCAGTGAGTTTTGAAACAAATAATTACCTAAGCCACTTTTTTTTTTTTTTTTTTTTTTTTTTTTTTGCATATAGAGTATTTTTTATTTAATTTTATATAACAAAGTCCAATTAAATGAAAACAAACATTTATACACAATATTTGGGAATTTGGGCGTCGTTCTTTCCAAACTACTTCCTGCTGGTAAGGGGCGCTGTCTTGGGGGATTCGAAGAAGATTCAGATATCCTAGCTGTAGTCTGTAGGGCTGTTTTGTCCAGCTGTTTGGAATGTAGGATCAGCTTGTACTCTGTTTCAGGCGGTCTGGTGTGATCAAACCACATTAGTCTGGAAGGAATCCACATCTTTTCATTTTCTGTGGAAACAAAAATAGAAATACTTGAAAATTCAAATCAGGGACTAGAAAGACAGCTCAGTCAGTGATATTCTTGCCTTGTGAGCTCCAAGTACCTGAGTTTGATTTGAGAACCACTGGGTGTGGTGTCATGGTGCTTGTAACCTCTGCATTTTTGGAACCTGGTAGATATCCAGTGTAGACTACTTGTTTCGTTTGTTCACTCAAGGAATCTCTTCTATTTCCTCTTTCCAGGGAGATCAAGGCAGATCCAGGCATCTCCCCCTGGAACATTCCTTGTTACATAGTCTCTCTGGGTCTGTGGATTGTAACATAGTTATTCTTTACAGCTACTATCCACTTGTGAGTGGGTACATACCATATTTATCTTTCTCTGTCTGGATTACCTTACTCAGGCTAACATTTTTTCTAGTTGATAATTCATTGTAAAAAAATAAGGTTTTATTTATATATTCATCAATCAGTGCACATTTGAGTCTGTGCTTTTGAGCTATGGTGAATAATGCTGCTATCAACATTAATGTTCAAATATTTGGTCATTTATTTTCATTTATCTCTGGGTAGATACCTAAGAGAGGAATTACTGGCACATGTGATGTCTGTATGCTTAGCATTATGATATATATCTAAAGTATTTTCTAAATAGTCCACCAGTATCATTTTACAGAATGATTATTGGCCAATAATCAGTCATTATCACCGCCTCTTCTGTACCAGTTACCCTGATGATCATCTAGTTTGCTTGAAGTTCCCCTTACCATAACTTTGTGATACTGGCAGGCATTCTGCACCCCATCCACACACCTTTTCCCTTCCACTGTCTGTCTTCTTAGCATCTGGTTTCAAAGAAAGAAGGCTCACCAACTATTATGCCAAGCTGATGATCTCTCTCTCTCTCTTTCTCTCTCTCTCTCTCTCTCTCTCTCTCTCTCTCTCTGTCTTTCTCTCCTCCTCTTCTATCTCCATGCCTTGTGACTTGTCTCTGTTATTTCACCTCAACTTGAAATTTCAACACTTTTATTTGTTTTTCTGTTCCTTTGTTCCTTATGCTTAGTGTTTCAACCTCTGTCCATTAGATATGTCAATTACCCCACAGACAGGCCCCCTCTCTGCAATACTCTCCTATCACATTACCTTGTTCATTTAACTTCCTTATTCCTTTTCAATTGTTCTATTTATTTTCCTTTTTCTATCACTGCTGCAGCATACACTCACCTTGCTTAAGAGTTCAAGCACATTCCTTTGCCTTCTCTTTTGAAAATATTCAGAGGCTCTCTGTTATCATTTAAACAAAGATCCCTAGCTGGGTGTCAAAGCCCCCAATATGTTTCCTAGTCTTGTCTCCTACTTCTATAATGAGCACATGCTTGAAGCATCCCCTATAAGGAGTACGGTTTTTCCTCCCGCCACCTAGTCTTTTCCCGCTGCCACGCCAGCCCCAATTAACACACAGAGACTCTGTATTTGATATAATCCTGTTGGCCAGTTACTATTTTCTTATCGGCTAGCTCTGTCTTAAGTATTAACCCATTTCTGTTAATCTAATATTTCCACGTGGTCTTCTTACGAGGCAGTGGGGCAGGCATCTTGTCTCCCCAGTCTCTCCATCTTGACTCTTCTTTCCTCCTTCATATTTCCTCCTTGTCTCCTAGTCCCTCCTATCTTCCTTTCCTATTGGCCAACAGGCAGGCATCTTGTCTCCCCAGTCTCTCCATCTTAACTCTTCTTTCCTCCTTCATATTTCCTCCTTGTCTCCTAGTCCCTCCTATCTTCCTTTCCTATTGGCCAACAGTGCTTTATTCATTAACCAGTATGAGAAACATATACAGAATGACATCTCCCATCATCTCCTCTTTTCTGTCTAAATAAAAAAAAGGGTTTTAAGCTTAACATAGTAAAATATATAACACAACAGTTATCAAGTAAGAATCACAGTTAACAATATTTAGTCCATTAACATTTAGTAAGATTTGAAGAAAATATTCCATCATCTACTTTATCTTGTGAGTCTAAAGTCCTATATGTACCTTATCATTGAATCCTAACTAAGGAAAACTATAACCATAACTATCTGTCTTCAATTCCTTCAAAGACCACAGAAGGATAATATATGAATTCTAGAAATGACAGAGACATCTTGCATTGTTAGTCACCTGAAGTCCTTCTGTAATCTTCCATCTTTAGCCCATAGGCCATAGTGTGTCTGGCAGACTCTTCAGTAAAGCAGGAAACTTTAAACTGTCTTTTTGTATTGGCAGTTTGTAGTCACTTTTCTCTGTGTCCTGCAGACTGTCTCGCAGACTCTTCCATGAAGCAGGATCTCTGTAGCAATGTCCATTTTGAATCACCAGTCACTTTTCTGTGGGTCCTGCATGTCCAGTTTATACAGCATAAAGTCAAACAGTCCAGACAAGATCAGTATCTTCTCCAAATGGCTAGTCTTGCCATATTGGAAGCAAACTCATAACTCGTTTCCTCGATGTCCATCTCCCTTTCTGACGCAGGAGGTGTTGCCAGGAGCAGTTATGTCTCATTGTCAAGAAAATCCCTAAAACATTTTAAATGCCATACTCTGTAGGTCTTTGAAAGGTTTGAAGAATTCCTATTTATCTCAAATACATCTCTGTGTATCTTGAAAGCCTAGCTAACTTAACTCTAAGCTTTGACTATCATGGGTAATTATCTATAATCTGTACTACATTATACATTTCTGAATTAACTATATAAACACAATACCTAAACAAAAGGAGAAATATACACATCACAAAATTGACCTTAAATTGTATCAATAAATGAAAATCCATTCCAAAACAAACTATGCATATCTATACCGTAATTCCCTTTTTACCTTTAAAAAGATATTGGTTGTGATCATTAACCATTTATAACCAAGTCCATTTAAATGAAAACAAACATTTATAAACAATATTTGGGAATTTGGGCATCGTTCTTTCCAAACTACTTCCTGCTGATAGGGAGCGCTGTCATGGGGATCCTAAGAAGATGTAGCTGTCCTGGCTGTAGTCTGAAGACTGCTTTGTCCAGTTGTTTGGAATGTAGGATCACCTGGTACTCTGTTTCAGGGGGTCTGGCTTGCTCAAACCACATTAGTCTGAAAGGAATCCACAGCTTTTCATTTTCTGTGGAAACAAAAATAGAAATCCTTTTCCCCAGGAACTTGTCCTTAGACTTAAATTTTTGAGTTAAAGCATTTTTAAAATATATAAATTGAATTAATCCAGTAGCATTTCTAAGACTGCTTGACCTTGCCAAGTCAGGGTAAGACAGCCATTCTACCTCCCTGCTGTTGTTGTGGTCTGTTAAGTTCTCTTGGCCTTAGCCAAAACTGGGTGTACCAACATTGCTGTGAGACCTAGGGTGACTGTCCAGGTGGCTTGCTGTTTCTGTCCTTGCTGCACCTTTTGGAAGTTGTCCATCTGCACTTCCTGTCTACTCTAGTATCGTTATTTTCCTTCTCAGGTCTTGATGAGGTTAAAGATTAAACTATCACAACTATTATTCTCTCTTCCTAGTTAGATATATTAGGTACTAGACTTACGTTTTCCAGCTTAGGACAACTCTATTGTAAATTCCATTATGCATTCACCCTAGGACTAGATATGTAGGTCATTTTGTTCTTGATTTTCCTTTTTCTTAGAGCACACTTGTTATTCACTGTTTTGTATATAGTTTTGTATTAAGCCTAAATCTTTTCTTTAGACTAAAAGGGGAATTGTAGTGAGATAGTCCTTCTGTGGCACTGACCACGCCCATTGGGGGGTGAAGCCATGGACAGAAGTGACCTGTGGAGGGAGGTCAGAGAAAGAGCTGGAAAAAGCTCTCTGGCTGGCGGGACAGGAGAGCATCAGGTGGAATTTCCTGGTGTTCATCTGTCTAGGTTGTAAGTAATTTCTCCCTGAATAAACATCTATTCGGCCTATTTGTTTATCCTGATCCTTATTTAACCGCGATAATCCCCATTTCTTTTTGCTGTGTTGCATTTTCCTGCTTCCAGTTTTGCTTATGTCTCTCTTCTGGCTGCCATGCCATTTCTCCATGTAAGTCTGTTTCTCAAGGCATCATAAAATGTGTTCTTCTGCACACAGATGTCTATGTGCTCACTAACCTGAATTTATCACTCTTCTTTCAAGTTCTCCAGTGTCATTTTTAATTATTTGTAACAATTGCTTTATACCTATTTGGTCATTCCTCTTGAAATCAATGGTTTTGAGGGCATAAGTCTTGGTGTACTTTTCACAATTATAGAAGCTACAATATGTGTGTTAGCCATGATCTAGACACCAAACTAAGTATTTTATAAGCAAATCTTCTTTAATAACAAAAGAATAAAACTAGGCACTATTTTAAATTCTCGTTCTATAAATGGGAAAGTTAATATTTAAAGAGGACCTGTAACTTTTCTGAGGCTAAACATATATTTAAATGGCAAAGCTAGGGCTTCAGCCCAGACTGACTCCAAGTCTGCCTCTGTCTTCCTAGCACTTCATGTAATAAATGTCAATTAAATAAGTAAAGAATGGCCATTCTGAACTGCTCCAATGCATTTGGCTTAGGAGTTACGTATTAGCACAAAGTAAGTGCTGGCATTTTCTCGGTGTGAGATATTCATCACATTCATCATAAGGTAGAGGGAGAAGAAGATTCTGTGAGGACAAACAGAACTGGGCCCTCAGTGGCATCTGCTAGGTGGCTATCAGTAAATGTGAGGTGGTAACAAGAGAAATAAAATTCTATGCTTGCTATTCACCTTCCAATCGATGAATGGACAGCCATGCCTATGGAAGAGGCTGCCATATTGTCCATTCCACCAGGGGGTGAACAATTTTTGGTTCAATGTGTATCATCTGTAGTTTCTGGCCTAAGATGAAAATACCAAATGAGTGCTATTTTAACTCACTTATCAATTTCTATTTACAATCTGTCTATCTATGTATCATATATACATCATCTGTATAGCTATCATATTGTATCATTACTAAATTGGCAAGGTATTTCTGTCCTTGTGTTTCTAGGAGTCAAGTGTGCATGGGTCAGTCTTCACTAGGATGCTGACCTTCATGCCTAGATTTCAACTGTAAGCTTCTTCTTCCTCTCACGTGGCTTCAAACATGGAAAGGGATGTGATCCTCATACTTCCAAATACTGATGTTTCCTAGAATAAAATCCTGTTTAGCAAGGATTTTCATCAAAGAAAAACTTCAGGTTATGAGACATTTAAATTATACCACTCTTTACTATTATTGTCATAAAATAAATGCATTGACTTTCAAATGATGTCATGACTATTCAGTGGTTGAAAGAATACTGATCCTTCTAGCAATTTTCTGTATGGTGGATCCTACTTTCAATATGTCATTTTCCATAAAATACAAAACTTCATTTAAGAGACAGAAGTCAATACAGATAGTTGTTAGGTGGCAACTAACGCTGAGAAGGACAATGAATCTGTTGGGGAAATATAAGAGTTAATTTTCTGGTTGGCCTGCTCCATCCAGATATGGATAAAGTCCATTAAGATGTCACAATAAAAATTGACTTCATCAGTTTCCAGATCCTTGGTTCCAGAGTTATAGATGAAGAATTTTTGATGCAACTCTTACTCTTCTGACGTTCAGAGGGGAAAAGTACTGTATCTATCTGTTTAAATCATAGTGCCTTTTGCAATTCTTATGTGCAGTCTTGATTTGTTTGTTTGGGTTGAATGTATTCTAATGGGAGCTCTAAAGTTTAATGTTCATATCCCAGAGGGATTTCATAAGTGTGGGGTGTTATGTAGAAAACAGTATAATTTTTAAAAGCTTTACAATCTGAAGGACATAGGTGAGTTTCTGCAGTCAATATTGCAATCATTGGTATTTCAGTATTTGTGGCTAAAAATTAAATCTCATTTATTTTGATCTTAAGGAGTCTTTGATGTCGTCGGGGACACCTTGTGTGTTTAGAACTGCCAGGAAGAACAGTGTTTCACTGAGCTGGAGGCAAGAACTCCCTGCAAAGAGCAACAATGCAGAGTTGCTTGTTCTGCTTTTACATCTTTGTGAGGTGCCTGATAAAAGAGGTTTATGCTGATCAGGCTGTGGGTGGGAAAGAATGGGGCAGAATATGGCAGTGCTCTGATCTTCAAGGGCGTTTCCCATCTGTGTTCCTGTGGACTCCATACCCTAAATGTTCTCAGTAGAAAACAGTGATCTCCAGTCACACTCACCAGAATGGAACAGATACATGCCTAAGAACATACAGCTAGTTATTATTTACCTAGATCTACCATTACAATGCTACTGGTTTCACTGTGGAGAATCATTTCTCTCCCTATCAATAATTTAGATAGAGTCCTGTGACAAGATAATGGCACACTTATCTTCAGCTGTCAACTTGATACAACCCAGGGCCTCTTGGGAAGAGGGGAACCTCAAATGAGGAATTGCTTAGATCAGATTTGCCTTTGGATATGGCTTAGAGGCCTTGTCTCAGTTGCTAATTGGCATAGGAGGACCTGTCCCTACAGGCCATGCCATCCCTTGGGAGGTGGGTCTGGGCTGTATAAGAAAGTTGGAAAGACAGTGCCCATCACTGGTAAAATACTGGAGGACCTGAAAAAAATTAAAGTTTCAGAGAAAAGATTTGTAAATAATTTCTGTTGAGATTGTTGCAACTTTATGTGATATTGAAAGCTAATTATAATAACTAAATGAAAAATGGGTAGCATATTTTATTTACGACATCATTTGTTCCCATAACTAGAAAATTGTTAAGCTGTGCTCATCATAGTTTGCTTACGAGAATAAAAATTTTAAAAAATCTAATTTAGAAGCCTTTGTTTACTTTGTACTTAGTTTTAAACTGCACATAGTGAGGTGAATGGCATGGCCACTTCACAATGACCAGTCTGGAAGGCTTAGGAGTTATGTTTTGTTTAGATCAGGGCTTCTTAGTCTGTTTCCTCTCACAGCCTTTTTTCATCTGAGAAAATGTTAAGTGACCCAAAGTATATAGATATATCCAATAAATATTCAAATCAAACATTTCCTCATAATAAATTGCAAAAGAATTTATTTTAAAATACTTCTTTGGTTTACATATCATTTTGCTATTCACAGAAGACAAAACCAAACTCTTATACAAATGTGATGCAAGTGTTTGTTCATCTTTACATTGAAAAAAATTAAAGACTGGTTGGGTACTAGACACTGCAGGATGTACGGCAGGTGAGTGAATTATTATTATTTGTTTAGTAATTAGTTTAATTAGCTATTGTTGAAAGGTGTGGGCACAATTGTTAATAAGGTGTTTTGAGGAAGTTAGAAGTACTGATGGGAACATAATAATAGCAATTACAATAGGGAGGCCTATTATTGTTGGGGTAATGAAAGAGGCAAATAGATTTTCATTCATTTTAATTCTCAAGGGTTATTTGGTTTTGAATGGGTTTGTGGGAAAATTTTGGGTGATATTTGTAAGAATAGTTAATATTTGGTTTATTACTCTCTTGTTTTGTTTTATAATCATCAATGCTGAGAATTCTACTTCCCATATTTATCTAATACAAAATGACGTAATTATGTTTAGAACCATTTCAGAAATGATTAGAAGTTTTCCCAAGCCAAAATTTATTTGACTACTCTATGAAATTCAAGAAAATAACTCAAATATCACTTTTTAAAACATCTTAACCTAATAAAATTCAAATATACACTAATTCAATACTCATATATAAATGAATGACAGAAAGAAAATGTTGAATATTTTTATTATTAAACTATTATATTTCTATAAAAGCAGAAAACAGCAAGGCAGTAAAATTCCTGCAATTTGTGACAGACAATATTCTTGAATAGATTCCTCAAGACCTAGGTACATGAAACTCATAAGGTTTCGGGCATGTAATTACAAGTCTCCGGAAGCTCTGAAACTTACAAAGTCCCTTCACAGGTTTATATATGCACTATTAAGAGAAGGAGAGAGAAGTCTCTCTGACTACAGCAGGGAAGTTTCAGGCAGTGTCTCTCTGTGTTGTGTTTAGTAGCCTCATAGCATACACAGTGCAAAGTGCAAAGTGCTTACAATATTTGTTCAAAAGCAAGCTACAATGAAGCCATGCAATGTGCATCCTTGAAACATCTTAGATTCATTATGTCTTTGCTTTTGTAGGTTTGAATCATATTTTGGTTGTAGTGCATTCAGAAACTTCCAACTGCTATGAACATTTTCATGTCCTCCACGTTCAGTCATTATATGCTTTCACATGAGGTTGTGGTTCCCAATTGAAAGAGTTTAGGAATTTTGATAGCCTGCTATGACCACAATAGCAACATGGAGGTAGGAGATTGTGTCTGGAAATTTCAAGAAGGGTTTCTTGGGGAACTAGCCTTTTTGTTCTGTATGTTTTATTTTTTTGTTTTTGAGACAGGGTTTCACCCGGACTGTCCTGGAACTCACCCTCACAGAGACCTCAAACTCACAGAAATTGAATTGCCTTTTTTTCTTGAGCACTGGGATCAAATCCATGTGCCACCGCTGCCAAGCTGGAGAAATAACTCTTGATGGATATTTTTAAAGTTCAGATATTCATGAGAAGAGGAAGGATAGTATCATTGTACAGATTGCTTCCTTTTTAAAAATTAATTTATTTTTAAATTATATGTATGCATGTGTAGGGGGTTTATGCTCATGTGAGTATATAAGAGGAGTTTGGATGCCTTGTAGCTAAAATTAGGAATGGTTGTAAGTCTCCCAGCATGGGTGTTGGGAACGGAATTGGATTCTCTTCAAGGGCAGTTTGTGCTCTTAACTGCTAAGTCATCTCTCCACCCCCAGGCTTCTTAATTTTCCTCAAGTTTTATGTTATAGCAATAAATACAGTTTACATGGTATTACCAGAAGATGGTTAGGCTCAATCTGGGTATTTGATTTCTAATCTGAACTTCTCCTGACTTGGAAACATTGGAAATATGCCTCCTTTTTTTTTTTTTTTGACTTGAGGCATTCCAAGTTCTTTTATGTCAGTGGATTAGTCCTGGCCTATAGGATGTTGGGTCATGTTGGATTTGAGTGAGAATCACAGTTTCATCACTTCTTTGGAACTAACCTGAGGGAAATTTCTATCTCTGTCTGAGACCTTTTGTACTTCCCCAATATAAAGGAAATAATATTATCACAAAGGAGCTATTTCTCAGACTATGTAATGTAAATTTTAAAAATTAGATATATTGGGGGCAGTAGATGAATGTATAAACAGATAACACTGAAACTGAAATAAACATTGTGTGTTTCATCTGACACATTAATTGACACTGCCCTAGTTATAAATTAAAGAGCCTTAACATCCATCTAAGGCTGCTATGGAGCAAATCTTCTGGAAGGTGAACTTCTTCACCCTGTGGAAGGGAAGGTTTAGGTTATGAGTTGAGCAATGTGAGACTATCCATCTTCACTCTTTCTCTTTGGTACCTTCCTCCTCTGTCAGATCAAGGTACCTCTTATTATCCTTAAGAAAGATTTTTTAAAGAAAATCAAATGAGTGGATAAAGGAAAAGACAGCTGTCACCTGAACTCTCACCTACCAATTAAAATGTTGACTATTCCAGCACATGCTGGCTCCTGACATGTCCTGTCTCTAGAAGTGTGTTTGGGGTTAAAGAGTTACCTGTCCATCCATCTGCATTTGTTTTTTGTTTGCCTTTGTTAAGGTTAACAAGTATATACATGTAGGGTGGAAAGGTCTCAAGGGTCTGGATGCACACATCTTTAAAAATCACATCAGCAGTCTCCCTGCTGTGTTTCTGGTTTTTTGATACTGAGAAACAAAGAGAGGAGCCCTAATCTGATGCTGTGTCTATCAATAAACCATTCTCTAGGGGCTTAGGTCTCATGGACATTGTTTCTTCATTTCATGAACCTATCAAGTAAGGGTCATCATTTTCATGATTTTATACTTAAGGAAATAAAACACATAGAAGGAACAATTAGTCTAAGGTCTAGTGGAGAGGACATCAGAGCTGAAACATAGGCTTCATTTTCACCTCTCTTGGGGGGGGGGGTTAGCACTGTTGGTTCAGAGCACTTGCTAACATTTAGACTGTAATTTGGTCTGTAATCTGGGATCTGTGAGCAATGCTTTGTTGGTTTGTGTTGTGTTAGTACACTGGAGATTATTTTGTTTTCCCACGGAGAGCAGGTGTGAGTCAGCTCCTGGTGTGCCTGCAGCATGTTCCTATTTGTACAGAATTTAGCAGAATGTGGCTTTCTGTCTTATAATGTGTGAACAGTGGTCACCTTACACTCCCAGTACTGATGCATGCTGTCTCCCATTGCTACATGTCTCTTGGGTCATTTTAGGAATTAAAGTAGCTGGGATGTTTTTATTCAAGATGATATTATTTTAGGAAGTCTCTTAATCTCCTTTGAAAGCTACTTTAATGTGTCTTAGTGAACTTCCAATTCCATTGTTCATTTTAAGATCCCAGATCCACAACAGTCTGCTGTAGCGTGTTCTCTTGATCTCCTCCTCTTAGGTCATAATTCACTCCAGGAGCTGGCCGTTAGACAGATTCCTTTCTTTCTTTCTATAGGCAGGTACCCAGTTTTCACCTTTTATTCTGATTTGATGTATTAGTGAGGAAGTTTTAAAAACATGTTTTAAAGAGCAATTTTAGGTTCACAGCAGAAATTAAGACTAAGACAGAGATTTCCTGTGCATCATAGCCTGCCCTTCTAGACACCACACACCATGTTTCCTCCCACCCCTTGTCAATCTGCCAGAATAGTGCACTCTTGCAACTGATGGACTTACACTCCTACACCTTCACCACCTGAGAATCATAATTTACACTATCAAGATTCACTGCTGGTGTTGTGTATTTTATGAGTATTGACACATCCACAATGACGTGTATTCACCATGATGTATCAACTAGAGTAGTTACACCATTCTAAAAATCCTCAGTGCTCTGTGTGCTCAGCCTCTCTAATACCTGGCAACTAAAGAACTTTCATTTTCTCCTTAGCCTTATGTTTCCTAGAATGTCATTTGGTTGAAGTCAGGGATTTTTGAACAAATAAGTAAAATCTTCCTTTGTTGGATAAGTAACAACAATCTTCTCAGTCTGATGTTCTCAAGGCATGAAAATAACTTGCATAAGAAAATAGGCTTTTACTTACCTTTCACCACCTATGGGTGACGAGAGCATCATTTTGGACTATTGTGGGAGACACATAAATGTCAAACAATATTATCTAGTTGTGTAATTTGTTTCTTCCTACAAAATGAGGTGGTTGGATCTGATCACCTCTTCCTCCTTTCAAACTGACTTAATTTTAGTTGCAAGCGATTAAATATGCTTATTTTGCCTCAAGCAAATGGCAAGTAATCGAATAAAGTTTCTACTTGGGGATCTAGAAAGTAAAAAGATAATAGTGTAGGGACTAATCCTCTCTGTGTAGAGAAGTACTTTATAACCCAACAGTACACTTAAATGTCAGAGACTTTGGCCATCTGGGAAACTTCCATTCTAAAATCCCATGACCTTTCAAGGATATGGAAGAGAGAAGTGGGCACGGAGACCAGAACACTTCATTATCACCTCTCACGCTCTTATTAATACAGGTTTTCATTCTCCCTAAGAGCCCTTAAACTCTCTGTAGCAGAAGATATTTGATTAGTCATTAAAGTACCTTCACAACACACAGAGCTGATGTGAGGGGACAGAGAGTCTGGGTGGAATTAAACCTAGGTTGGGGAGCTGAAATTCATCATCAGCTGTTCTCAGAGCTTAACACATTAGAAATTTATGCACTGCATATGGCGAGTGGGGGGTGAATTGGAGACTCCAGCAAGCCCGGTTTCCTGCACATGAGTATATTCTTCTCTTTGCAGAGAAGTGAACTATGCAAAGAGGAAGCGTGAAAAGCTATGCTTATTTTAGAATTAATTTCTGTGATGGAAAGGATGTTAAGATGTCTGATATCTTTCCCAATGATTATGTCTTTGCTTTGTGCTCAAGGCCAGGTGGGATAATTCATGAACACAAACAACAGAAGAGTTTGCTTGGATATAGCTAAATCTCTTTCCAGATTAAAGTATATGGGATGTCCAAGTTTGGGAATAATAAAAATCATGTCTTAGTGGAGACCAGAATTGGGGAATGACAAAAATCCCTGGACCTAAAATAATCCAAGGGTCAAGAAATAGTGATTTGTCATCTGTGCCTCATGCTAATGAAAATGGGCAGGCAAGAGCTCGTGGGTGCACTTGATATCTTGAGTTCCTGCTGAGAATGCAGCTCCCGGCTCTCTCTATAGACCTAATTCTGGAGCTGAGGGAGCAAAAGCATGCACACCACAATAACGAGATTACTGGGACAGCTCCCAAATTGAGACAGCTGAGCCAAATCAATAGATGCATTTTTCTTTCCCTTAAAGTTGCTGAGCCCATTAGAAAGGCTAATATACTTCATGGTTAGACCCCGGGAACTTAGAGAGCATGTGTCAAGCTCCCTCTAGCATTTTGCAAATTAAAAATTTAAATGCAGGGATGATTCCAAAATACAACTACACCATCCCAATGACAGTTTCCCTAGGATAAGCATGCCTCACTCTCATTTGGAAGATGCTTTTACTCATTTTGAATGTGCAAACTGCACATGGGGGCTTGACTGGTCTGCCTCAGAAGGGTGTAGCAGAAAGGACAGGGACGTATGAGTCACATAGATTGTAGGTTAGAATGAAGACCACATCTGCATTGTTATGTATACTCTGTTTATGCAACTACAGAGTAAAACAAACAAACTCTCCTTCCTTCTGTGAAACACTACATCACAGGCGAAGACAAAACCTGGAAATTGTCTTAGAGAAACAATGACACAGGTATGTATTTAGCTCCAAATATATTCTCTTCATCATTATGTTCATAATTGCAAGATTTACTAAGAGAGGATTTGCTTAAATTAACTATAATACAATAAGCAAAACACAAATATATATTTAGCCAAATAATCATTTATAGAATATCTCTTGTGATGGAAAGAGACTCATAATATAGCACTGATTAAAAAAAAATAAGCTGGGGAGATGACTCAGTGGAAAACAGCACTTACTGCTCTTGCAGAGGACCTAGATTTGATTCCTAGCACCCATATCAGGTAGCTCACAATCACACATAATTCTAGTTCTATGGCACCTGAGGCTCTCTTTTGACCTCGTTAGGTTCCTACACAAACACGGTATACATAAACTAACACACATTAGTAAATAAATCTCTACCAGACATCCCAGCACACACCTATAGTCTCAGGACTCTGGAGGCTCAAAAAGGTGTACCTCAGTCAGGTTTGTGTCAGCCTGAGCAACATAGTAAAGCATTGTCTTTACAAAAAAAAATATGGTTTCTGAGTTATCAAACTATGTATGCTTTTATATATGTATCATTTATATATATTGTATATACATTTTTATTTCTTCAGATCCAGAATTAAGCATCTATATGGGTCATAAACAACACAGAGATACACATAGAGAAACACAAAGACACACATAGAAAAGAACATTGACTAGGTTGTGGACATGACCTATGTTCATAAAGGAGCATTAATTAAATCATGGTTACTCAATGGCAGTAGTGCAACTATGGATCAGCTTCATTTCCCTTGTTTCATCTAGGCATTGTTGAGTTCTCGTAGAAACACAGGGGTTGTTTCACAGACAATAAAACTAAACAGTATTTCATAAAATAGAAGAGGCTGAGTCATTCTTCTATGGAACAAAAGAACATTCTAGACCATGGGTCAGGATCACATGTTTTGATAGAGAAATCACAATCTGGTTCAGGGATATCTTGAAGCATATATTATGAAATGAGTGAGAAAAGGGGGGATGAGAAGACAGCAGTCTGAAACTGGGTCAGGTAGCAGAGATGCATCAGGATTAAAATAGCCAGAGGATTTCAGGAATTCTTGAAGGCTCTGCTGACAGCCAATGGTAGACCATGCTGGCACAATTGTCACAGAAAAACATTCCCTTTACTTTCACTGCTTCCACAGAGAGGTGGGGTCATGGACAGGCTGTATACAGGGTCTGACATCAGAGAGATCAAGTATAAGTTATGGCTTCCCTGTTTACTAGATACTTGACCTTTGTTGACTTTACTGTCTGAGATTTCATTCTTCATTGTTTGACAGGGAATAGCCACCATTATTCCTTTGGGAGCCCATTTCCAATGGAGGGACACTCTCTTAGCCTAGACACATGGGGGAGAGCCTAGGTACTGCCCCAAATGGTATGACAGACTTTGATGATCCTCCGAGGGAGATCTCACCTTCCCTGAGGAGTGGATGGGGAATGGGAAGGGAGGTTGGTGGGGAGCATGAGAGGGTACTGGGATTGGTATGTAAAATAAGATTGTTTTTAATTTAAATAAAAAAGAATATACAGAAAAAAGATGTGATGCTTGAAGCTGAAACAATATTTTGTTTCACTGTTCTCGTACGCTATTCCAGGAATAGATCCACTTATTTTAGCTTTTTATCAATCTTGTGAGTGAGCAAAAAGCAGCAGCCTTAATTTCATTCTATGCTAATAAAAAATGAAATATCTGAGGTCTAGTTTCCATCTCCAAAGTCACGTAAGGTGGGATAACAAGTTTAGGATCCAGGTCTTTTAACTCTCATTCTCAAAGTGCACTGCCTCCACTTTACCCCAAATAATACAGGATGATGCGTATGGCTTCTACATTTGAAAACAGATTCATGGGAGAAGATCTCCAGTTTTCAGACTGCTTGGGAGAGGCTGTGTGGAAAAATCATTTGGTTTTGTTAAGTCTACATTGCAGACTATCCTTCACACCATGGTTTCCTGCATTCCACACATTGCTGACTCACTCCTCTCCAGAGGCACCGTTGCAATGCAGAGGAGAGTTTAAATAGTCTACATCTTGCTGGACTATAGATTTGGTACCCGAAGCTCACAAGAGCCTTTATTACTGTAATGCACCAGTACCCTCTGACTGCAAGTGGCAGCCTGACTCTGTGGCTCACCGGTATTCATTAAAACATTACTTTTGTTTTTAGTGCACCTGAGTACCACTGGTCGATGAAGCTGAAGCCAGCTCTGGAAAGCACAAGTGTGAAGCACACGCTGCAAGGCTGATGGTAGATAATGGTGAATGGTGCCAAGGAAACGTTGATATCTCTGATAGAATGTAGAGAATCTAGAATACTGTCTCTCGCATCTTTGCCACATCAGGGAAGATGTGGTTTTTATTACAGCAGCTAAAGAACCCACACAAGTAAAAAAGAGGATTATAATATTTTTCGTTCTCAAAACTTGAACCACTTAAAAATTACTTAAATTATTTCTTCCCCCAAAAAGGCCATTAATAAATCCAAGAACTTGGATAAAATTTAAATGTGAATTTTTATTTTTTGATATTGTAAGGTATTATTATATTGAATATGAAATCACTCTAATAAAGTATTTGTAGTTCACCCACACAAATATTCTTCATTCAAAAATAGTACACATTAATATGTTAATTTAAAACCATCATAAATTCACACACACAATAACAACTTAGTAATAATTAGTATGTAATTTTAAAAAGGCTAGGAGAAGAAAATAAACATTTTGCATCATACAACAAAAGGGAAACTATTGTTAACTTTTGGATACATGTCAGAGGATCTTTAGTTTCTGCCAAGTCTTTTCATGTATTTATACCTTGCTAAATACTATCTCCAAATTTGCATTTTATCAACCAGAGGTTATATGTATATACTGGATATGCTATTTTCCTTTTGACATAGAATTATTTTTCCTCTTAAGTTGTGGCTACTAATGGCACAGGAAAGAGGGAGCTGATCTTGATGTCCTTCATGCAGAGTGGTAACCAGGACTCCTAGGAGTGAATAGTTGTTTTGACCCATTTTCCTCTTTACTTCAATGGAAGTCTTGGATAGTAATTAATACCAAGTAAATTAGATTTATTTAGTTGTATTTATGAATTCATGCACTGTTTCACAAACTCTTTTAGTGTGCTAAAGTCTTTAGTTTACCATGAAATTTGCTCATGTCATTGACTAGTGAATGGAAGTCTGACCAATTTTTTCACTGTTTTGCTGACCCCTTGTTAATATAAACAGAGCCATCAACCAACAGATGTGATCCAATTACAGTTGCTTGTCAACTGTAAATGCAAATGTAGGGGTTAAGAGTGTGAGCAACCAGAAAAAGCCAAAGAGGCATCCTGGGGTCAATAATGGCAACGAGGAATATTGTTTGAATAATTATGCTACTCAAAGCTATGACAGACACATTTATATCTAAACATTTGCATATATACAGCTGTATTTTTTTCAAAGGCTTATAAAATCTTCACTGGTATACCATGGCTTATGGTAGAAACTCAGCAAATACAGGTTAATGACAAAACAATTTTCATTTTAAAAAGATTTATTTTCTCTTAAGTGTATGCGTGCGTGTGTGTGTGTGTGTGTGTGTGTGTGTGTGTGTGTGTGTGTAAGACACTGAGGCAAAGGGATTTTGTGTTTATCAGGGCACATGTGAGTGCAGGCCCCTGTAGAGTCTAGAAGAAGGAGTTGGATCCTCTGTTCAGAACTGCCTAAAGCAGTGAATGCTGGGAACTGAACTCAGATGCTCTGCAAGAGCCCTGTGTACTCTTAACTGCTGAGTTGCCTCTTAAACCCCAATGAAACAGTGTTGACTCAGGTCTCTTTATAGTTCCTATTAGAACATTCCTCTGACAAGAGTGTTGAGATGTGGTAGTGATCATGAGGAGAGTTTGAAAGGTAGGAATAAACTGGAGGGGCTCAATTTGGAGGTGGAGGGAAGAGAAAAGGCACTCTTGTATTTTATTTTTCACATAGATCTTTGTTTTATGAAGAGGGACTTGGTTAAAGCAGCCTGAGTAGTGTCCATTCTAATAACTTGATCTGTCTTCTTGACCAATAGACATTCATCTTGACTCTAGCATTAGGTTGTATCTTATTTCTCTGTTATTTTCTTCACATACAAATCTGAACCGCCATTGTTCTTTGTGTGATAAATGTGTTCCTTGTAAGCATTCTCCTTGAGCTCATTGGAAATGGTTGTCTCAAAGGAAAATAGTTGCTCTTGACTTTCCTGCACCTCTAGATTTTCCTCATTTTGCATGTGAAATATTTGTTTGCTGCCATTGTGGGTCATTGTGGTAGGGTCTCAGAGTACTAGTCATCTCATAACAAATCAATATGTTGTTACACAGAGAAAAAAAGGCATGTTTTCATCACCGTCTAGTTTCATTATATTGTGTTTCTTTACATGAACTGTATCAAAATAGATGATTTCAATTTCTTTTTCTCTGATGAGGAAAAAAGAATGAATGAGCCAAACCATACCTTTTTCTTCTGTGTTCATTGTACCAACCACTGTTCATTTATTTATAGAACTTGAGTACATAAGCTGAGAGAGAATTATCCATTGACTGTTTGCCTTAGTGACAGGTAGTATGTCCAGACTGCTCTAATAAAATATCAGGCTGCTCTGCAAACATATAACTATGTCTCTTTCACAAGTGAGGAAAATGAAAACCAGAAAGGTTACAGATTGTAGCCCATGTTGAAGGTGGACAAAGACTTTTTTAAAACTACATTTAGTTTTTGTTGATCTTTAAAACTTCATAAACCAAGTTGTGAATATGACAAGATAGCCATCCTTACCACCATTTTAACTCCAAGGAAACAGTAAGACACAGAAAGGAAAAAATAATGCTCTGCAGAGAATCATCAAAAGACAGATTTAAAATGTCCACCTGGCTCTTTAGGGACTCGCTGTATTGGTTAAGTCATGTAAAACGATGTGCTGGTACTTTGAATGCCAGGCATCTGAATTGGACTAGCCTTAAATTTAATTGACATCACTCTAGTTTCCTTAAATGACTTTCCTTGTGGGCATACATTTCTCTTAAGGAAACATTGTAGCTGTTTCCTTTATCCAGAAAAAAATGGATATAAATAAGTAGTAAGCAGGCACCTCCAATCCCATACTAATACAGGAACAGGTGAATGCTATCCTCTTGAGATAAAATACTGATTTCATTTTGCCACAAATTATGTTAGAGCAACATTTTATCATTTGTGCCTTGTGCTGATTGATAACAAGGAGCTGTTATCACCAGCAAATGATATTTTTTCCTCTCCTAAAATAAAAAGCAGGAAGGAATTGTTTTCAGTACAGACGGTCAAATGATCAGTCAACCTGGGGATGATGCTGTGTCTCCTGATGTTTATTGCTATGGTTACCACATATTCTAAGATGCATATAATGGAGAGCCAAATGCCTTGTGTAGCGGAGCAGCTGGGATGCACTGACAAGGGCATGACCTCAGTCTAGAATGAACTATCAGTCTAATCAGGGATCACATCCCAGGCTGTAGCATCAAATGTCTCCCAGAATTCTGCAAGAATCAATTCATTAATAGAATAGAGACAGGTAGTGTGGGAGATCCGGAACAAGAAATTCTGTGGCAGTGAGACATGCTCTGTAAATTATTTCTTTGTCTACCATAGGGTTGATATTTGTGTTTAATAATTGAATCATGATGTCCAACCATGAGTCTTATATTAATTTCTTCTAGAATATTTCTGGAAGGATGTGCACTCAAAAACACCAGCATAAACCTTAAGTTATTATCACCTATTCAATTTGTAACTAATTGTATGGACTTTTAGTTCTGTACCTGGTACTTGCAATGTGCTTTGATATAACTTACTATCTTGTTTTCATAAGAACCTTGTGTGTGTGTGTGTGTGTGTGTGTGTGTGTGTGTGTAATTGCTGATGGGAAATGTCATTCTGTAAATATGTTTCTCATACTGGTTAATGAATAAAGCACTGTTGACCAATAGGAAAGCAAGACAGGTGGGACTAGAAGACAAGGAGGAAAGAGGAAGTAGTAAGGAGGAGTCAGCATGGGGAGACTGGAGAGAGCAGAACCACCGGCCCTCTCTCCGGTAAGATAAGACCATGTGGAAACACTTAAATGAATAGAAATGGGTTAATAAATTAAGACAGAGCTAGCTGATAAAAAACTAGTACTTGGTTAACAGCATTATACCTAATACAGAGTCTCTGTGTGTTATTTGGGGCTGACGCGGCAGCGGGACAAAACTAGTGGCAGGAGAAAAAACCTTACTCCTTACAAATTGCTTTTCAAATGGGGAAAATGAACCAAGTTCCAAGTTCATAGATGAAATAAATGAGCAAACCAATGAATGTCATACCCCAGGTCTGTTGGAGTCAGTATGTTTACACAGCCTTGAGCTTCCTTTTTCATAAACTATTGATCAAAGTCTTGCTTCTTTCATGGTTATCCTTCTTAGTCCATCCTCTTGCTGTTGTTTTCATAGTCACTGTTTTACCATACCCTTTTATCAGCCCCTACTTGAAATATTTGCAAAAGTTTCTCACACAACAATCTTTACAAATTCATACAATAGAAATCAGGTCAATTACTCCTTTATTTTAAGATCGTTCAATCCAGGGTGACTGTGAAGATGATAATACAGCCAAGTACAAATTCAACCTGGCATGCTGACTATTAATAATCTAGCCACAGTATTTCTTTGTTGCCTTGTTCAATAGTTATTGCCACTTTTCCCAAGAAAAGGAAAAATGAATACTGTTACTATAATTTCAACCATACGATTTGCCTTTTCTTGAGCGTGTACATGCCATTTTTAATTCATTTTGGCATCTGTGTTTATGTGTTCATGAGTAGGATACAAAGCCAGAGTACCGTGTGTAATAAAGTGGGGAGGACACTGTGCTTTTTCTTTATTTCATTTACTTAACTTATTAGTCCACTTGTCTAAAATTTAAGTTTTTTGAGTTATTGCAGCATATTCTTCATAGTGCTTGCTGATGGCCAGTGAAGGCTATGGAGCCTGTTTATTGTAATATGTGCAATCATAGCTGTAAACATTGATGGGCCACTGAGGTAAGAATGCCTACAGAGCACATATTGGAACATGTACAATGTGAGTTTTTAAAAGTTCGTCATGACTGGGATTGAGCAGACCCATCCAGGAACAAGCAGCTCAATTCACTGAAAAGGAGTGTGTTTCATCTATACTTTAGATCCTGAAAATTGGGTATTTGGAAACACTAGAACATCGTACTTTTATCACACAATGGAGGATCTATGGGAAACAATGTGGGCTTCCACTATAGGATCTCAAAAATAAATTTATTATGTCTCTTCTTGTCTCTGAGAATCAAAGGGATGATTTTTTACAAAAAGAAGCCTAGATGACAAGTCAGGGACATTAAGATTTCTTTTCCAAGACATAATGATTTTAGCATAGCCCATAGGCATGCAGCAAAAAATCTTGAAGTTTGTTACAATTTGATCCCTACAATTATCATGTAATTTTTCATTATATTTATTATAAGCTAAAGTATTCCATATTGATCTTTGCATATTATTAGGAAACAATAAAAATATGATGCTAACTTTGACCTCCTAAAGAATCTAAGCAGATGTTAACAGACAAGTGAGTGGAAACCTCCTCTCACTCCATTACATGTTTTGTTTTATTTTTAATGAATATGTATTAGTTTGCAAGGCGTGCCATAACAAAGTACCCCAATGGACTGGCTTAAACAACAGGAAGTTACTGTCATGAAGTCTAGAGCCTAGAAGTCTAAGGCCAAGGTATCAGTAACTAGATTCCTTCTGAAGTCTGCAGGAAGAGAGAGATGGCTCCAGAGATGTGCTCTGGACCTGTCATCTTGTCTTAAATATGCCTATTGCTTTTCCAAAACACCATGCCAAATGAGACTTAGGAAGAAAAGGGTTTATTCCCATTATAAAGGGAAGTCCATTATAAAGGGAAGTCAGGAACTTGGAAGCAAGAACTGAAGCAGAAGCCATGGAGTGCCACTGCTTACTGGTTCGCTCCTCTTGATTGGCCCAGTTTGCTTTCTAACACTATCTAAGACCACTTGCTCAGAGGTGATCTCACCCACAGTGAGCAGGGCCCACCCAGATCAATATTAACTTAAAAAATGGCCCACTGGCCTTTCTTTAGTAACATCTGGCTAGGGCATCTTCTCAATAGAGGTTTCCTTTTTGGAAGTGACTCTAGCATAAGTCAAGTTGATATAAAACTACCCAGCACACATATATACTCCCTACATGTTGTCATTCTGTCACCTCACTATACATGTTTGCAATGCACATCATGAAAATAAATCATTGTATCATGCTGACTTAATAAAAAGCAAAAGAAGTTATAGGTCAATCTTAGTGTATAAGGGAAAATCTTATATTCAAAATGAGATGAGGATATGAGCAAAGATGAAACCAACATATGCTTTCTTGAATTCATACACAAAGCCAAAGCCATTAATCAGACAATTTCATATAATGTACATAATGTACATAAAGGATCAGAAAGTCCTTCTTGGGTTTGCCTTTAAGTTGAGATATTCATTCTTATTTCTTTTTGATATAAAGCAAAAATTAGAACTCAAATTTATGTTTTTAACAGGAAGATACTAAATTCTGTTTATAGATGGTATTGGTGTAGATCGTATTTATAGATGGTATAGAATGAATTCATAAGTGATCATCAGTTTTGTTTATTGTAGGATAAAGAAAACTCATTTAAATCTTTTTGCAAGTATAAACAAAGGCATATATGCTTGGCAAAAAAGTATTAACTCTGTACTAGTATATTTAAAGACATCACTTGAAAGTCCTAAAGTTGATATGCAACCCCATTTGCAGATGAATGGTATAAATCTATCTATACCCTCAAACTGATCTATGGAACAGATGCCATCTAAGTTAAAATCTCAGTGCTGTGATTGACAGATTCATCATAAAATTTATATGAATATTCAATGCACAGGGGTAGCCAAGGCAATTTTTAAAAATGACATCCTGGGTAGGATTATGTATAAAGATAAGCTAAGTGAGGCAGGGTGGCACTGGCACAAATAGGTACCTTAGACCAGTGGAACAGAATAGAGGGCCTGGACAACACATTCATGTGTGGTTTCTATATAAAGTAGTACCTGACAAGATTCATTACCTCATCTTGTTTGCAGAAAAGTACAAAAGCTGTATCATACTACCTGGTCAAATTTTAATGTAATTTGTTTTCTTTTCCAGGCATTCTTGGCTTCTCAAACCATGCACGTCTATCCATGATCCACAGCCTTTGAATAGTAATAAAATATTGGTATTTCTTTATCTGCACATTAGCCTTGATTCATTATATCAGTCCATTTTCTATAGCTAATAATGGCGATGGTGATAAAAATTCGCACTGACAAGTATTCTAACAGAAAACTGTAGATTATAAATATCCAGACAATACCTAAAGATGTGGTAATATGTTTAATCTGGATGAGTAAATCTATTCTCAATATTCATTATGCAGATAGTTTTGTTCCACTAATGGCTTACAAAGAATAATATGATCTACAAGGTCATTTTAACAAAAACTCAGTATTTTTTTATGTTAATATTTGCCCAAATGAAGCAAAGTCTGTACCTCATAAAAGACCATGCTGGTATATTATTTTATTCATCAATTTTGCTACCCCATGTACATTGTTAAGGAAGTTATATGTCAGTGATTTTAGCTGTAAGAAATCCATTCTTCCAGCTATTTTTTTAAATAAGAAAGACACAACTAAATTAGTTTTGCATACATATTTATTTTGCTAAATATATCAGATAAAATGTTTAAAAACATCCTAAAGCCAATATATTTGTAAGTGACATAAAGCTTTGCAAACCTAGGGTTGTGCTGACAGAATTGTGTTTATTATTGTGAATAGACCTATTGGGATTTTTTCTTTATATTTTGTGGTATGATTCAAACCTTGGTATATTTTTAAACCAGCAGTACTCTTCAGTAGAATCTCCCACACACTGTGAATTAAAATTTATAAGAAAATGATTATTTTAAAGTTACAATAGATAATTTCTGAAATTTTCAAACTTAAACATTTGGAAATCCTTAGAACCCATATACCCTTTTCAAAACCTGTATATGTATGGCTTTTCATCTATAAAAATGATTCTGTCTGTTTGATCCACAGAGAAAATTTGAAATTCTTGATTCTGATGAAAATGGAAAGGTTCTAAAGCATGCATGTATACAGTAAGATATGTGAATTTTTTTTAACATTTTTCTCGAGTTGTTCCAAGATAATTGGACACTGCTATTTTTACTATTTCCTTGTTTCTTCCCCTCCTTACAATATCCAGTTGGCTGCTTGATTGCTGGGATGACAGAGCACATCTCTGAGACCTGAATAACAGGTCATGGCCGGTACACTTGGTTTTTCCAACACTTAGGAGTTATTTTTTTCAACATTTTTTCCCCAAGGGCCAACCCCATCAATATGTAGAGGAGATAGGTGTTTCTAACACAAGATACAACTTACTATTAATAATAAGGATGTCAACAGTTGAGTGGGCAACAGTGTGAGATCTTGCATGAATCAATTCATTTAATCTCTAAAGCCATGGTATGGTGCAGGCATGCCATCATAATTCTGCCACCCAGGAGAAAATTGAAACACTCATAGCTTCTGTGAACAAACTTAATGAGGTTTGAACTCATGTTTCTTGGCTTCAGGTCAAAACGTTTAATTGCTAGCTATATTCTACTGCCTCTAGTCACTTGAGACATATGCACCAAAACTATATTGTATGCTCAGCTCTTCACTAGGTCCTAGAGTCAACAAAATAAGCATAATACCTAATTTATGTGGGCAAATGTTAATGGATGCAACATACTAAAGACCAGGGAGGCTTTCAAAGGATGTGAGGTATCTGAACCAAGAGTAAGTAGTCATAAGGTAAAACATAAGAGTTTTTGAGACATAGCATGGGAGTAGGGAAGAGTTAGCTGTGGTGGATAAACTGGGGGAAGTCATCAAGAAGCAATATGTGCTGGAGAGATTGTTTAGAGGTTAAAAGTGCTAGTTGCTCTTCCAGAGGACTTGGTTTTCAATTCCCAGCACCAATATGGAGTCTCACAACTATCTCTAACTCCAGTTCCAGAGGATCCAATACCCTCCTTTGGCCTCCACAGCCACCAGGCATACACGTGCTCGGACTATAGGCTACATGCAAGTTTGGGGGGAATGATAATTCACCATCTATTATTTGTAGGAACCAAATCTCTCCTAGCCATAAAATGTGATGAAACAAAAGAATCTGCCCCTCATCTGGTTTAAAGGACTGGTTAAGGAAGACTGACATCAAATCACTGTCTTGAGGTTAAAAAAAAAATCTCTTTTATTAAACAAGAAACCCCTGCTAGTGCCACATTCCTGTGGTTTATGAATTCATATTTATTAATTTGTAATTCATTAATTCATGTGTGACCTTCATTCTCTACCCCTAGGCCAAACATTCACTTGTCTGGAATCAATCAGTTTCTTGGAACACAGAAGATACAGAAGATAAATGGAATATACAGTGAAAATCTTGAACGTCTTACCAGTCAGAACTGAAGAGAGCTTTTTTTTTTTTTTTTTTTTTTTTTTTACATAATCCATCTCATTGTTATGAGGGACCAATGACTTACAAATAATCAGTGAGGAAAAGGTTGAACCAGAAAACAGGAAAAACCAAAGCTCTGAAGGTGTCAGCAGACCTTCAGAACAAACAATTCTGACTTTTTCATTCTACAAGTCAATAATCATTTCAAAAATGTCTTATCCACTTAGCTTTGAATTTCTTTCTTGTGTACAAAATCCCGATCATCAGAATATTGGTACTGAAATATTTACATCTAAAATATATTAACTTTAGATCAGTGTTTTGGTCAAGGCATATTAATCACCCCAACATCTTACTGGCTTTAAACATTGTATTTTCCATTCACATTCTAGGCTAGAATGGCTCTGCACTCTCATCCTCATTCTGAGGGCCAGGATGAAGGAGAAATTCTATCTGGTAAATGTCTTCTTCTGGTGTAGAAAGTAAGGGAATAATGAGGCAGAAACAATGGGTACTATTTAGAACCCCTATTGAAACAAATTATGCTCATTTTGCTGTGTTATGGGCAAAGAAGTCCTCCATAAGACCAATACTTTCATCAAAATGGAGGGTGGTATAATCCCACAGAGACGAAAATATTTGAAACAGTAGTACTCATTCATACTCACTTTCTCATGTCAGTCAAATTATACTTGAATATGTGCATAATATTCATGTCATCTGTCAGAATTAGTGTAATATCCAGACCTTGAGTTAGGAGAGACATCACACTGCAGCTCTGAACATCCATCTCCCTGATGTGCCTGACTATAGAGGTGTAGCTAGACTCAAAGCCAAACCCATACTGAGAACAAGTGAATGTTAGGTCCAGGATCTCAGGTGCTATGTGTCATGGTTGTTCTGCCACAGGGACTCTCACCCATTGCTGAGATTACTGTGTATCCCTCTGTGAGCTCTGCTGAGAACAACTTTGTCCACATAATGCATGCTGACAGTCGCTCTATCTCTGGCCTCTCAAGGCTTCTGTTTTTGGAGCTTTTACAACATATGAAGCATATTTGCAGTACACCTGGTCAAATCTCTTCACAGTAGCTCCTTCATTAAACTAGATCTCTAGGTCAGATCATTCCCACCATTCTGAGAGTTACTCTTGGGGTATTCAGTGCTGGTAAATCTCAATTGGTACCCTTTCAGTCTCTCAGAAACTCCACAAAAGGAGGGAGTTGAATTCTTAGTAACTTTCCATACCAACTTCTCTCAGCCATGCATTTTGTGACCTTGTGCCTGAAGGCAAGGTTCACTCATTAGAACTGAAAGGAGTTGTCTTTGTTGAATAATTCACCGAAGAACTGCACATTACATAATTAGAAAACACCTGATAAGAGGCTGGAGAGGTGGTTAAGAGCACTGGCTGTTTTTCTAGAGGTTCTGAGTTCAATTCCCAGAAACCACATGGTAGTTTACCAGCTTATAAAAATCTCTCTTTTGGCATGGTGAGGCAGATAGAGTACGCATACATTAAAATGCCCAAAATAATCCATAAATACATAGAATTTAAAAAGAAAGTACCTCATAGGTTGCTTTTTAAAAGAAATTTTGTCCAAGGTAACTTGCCTCCAACTCCAAAGGGGAGTGACTGGCCATTAACTAGAGTTCTGTCCAGCAGCTTTTGTCTATCTGACTCCATTCTTCAAGTGGAACTCTGTGAAGGAAAAGTTTGGGTCAAGAAAGAGGGTTCTTTAGCCAAATAATATAAACTTCACTACAGGTTGAATTCTATCCCTTACATTCACATGTCCAAATCCTAACTCCTGGCATATAGACTCAACTTGGAAATAAGGTCTCTTAAACTCCAATGTGACATCACAAAATGATTGGTATTCTTTTAAGTGGATAATTAGGACACAGAAAGGACATCATAAACTCAGCTATCTTCAAGCCAAGGAGAGATGTTTGAAAAATGAATCTTTTTCTCAGATCCTTCTTGTCCTAAACTGTGAGAAAATGCATTTGTGACATATGAGTTATCAAGTGTGTGGTGTTTTGTTTTCAGAGCAAACAGATTCAGATTCCTGCTACACAGGTGTTTAAGGGAGTTCTTGAGTTCCTAGTGGGTATAGACCCCAGATTTCAATAGCTCTGAACTTGATTACATACACACAAAAGGTAAAAATATGGGATTATATAAAGACCACATCCCGAATTGCCTCACCTAGTTGAAAGTGCCCCCAATCCTTCATTTATAACATGGAGTCATTTATTTTGAGAATAGCAAGAAAATAACTATGTTCAGATGGAAAAGATACAAATGGAAAAGGTGCCTAAGATGCCTAGCTAGTTCTAGAGTTGAAGAAGGTTGGGGGTTTTGTGATCAATCCCAAAATAAAGGCTCCAACAGAAGAGAGGTTGTCTCAAGACAAGCTTCAAGCTTTTGAATGTCCCTGCTCACAATTTAGTTCAATGCAATTCTTCTCTGAACTTTTCAGAAGTAACTCTGTTCCAGGCATCCTCATTGGGGGCTCTATTTTAATGCTCACTTCCCTCACATGAATAGAAAGTTTGCTGAATTCTTTTGGATTTATCCTAATTTTAAAAGCAAAGTGGGTGGAATAGATTGTCTTCCAAAAGCAGCACTGCCAAGGTTCATAAATGTTAAGTTTGTATTAATAACCAAAGACTTATTTGCCTGATAGTGTGAACATTGGAAGCATGAGACAGCATGCTTTTATACATCTTTAATTGGGCTTGTAGACTCATTTCCTAGGGGAAATGAAACAGCATTCCCCAAGGTTTGTTTTCTATTGGAGAAATATCTTGATTGCTTTTGCTTTTGCTTTTCAGAATTTGTTGAGTTATTGCAAAGTCACTTCTGAACTTTAAATAAATCTAGACCTAAATATAACAGATGCTTTCTTTTTAAACTGTTTTCATAGCCAGGCACTGAAGTTGCTATCCTAGATATGGTTGGTACACACTATTTTGCTTTCTACAATAAAAAAATGCTTTATAAATAGTATTTCATAGGAAACCTATTATACAATTCCATGTAGATAACATCTGTGAAATAATTTAAATTTGGGAAATATAGTAGTGGTTTCTAGAATGAGGGGTCAGGGAAAGAAATAAACAGCACTCTAAAAGTCTAGCACAACAGAATCTTCAAGAATGGAATAGTTGAGTGTCTTGATACTGGTAGTAGTTAGGGAGGTACATCTGTGATCTTGCAAAGATATGCATTGTCCTTAATTCCCTTCTGCCTCCTAAACTTCCTTCCTCATGTACAGTTCACTGTTAAAATTTGGATCTTATTCAGAACCTAGGATCTAAAGTCATCTGAGAGATTGTAAAAGGTTATTATTATTATTATTATTATTATTATTACTATTACTAATTATACTTTCCATTCTTGCAGTACAAACCTGAATATAGAAAAAATGGATTGGATGTCAAGTCTATTAACTATTAACTATAGCTTTATTCTGGGTTGGCTTTCCCTCAGAACAACACTCCATTTGAATATAACCTCTGACCTCTGACTGTGACTGCTTCACTGTTCATGTGTCATTGTTCACAGCATGAATCACAGCTCTTCTGGCATTCTTTGCTTTCACTGCACATGGTTTTCTTTTCTTATTGATAAATACCAAGGATTTAAGAAAATTAAAATTGCTTATATACTATTCTATTTATTATCTTCCTTACCTGAAGCCCCAGGGTTACCTGAAATTTTGGCACGTCCCTTCATGGTCACCATATAATAGCAAGGAAACTCAGGTCCCTTTTCAGTAATAATAATAATAATAGACTAAAAGAGAGGTCAAAATACAATTTTATTAGAGTTAAAAGAAGGTTGGCTTGCCGGTGGTGATGATGGATGCCTTTAATCCCAGCACTCAGAAGGCAGAGACAGGCAGATCTCTGTGAGTTTGAGGCCAGCCTGGTCTACAAAGTTACACAGAGAAAACCTGTCATGAAAAATAAAAAAAGGTTGGCTTACATGAGGGGGGTTCAAGAGCATGATGGGGAAACCCACAGAGACAGTTGACCTGAGCTCCTGGGACCTCACAGACCTTGGACCTACAGCTGGGGAACCTCAATAGGGCTGAAATAGACTCTCTTGTATGTGGGTGACAGTTGCAAGGCTTGGTCAGTTTGTGGGGCCCCTGACAGTGGGACCAGGATCTATCCCTGATGCATGACCAGGTTTTTGGGAACATATTCGCTATGGTTTGGTGCCTTGCTCAGCGTTGATGCATGGATGAGGGCCTTGGTCCTGTCTCAGCTTGATATGCCAGATGTTGTTGACTCACCATGGAGTCCTTACTCTTTCTGGGGAGTGGATGGGGGGGTAGGGTAGAAGAGGTGGGGGATGGAGCAGCAACTGTGGTTGGTATGTGAAATGAATAATTTCTTTCTAAAGGTTGGCAAGCTGTAAATCTCAGCAGCTGCCTGGGAAGAAAAATGAAGAGAAGAAAAAATAAACAGCCAGGCTGTTTGAGTTCAGCTGGCATGGGGGGATCAGTCCCATGGTGACAGGCAGCCACAGGGCCACAGAAAGTCACATGTCAGGAAGAAGAGCTTTGGGGGCCCAGTGTGTTAAAGAAAGCATGCTTCGAAAAGAAGTGGAAGGAAGAACAGGAGAATTAAGCTTCCCTGAGAAATTCATAACAGTAGGCAGACTTATGAAGCAGCTTGGCTATGACTCTTTAAACAATTGCTCTAGGAGGTGAGAATCCTGGGAGAGAAAAGTGCAGTGTCTTATTAAAGGGGCCATTACCCTGCCTCTCTCTTTAGCAAGGCTTAAGGTGAACTTGAGGGTGGTAATTGACCAGGTGTCTGACCAGTCCAGCTCAGATATGGGCTCTCCACCTTAGGCGGGGATTTTGTTCTCAGGACCAGAAGGAGTTTCCTCTTAACAGGCTTTTACTGACGCTGCGTCAACAATTTTGTCACTTTCTTCCATGCTTTCCACTGTGTCTTCAGTAATCAGATTTCACCCCATGTTGTTATTACTAGATTTCATTACTATTGCATTGAATCTCTTCTAATCTTACAATAAATCTTCTTCAATCTGAATTTCTTACTTGAGCCTTCTCCTTACTGTCACTTGTTTCCTGGACATTTTTTAATTGCTGAAAATCAGCACAGATGCTAGGCTTAAATCCTCCAGTCTGTGATTCCATTACACAAACATTCTTTGTGATAGTTTTTATTTTCAACTGGACACAAGCTAGAATCTACATGGGGAGAGGGTCTCAGTACAGGAATTGTCTATATCAAGTTGACCCATGGGCATGTTTTATGGGGAATTGTTTTGATAGCCTTAATTGATGTGGGAAGACCCACCCAAATGTAGGTGGAACCATTGCCTGAGCTGTCTGGACTGTCTCTTAGAGCAGCTAATTACTAGCATGCTAGTAAGTAGTTAGTGAATGTATGCATCATTCCTTCTCATCTTGACTGCCAATGTGATGTGATGAGTTGTCTCAGGATCCTGCCTCTGTGACTTCCCCACAGTGATAGACTGCAACTTGGATGTGAAATAAAATAAACCCTTTCTTCCATAAGTTGCTTGTTACCAGAGTATTTTATCACAGCAACAGAAATGAGCCAGAATACCCTTTAAGTTTAATATTAACATATTACTTAATTTTAAGTCTGCCACCCCTTTATTGCACTCTTGACTTGCCTTTCTACCTGGTTCAACTTAAAATTTTATATCCAAACATTTAGCTTCAATATTGTATAATATCTAATTGAGGTGCCTTACTAACTGCATGGCAAATCTTATTTTCTATAGTATTTCTTGTCTCTAGACCATCTATCGTTTTCCTATTAATATCTTCATATTTTCATTTCATACTTATTTACTTGAGAACTTGAGACTAATCATTTGAAATATTTGAAACTCACCAACACATTTTCCTTATTCTGCTTTTTCACCTAGAATGATTAAAAAAAAATCAGTAGACGTTTATGTTCAATATCCATCTCCATATTCACGAGCATCTTAATCTTTTCCATGTACTGTTCTTTTGTTGCTTGTTTATTTTGAGACAGGGTTTCTTTGTGTAACAGCCCTAGCTGTCCTGGAACTAGCTCTGTAGACCAGGCTGGCTTTGAACTCACAGAGATCTGCCTGTTTCTGCCTCCTGAGTGCTAGGATTAAAGGTGTGCACCACCACCACCCAAGGCTTGTATCATTCTTGAGCTCCAGTCTCCTCCTCCTTCAACTTTCTTAAAGGCAATTGGTAAGTTTGTCCTATGGAACCACAAGGGCAGACTAAGCTAATTAGCTTCATTAAACATGCTTCCCTTCCCTGTAGTCTCCCAACACCGCATATTTTCAGCTGCTCATTGTTCAAGGATTAGCTTTATGTTTTCATTTCTTGCAAAAAACATGTATTGCCTAGTTAGACCCTTCTCCATCATGTGTCATTCTGCACTTAACCTGAACACTATATTGTAGCATGTTTGAAGTATTGTTGATTGGAATTATTTAAAAATGTATTTTCTTCTACTAGGCATGCTATTTTCTAAATATTTACATTTAGAGAATTACTTATTTAGGCTCAAAGTTTCAGTGGGTTCTGATCATAACTGTCTGTTTCCAGGAGCTTGGGCAAAATGTTACTGCAATGGGAGTATATAGGACAAAACTTTTTCTATTTCATGGCAGTCAGGAAGCATATTAGAACTAACTTGGGTAACAAGGATCAGCATACAGGGAGGGGCTAAAACCATGGCAGGCTTCTAAGGACAGACCCCTAGTGACTTACTTCTTTTAGCCAGGTGGGAAGTTCCACCACCTCACAGTAATCTATTCAAACTTTGTATCCACTAGTGGTAACGGCCTTCATGCACCAATACTCTCTGGAATCAATCTGAAAGCCCCTGAGAGGTACGTGTTAATGATCTCCTAGGTTTTGCTTAACTCATACAATTAGGTTTCACCATCACAGTAAGATAGTGTTTTTCAAAGTAGATGTGCAATCCACCTGCCGCAAGGCAATTGAGGAATCCTTGCTTCAGTGTCTGCACTTAACTGATTCCAGATGATTCTAATACATAGCAAACTCAATAAACTGCCAACAATATAAGTGCAATTATATCTGTACTTAAAAGAGTAGGCTCAGGAACCGAACTTTCTAATATACTTTGGCTGCGATTTAAAGAAAGTTGTTAATTTCTTTGAATTTTAATTTCTTCATCAGGAAAGTGGGCAGTGTGATAATGACAATAAAGGCTGATGGAGATCAAATCCACAAGGTGGGAAATGCTCAATACACTGTAGAATTCAGGAGAACTTGTTAGCTGCCATGACTCATGATTCCAATCCTGGAATTCTCAAGAAATGTTATTTAGCTTGAGCAATTTGCATGCTGGGTGTTTAGGTGCTTTACTAAGGTTACATCACTTTAAAAGTAAAATGGACCCATAAATTCAAATTGGCTTCACGGGTTGTTTATCTAAGGTGCGCCCCATTGTTCAAAATGATTCCATGGAAAATCATAGGCTCCCTGGTTTTCAAAAATCACTGTTCTATACAAACAAATGGAGTCTCCTCCAGTTCAGTGATGCTGATTAGGACCACCCCACGAGCAGCTGCACAGGCACTCTCAGATTCCAGCTGCACCAGCAGATGCAGGGTGCACACTGGAACCCGTTCTTCCAGTTGCTTCTGCTTAACTCTAATGCATTTTTGTAAGACCTCAAGGAACCATCATCCATAGCAGTTCTATCAAATTCTTCTTAGATTTTCCCCTAACTAACCCAATTCAATCCTAATAATTTCATTAATTCTTTTGTACTAGAGTAAATGTTTTGGTCATGGATTTGATGATCAGTTTTATACAGTTTCCTACTGTTCCATATGTTGCTATAAAATTATAGATGACACCAAGCTTAAACTGTATGAAAGAATATATATGAAATATTCCATTAATCCCAGATAATAATGAATGGCAAGTGAATGGGTACCTCCTTGTTATCTAGGAGGCTATAGTCTTCTAGAAAAGGTAAGATATATATCTTACTAAATATTTAGCCAGATAGTATCAATGCATGAGTCTCAGATCTCAGAAAAATCGTTTTGTTTTAAGCCTACCTTTAACATACGAGGCAACATCATGCACCGTTACACTGAAGAGTAGTGAAGAATGGGCTTGACACTGATGTTACATGGATAACTGTAAAACACTGAGAACAGAATGTAAGGATGCTTTAAGTAAGTCTTACAACTGCAGTGAAGTGGGTTCAAGTCCATTAGACATTGAATACAGATGGAATAGCTGAGTTATCCTATAAAGGCAAAAACAAATATGGAGACCATTGAGCAGAAGATAATATAATGTTGTCACTGGGTCAGTAACAGCCTCTGAGCCTAGAAGTGTGGCAGCTTGTTAATGTCCTTGCTCATCGTTGTGTTACATAAAGGAGACCCTATGTTTGAAGCCAAGTATTAAAAAGATTGGATTATGCTTTTATACATTAGCTGGTCAATTTGGAAAATTTCTTTGCAAGCCATTTTCTAAATTACCTACTTGGCCCACATTTTTGTCTCTAAAATGAAGATAATGTCTATTCAGGGTATTTTGAAGAGTGCATTAGGTAACAGCACAAAGATATAGACAGTATGCAATAAGTGATTGGAATTTTATTTTAATAAGGTACTAGAGTTGTTATTTTAACGTTAACTAGATTGGATTTACATGGGATATGTTTATAGCCTCATAAGATTATCAAAATGAAACTTAATCTTTATGTATGAAGTAAGAAGCCCACAACTTCTGTGTAGGGAAATGAAGCAATTATAAAAAACCATTGTGGTCTCTATCTCAGGAAGAGAGTTGGGAGTGGGAGATCATTATTTTTCATAGGCACAACAGTGAACTAGAAGTTTCTGGAACTCTAGAAAAGGATCCAGAACTCCAAAATGTTAAGGCATATAAGCTTCTTTGGAACAATATTTAAAGGTATTTTGGGATTAAATAATAAATAACCAAACTAGATTTATTGAGAGAGGACAAATAAAGTAAAGATATAGAACTCAGCCACAAATAAAGTGAATAAAGTGATCTATCTTGTGTTCTAGAGTTTCTGTTAAGTTCTGTGCCTATCTTACACATTCTAAATTGTATAGGGAGTTTTAGAATTACTATTATGTTCTATGCCTATCTTATACATTCTAAATTGTATAGGGAGTTTGTCCTTCAACCTTAGGTTTAAATCAACCATTTCTGGAGATAATGTGTAGGAGAGTTTGAAAATTCTGGATGAGAAAGGCTTACAATTTCCAGCCTCTTCTGTAATCACGTGACTTTGTAAGTACTACCTGACAATTTACTCTGTGTCTAGCAATGACTCCATTTTTTGCTCAGGCAGACACAACAGATACTTTTTATTCTCTTGTAACAATTTTTGGTCTGTTCTTGATCCTTGATAAAATCTTGGACATTCTCATAGAATTTAGGCTTTAGTAGAATCAACCTTTTCCTTCATTTTTGCTTTGCTGATACAAATATCAGCATGTGATGTCATGTTCTTTTGAAGTACAATAAATATGAGGAATATTTTCTTCTACTAATATATTCAAGTAAACTTGAAAATCCTGATATATATTATTTTTCTTTTTAAAACTGTGTACGTGACTTTGTGTGTATTGCATGTGCATATACATGTTCATGTATGTGTATATGCATATACATTTGCATTTGTTATACAAGTGGGAGATTGGAGTTCTAATGAGGGAAACAATTTAGCCAAGGTATAAAAGTGTGTCCTTCGAATTGCTATAATAGATTACTACCTTCTTTCCTAGGCCCTAATCAAACTTCATTTTACATTCTGCAAGATGCCTAAGATAATTGCTTCAGCTTGAGTACCTGAAGTCAAGGATATGATCTCATTTGTTTATGATGAAATCTTTAGTTCAGGTTGGCATCAAGTACCCTAGTAGTTGAGGATGATTTTGAACTTCTGATCCTCTTGTCTCCTTTGTGCTAGTATTGGGATTGTAGGTGTACACTACCATTCTAGTTCTGGGGAAGAAACACAGAACTCTGAGCATATAGGGAAAGCACTTAACCAATTGGGGAACATGCCCAGCAGTGGTCTCTGTGTTGATCTCTTCTGGGAAACTAAGAAATAACTCCTGTGTGGGAGAACCCAAGCAGCCTGAAGGACTAGCTAGGTGTTGGTGGGGAACAAATATCTATGAAGTAGTTCAGGTCCTCCTCATACTTGAAAGATTAATAACACTATTTACATAATTCTATTTTTTTTTGCCCAAAAGATGAAAGATAGTTGTTCTGTCTCCCTAAAATACATTATGAAATCCATTAAGTAGTGAATATATCAAATGTGCATTTTTTATCTTCACTGGCAAATTTTGTAATTCATATAAAGTGCTCTCCTGTGACCTGATCCATAAAAATAAACTTTCCTTTTCTGAGGATCTTTCTGTTAATCTTCTTTCCGTGCTTCAATCTTTAATGCTCATTAGTAATGCCTGGTACAGCACTGGGGTTCTAAAAACTATTTCACGAGGTTCTGAGGAGAAAACAATCAGCTGAGACTACAAATGTGGTATCTCAACTTTGGGAATCCTATGAATCTGTACCATGGCACTCCCAGCTTAGGAAATGCTCTAAGTCCATCTTTAGAGTTCCATAGATTTGATTTATGGAAGTTCAAAGCCAAATTGCTTACACCTGCTTACATCTGTTTGCCCTATCTACACCCTCAAGTTAAAGCTCCAATTAGGAAATCACCCCAGGAGAACTTGATTAATCCAAATAGCTATGGATTTGGAGTTTTTGTTTGTTTGTTTGTTTGTTTTTATCACATGGGCATATTAGACTGAAGGTTTTGGTTTTTATATTCCTGAAGACAAGTGAATTTGCTGTGTCTTTTAATAATGTAAGAAGTGTGAAGATTTAGCTTAACGGTGAAAAAAATGCAGGAGGTGACTTGGTGAGAAGCCTCACACTAGGAAAAAGCTATGGGAAAAGAAAACTAACAATTCTTGTTTTGTCTTGCTCTTTTGGGCACAGTGAGCCTCTGTTTTTCTCTCTTATGTTCTCATCATATTCCTCAGAGTCAATGGACACATTAAGTTAAATAGCTGCCTCTTTGTTGTATAAAGTGGTGCATCGTCTTGGGAGGGTTTGCATATTCCTAAACTTTTAAGGTTTGTCCCAAAGAGAAGCTCACCCCAAATTTATCTGCAAGTGAGAAAGGAGGCTTTTGCTATCTAGGTATCTTTACACACCTTTCCTCATTTTAGCCATACAATAAATGAGTCTGTGATGTTGTGGGGTATGTTAACTGTGGTATTGTGGCATATGGTAACTGTGGTGTTGTGGGGTATGGTAACTGTGGTATTGTGGGGTATGGCAACTGTTGATAGTGGAACAAATAAAAACAAGATATGGTTCTGTACTCACAGCTTCATCATATCATATTTCAATCTGACATTTGTGACAGGGTCACACACGCGTGCACACATATTCAAACTGGATCGCTGTATTACTCATTACAATTGCAATGAGTAATAATGGAATCCTGGATTCACTGTTAAGTCAGTGTGAACAGTTCCCAGTTACTCTGGGAGATTATAAGTGACCCTCCCCATATATATATATATATATATATATATATATATATATATATATATGAGCAGAAGGCAAAGAGAAGAAGTTTCAATAGAGATGGAAGTTGAAGAAAAGATAAGAGACTGTATTGTGTGAACAATAGACTATAAAGCCCACTCTAGTGAAAAAACCAATTGGAAAATGTAAAAGAAATCACCTTATGTACTCAGTGTCTAGGAATTTCTCACAATTTTATAACACTGAGTCTTTTGGAGAAAAGTCAAAATGTGTCAAGAGCAACGGTAAAGACTAGATCACAAAGGGTCTTTGAGATTTTTAACATTAAAAAAAAAATCATTTGGATATTTTTCCCCCCGGGGAAGTGAACTTTATGGTACCTATTGAAAACACCAAGCTAACAAACAATTATAATTTACATTCATATGTCTCAATCTAATAGGGTCATTGTGTATCAATAGAGGAAAGGAAACTAAGGAGAAGGAGCCAGGAAGGCTCTAGTGCAGGCACACCACTGAGGATGCTGAGGAGGGTGGTGTGAGTCTTGAGTGGGAGGCTGGGGTGCTCCCACTTGGGGAGAGGGAGAAACAACAGGTCAACCAGTCAGGTGTGGAGATGAAAGCTCAGGATGAGTTCACCAAAGACTGAGTAGTTGTTGTGGTATACATATTCCAGAGTCTTGGTGTTAAGAGACAGCCTTCTCAGGCTGAAGTCCTTTACTCACAGAGTAGATAGCAAATTTTACTACTAGTTTAGGAGACATTAGTGGAAATCTCAGAAAGTTAACGATTTTTAAAGAGTTTGCAAATATATAAACAATTTCTGCATACAAAGTCTTCCTTAACTCAGCTCACCTTCCCTATTTACTCAATTCCACACCTCACTTTACAGATTGTGGCAGATGTTCCTCTCAGCTAAAGCCATGCCCATTTCAGCCACTTGTTTCCTTCCCTCAGCAGATCCTGGAAACTGAAGCAGTGGCAGCTGCATAACAAAATCCAGGCAACTCAATGAAACATGATTCTCACAATAATCAAACTTTAAACACTTGTTTTTTTTTAACTTAATGTACATGTGTGTGCACATGCAGTATATGTTAATTGTCACATGTGTGTGATAACTATAATTTTGGAACTATCATTCCCTTTATCTTCCTGCTTTTCTGAAATATCTGGGTCATGGATAGTCACCTGAATTCATAAGAGTCTTTAGGAAATCCAAGAATACTACTGATCTCATCCAGTCCTAGTTATTGGGCATTTTCTACTATAGAAGAAACACCTTTAGAAGCTCCTATCTGTTGTTGTCTCTTAATTTCAACTATATGTATCCTTAATTGACAGCCTCCATACAGAGCTTTAGAAGCAAAATATGATTTGGATCTGGAAATACTAGAATCCAAAAAAATAAATGCATTTACTACTAAAAATAAATCCTATGCCTCACAAACAATTTTTGGTACTGATAAACACATGCAACAAAAATGGCCTTGCAAAGCCAGGCATTGACAGTACACAACTTTAATCCCAGCACTCAGGAGGCAGAGACAGTCAAATCTTTGTGAGTTCAAGGCCAACCTGGTCTATAGGGCAAGTTCCAGGACAGGCTCCAAAACAATACAGAGAAACCCTGTCTCAAAAAACAAAAAAAAGAAACAAACAAAAAATTTTCATGCAAAAATGTGAATGTGTGCCTGTGGGCACACATGCATGTGTATATGGAGACCATAGGTTGATGCTGGAAGCTCTTTCTTTTCATTCTCCCCCTTTGTTTTTGAGGTACGGTGCCGGGCCAGTGCAGCCACCGAGCTGGCGGAGGGTGTTGGGATTGAAACACTTAATAACCACCACCAGAAGTGAAGAGAAAACTGCTGCCATTTATTACAGAGAGTAATGGGCTTATATACCCAAGCCAGGGGATGGGCTAAGCATAGGAGAAAGTCATGCACCACCCACACCTGAGGTCAAGGTACAGGCACTGCACACCGGAAAGTTATGAGAACAACCTTGTTTGATCAACCTTGAGAGCACCGGAGTTCTACAGCTGCGTGGGGAGGAAGAGAGCTGAAAGGGACAAGTACTTAAATTTCCTAACAGCAGGGTCTCTTACTGAACCCAGCACTCAATAATTGGCTAGATTGGGTGGCTAAAGAGGTATAGGGTCCAGTGTTAAGTTTATAGATACACATTCCCATGGTCAGCTTTTAAAAAAAATGTAGATTATGGGCTTCTAAACTCAGGCCCTCATGCTTGCATGGCAGGTACTCTGCCAGCTGAGCAATTGCTCCAGCCACTGATTTTTTTTTTAATATAAGGAAAATGAAGCAAGTTGTGCTTTAACAATTGTAATGTATTATTTATATTCATGTCTCTGCAGTATAAACAGAAACAGAGTGAGTGCTTTCATAAAAGGCTGATATTTGAAGGCATAAGTATTAGTTACACAATGACCCTACTTGACAAGTCATCTCCAAACTCTGACTTAAAGTAATTTTTATGGGACTGAGGGGATGCATGTGGTGGGTAAAGTGTTAGCTGCAGAAGCATGAGGACTTCTTCTATCCTTCACACCCACTTAAAAAGAAAAAATAACAGAACAACAACAAATAAACAAACAAAAAAGTAAACACAAACAGGGGTTGTGGGGTTCTCTTGAGTTTCCAGGGCTGGGTCGGTAGACGTAGGTAGATTTTTGACATCCATTTGAATACCCTGCCCTACCATACTTCTTGCATTTCTAATATATTCACAAGCTAGCTTTACAGTTTATCTATGCTCTATAGGACTCCTGTATCTACCTGTGGTCAGCTGTAGATCAGCTGGACAGATTTGCTTACACAAGGTGGACTTTCTCACAGGGTCAAGGCATTGGCTGGAACATCTGGACTGATCCACATCTGCCTTGTGCTTTGTGTGCTATATTATCTTCTACCAGACAACCTTGAAAATGATCCCCTGGCATAGAGTAATATCCAAAAGGAAATGCAATAGTGTGCTACATGCCTAGACTTCTAGGTTAGGCTTGATGTTCCATCTCTTATACTCTATTGACCAAAGGAAGTTATAAGACTGACCTATATATAAGGGGAGAAGGAATAAGTAGCCAATGGAGGGGAGGTGTCTCAAAGTTACATGGGAAAAGATATGGATCTAGGGAGCTTTGAGTTAATCACTGCCTTTCATAGTCTCAGGGACCGGTATGTAACTGGCTCAGGACACCTTAAGGTCAAGTTCTCATCACATAGGAGATCCCCAGTGGGAAAAGCACAGAGAATGAGAGACAAAGACAGGAGATAGAGGACAAGGGAGAAGGTGAAGGGAACAAGGGAAGGGAAGATATTTGACCCAGAGAAACATAAGATTGTTCTGGGATAGAGAGGAGACAGATGTGACCCATAGGAAAATGGTGGTTTATAAAAGTAAAATGGAAATTTCTGTGTTAGGATGAGGTATTTAATTTTGATTGAGAATGTTAATTAGGTGAGCCACTGGATCTTTTGGTTGCTGGACTTTAGTACCTTGGTAGATGGACCTTGGTAGTCAGCCTCCGGAGGAGGAAGTAAGGAAGTAGCCAAATAAGAGAATAGACTCTGGTGGCTAGCTTTAGGAATGCAATCTTTTTTTTTTTTTTTTTTTTTTTTTTTTGGAAAAAAGAGAGAATGGGGGAGAAGGACAAGGCTTGACAGAGCCACATCTGCCATGCTCAGACTGGCTAAAATCCCTTCAATAGTTCCATGTCAGAAATGTGAGGATTAGTTAAGTGTTATAAGATCTTTGTCATTAAATCATTGAATAGAAATAATAAAACTTGGAAAGTATTAGTATTGCCTTATCTCAGAATGTTGTGTTCAGAGAGGTAGTTATCTTCCATTGTGGCAGATATGCATGAGTGAGGAATTTAGTTCTTGAGGTGACTTATATATGTGTGTGTCATACAGACTCCAAGAGGGATTAGATATGCCAGATTCCCAAAACAGTCCTCTAAAGGCAGAGAGAGCATCCAGTATCTGATGCTGATCAAATACCCCTGCAAAGAAACTGGAAATGGAAAAGTTGGATTGGGGACATCTCCAACCTCAGTCCATTTTGGAGAAAAAAAAACTCTGGCAATAACATACTTAACATTGACCAACTGTCAGCATCAATTCTGTGCTTAGATCCTGGTTGTGGTGGGACATAGAGGAAGTGCATCTTGTTATAATTCTAAGTGTGCCAGCTGGATGTTATCTTTCAGCTGCCCCATAGAACATGTTCTTGAAATGAGATCTGGGTAGGGAAATCCCAGAGCTGTTGTACAGAGGATATAAAATACAACTTATTCAAAAAGTGCTGGTGTCAAATTATACCAGTAATATCATTATAATAAGAGCTGAGGCTGATTCTGATTATTGGCAATCAAATTGAGTACAATGGATTTCTACAAATCAGCGCCCAGCTTGTCAATGCACCACAACTCAAACCAATACAATATCTTTCATTTGCTATAGGTGATAATAATCTCTCTCTAACCAGTCTCTTAAACTCCATGTCTGTCAAACATAGGTGCTGACTTTCCACTATTATTTATCCTGGGGTATGGGTATCTGTAATATATCTCAGTTAGTTCTTCACTTTTTAAATGTTCATACTTCATTGTCTGACCTGGATATCAACCACCATGACCATTCAATGTCAAAGCTCACCCTGCAGATACCTAAGGATTATAATTGCTCTATCTCGAATGCATATGTTCTTGGCCTTGGTTATTATGCCACTTACAAATTTGATTCTTTGAGAGCAGAGATGATGAGCTATCTGCATATATACACATCATAAACATAGCTTTACATATGTATCTTTGTGTTTTCTTTTGTTGTTTTGTTTGGTAATGTGGAAAGAGAAGGAAGCTGAGTGGAAAGCCACATGCTCTGAAAGTCTTCATATACTTCATATACTCAGCTAAATGAGAATTATGTATAAGATGTAGACATGTAAAGACAATTTCTTGGTACCTTCAAAGGAATTCCAAGTCTTCATGCTATGCTCACATATGGTATGTGCCTTTTAACAGCCCCAAAGAGACCATGTGAGGATATACTAAAGATTTAGGAATTCACTCATTTTATTGGTATTGCTCATTTTCATATTGTGGTTGATTCTCAGTTCTGAAGAAAATTCTGTGCTTCTTCTGTTATCTTCATATTGGATGCATAAATAATAGCTTCCCACTTGGTCTCTTAGCTTCATTCCATCTCTTTTTTTTTTTTTTTTTTTTTTTTTTGTCTTGCTCCTTCTATTTACTTCAAAATCCATTGCTTCTTCTAGACATTTTTTTTTATGCATATAGAGTATTTTTTATTTAATTTTATATAACAAAGTCTAATTAAATGAAAACAAACATTTATACACAATATTTGGGAATTTGGGCGTCGTTCTTTCCAAACTACTTCCTGCTGGTAAGGGGCGCTGTCTTGGGGGATTCGAAGAAGATTCAGATATCCTAGCTGTAGTCTGTAGGGCTGTTTTGTCCAGCTGTTTGGAATGTAGGATCAGCTTGTACTCTGTTTCAGGCGGTCTGGTGTGATCAAACCACATTAGTCTGGAAGGAATCCACATCTTTTCATTTTCTGTGGAAACAAAAATAGAAATACTTTTCCCCAGTAACTTGTTCTTCAACTTAAATTTTGGAGTCAAAGCGTTTTTTTTTTTAATTATTTTACATGTTGATCCCAGTTCCCTCTCCCTCCCTCCCTCCCTCCCTCCCCCCAAGCCCTCCCTCCCTCCTTCCCTCCCTTTTGCCCTCTCTACCCTCTCCCATGCACTCTAAACACCCTCCCCTCCCAACCCCCCACCACAATACAATATGTAGGGGAATGCCATCCAGTTGGGGTCATGTAGATCTGACAGGTCCTGTGAAGTAGGGACTAGGGCTTCTCTCCTATCTCTAGAATAAGGCAGTTATCCCTCCATGGGGGATATGTTTGCAAAGTCCTTTTGTGCACCAGGGATACATCCTGGCTCCACTGTCTGAGGTCTCTTAGACTGCTCAGACCTTCTGGCTGAGACCCATATTCAGGGGGGTCCGAGTCAGACCCCTGTTGGCTTCCCAGCTATCAGTCTAGTGGCCCTTAGCTCCTCCTTGTTCAGGTAAGCTGTCTCTATGTACTTCTACCGCATGGTCTTGTCCTCTCCATCTGCTTCTGGGTTCTAGTTTGACTCAGTGTTTATGTATGGGTGTTTGCTCCTGTTTTCAACAGGCATTAGTTGAGGACTCCATGGAGAAGTTAGTTGTTGATCTCACTCTCCGGGAAGGGCATTTATGATAGCCTTTCCACGGAAGCTGAGATTGTTAGTTGGGAGCAGTCTTGTAGTTCCCTCGACCTTTCTTTGTGTTCAACTTTATCTTCAAACCAATATTGGCTCCCTCTTTTATGTTCTCTCTCTCTGTCTCTGTCTCTCTCTCTCTTTCCTATTTTCCATTCCTAACCAGGCTCAATCCTCCTGGTCGCACATGCCTTCCTCTCCTCCCTCTCATTTTCTCCTACTTCTCTCTCCATTAGCTGTCCTCCCCCACTATACCTGAGGTCTGGGGGACTTGTCCCTTCCCAGTTCTGTGAGGGACTTTATATGAATCTCTTAGAATACAACTTGTATCCTAGTTCCTCTGGTGATGTGAATTATAGGCTGGTGATCATTTGATCTAGGTCTAAAATCCATATATGAGTGAGTACATACTGTGTTCCTCTTTTTGTGACTGGGTTACCTCATTCAGGATGGTTTCTTCAAGTGCCATCCACTTGCCTGCGAATTTCAAGATACCATTATTTTTTTCTGCAGAGTAGTATTCCATTGTGTAGATGTGCCACATCTTCATTAACCATTCTTCAATTGAAGGGCATCTAGGTTGCTTCCAGGTTCTTGCTATTACAAATAGTGCTGCTATGAACATAGTTGAACAGATGTCTTTGTTGCATTGATGTGAATCCTTTGGGTATATGCCTAAGAGGGGGATTGCCGGGTCCTGTGGTAAACTAATTCCCATTTTCCTGAGGAACCGCCATACTGATCTCCAAAGTGGCTGTATGAGTTTGCACTCCCACCAGCAGTGGAGGAGTGTTCCACTTTCTCCACATCCTCTCCAACATAAGTCATCACTGGTGTTTCTAATTTTAGCCATTCTGGCAGGGGTAAGATGGTATCTCAAAGTTGTTTTGATTTGCATTTCCCTGATAGCTAAGGATGTGGAGCATTTTCTTAAGTGTCTTTCAGCCTTTTTGATTTCCTCCATTGAGAATTCTTTCTTCAGTTCTGTACCCCATTTTTTAATAGGGTTATTTGGTGTTTTGTTGACTAGTTTCTTGAGTTCTTTGTATATTTTGGAGATCAGCCCTTTGTCGGATATAGGATTAGTGAAAATCTTTTCCCAGTCAGTGGGCTGCCGTTTGGTCTTGTCAACTGTGTCCTTTGCCTTACAGAAGCTTCTAAGTTTGAAGAGGTCCCATTTATTAATTGTTTCTTTCAGTGTTTGTGCCCCTGGAGTTATGTTCAAGAAGCGGTCTCCTATACCAATTTGTTCAAGGGTACCTCCTACTTTCTCTTCTAAGAGGTTCAATGTGGCTGGATTGATGTTGAGGTCTTTGATCCATTTGGACTTGAGTTTTGTGCATGGCGACAGACATGGGTCTATCTGCAGTCTTCTACACACCCTCATCCAATTGTGCCAGCACCATTTGTTGAAGATGCTGTCTTTGCCCCATTGTATAATTTTAGCTGTTTTGTCGAAAATCAGGTGTTCATAGGTGCGTGGATTAATATCAGGATTTTCAATTCGATTCCATTGGTCTACCTGTCTATTTTTATGCCAATACCAGGCTGTTTTCAGAACTATAGCTCTATAGTAGAGCTTAAAGTCAGGAATGGTGATGCCTCCTGATGTTCTTTTATTGTATAGGGTTGTTTTGGCTATCCTGGGTCTTTTGTTTTTCCATATAAAGTTGATTATTATCCTTTCAAGGTCGGTGAAGAATTGTGGTGGGATTTTAATGGGGATTGCATTGAATCTGTAGATTGCTTTTGGTAAGATTGCCATTTTTACTATGTTTATCCTACCTATCCAAGAGCATGGGAGGTCTTTCCATTTTCTGGTATCTTCTTTAATTTCTTTCTTTAGAGTCACAAAGTTCTTATTATATAGATCTTTTACTTGTTTGGTAAGCGTTACACCAAGATACTTTATGTTGCTTGTGGCTATTGTAAAGGGTGATGTTTCTCTGATTTCTTTCTCTGCCTCTTTGTCGTCTGAAAAAAATAGGGCTACTGATTTTTTTGAGTTTATCTTGTATCCTGCTAGTTTGCTGAAGGTGTTTATCAGCTGTAGGAGTTCCCTGGTAGAGTTTATTGGGTCGCTTATGTAAACTATCATATCATCTGCAAATAGAGACAGTTTGACTTCTTCCTTTCCAATTTGGATGCCCTTGATCTCCTTTTGTTGTCTTATAGCATTAGCTAGAACTTCTAGTACGATATTGAAGAGATATGGAGAGAGAGGACAGCCTTGTCTTGTTCCTGATTTTAGAGGAATTGGCTTAAGTTTCTCTCCATTCAGTTTGATGTTGGCAGTTGGTTTGCTGTATATTGCTCTTATTATGTTTAGGTATGTTCCTGTTATCCCTGACCTCTCTAACACCTTTATCATGAAAGAGTGTTGAATTTTATCGAAGGCTTTTTCTGCATCTAGGGAGATAATCATATGGTTTTTCTTTTTCAATTTGTTTATATGGTGGATCACGTTGATAGATTTTCGTATGTTAAACCATCCCTGCAATCCAGGTATGAAGCCTACTTGATCATGGTGGATGATTTCTCTGATGTATTTTTGAATTCGGTTTGCCATTATTTTATTGAGTATTTTTGCATCGATGTTCATCAGGGATATTGGTCTGTAGTTTTCTTTCTTAGTTGTGTCTTTGTGAGGTTTGGGTACCAAAGTTATTGTGGCCTCATAAAAAGAGATTGGCAATAAACCTTCTGTTTCTATCTTGTGGAACAGTTTGAGGAGTAGTGGTATTAGTTCTTCCTTGAATGTCTGGTAGAATTCTGCACTGAATCCATCTGGCCCTGGACTTTTTTTCGTTGGAAGGCTTTCGATGACTGCTTCTATTTCATTTCGGGTTATAGGTCTATTTAAGTTGTTTGTCTGTTCTTGATTTAATTTTGGTAAGTGATAGTTATCCAGAAACTTGTCCATTTCCTTTGAATTTTCAATTTTTGTGGAATACAGATTTTCGAAGTATGACCTGAAAATTGTCTGGATTTCCTCTGTGTCTGTTGTTATGTTCCCCATTTCGTTTCTGATTTTATTAATTTGCATGTTCTGTCTCTGCTTTTTCGTTAATTTGGATAAAGGTTTATCAATCTTGTTGATTTTCTCGAAAAACCAACTCTTTGTTGCATTGATTTTTTGTATTGTTTTCCTGGTTTCTATTTTGTTGATTTCAGCCCTCAAGTTGATTATTTCCTGGCGTCTGCTCCTGCGGGGTGAATTCGCTTCTCTCTGTTCTAAGGTTTTCAGTTGCGCTGTTAATTCATTTATGTGACTATCCTCTGTTTTCTTCATATGGGCACTTAGTGCAATGAACTTCCCTCGTAGCACTGCTTTCAAGGTGTCCCATAAGTTCGGGTATGTTGTATCCTCATTCTCGTTGAATATTAGAAAGTCTTTAATTTCTTTCTTTATTTCTTCTTTGACCCAGGAGTGGTGCAATTGCACATTGTTAAGTTTCCATGAGTTTGCAGGTTTTCTGCTATTTGTATTGTTGTTGAATTCCAATTTTAAAGCATGGTGGTCCGATAAGATACAGGGGACTATTTCTATTCTCTTGTATCTGTTGAGGTTTGTTATGTCTCCTAGTATGTGGTCGATTTTAGAGAAGGTTCCATGTGGAGCAGAGAAGAAGGTATATTCTTTTGTCTTTGGATGGAATGTTCTATAGATGTCTGTTAGCCCCAGTTGAGACATAACTTCTGTTAATTCTTTTGTTTCTTTGTTGAGTTTCTGATTTGTGGTCCTGTCTAGTGTTGAGAGTGGTGTATTGAAGTCTCCCACTATAAGTGTGTGAGGTTTTATATGAGCTTTGAGTTTTAGTAGTGTTTCTTTTACGAATGTGGGTGGCTTTGTATTAGGGGCATAGATGTTCAGAATTGAGACTTTGTGTTGATGGATTTCTCCTGAGATGAATATGAAATGACCGTCTTCATCTCTTTTGACTAGTTTTGGTTTGAAGTCTAGCTTGTTAGATATTAGGATAGCTACGCCTGCTTGCTTCTTATTTCCATTTGATTGGAAAATCTTTTCCCAACCCTTTACCCTGAGGTAATGTCTATCTTTGGAGCTAAGATGTGTTTCTTGTATGCAGCAGAAGGATGGATTCTGTCTTCGTATCCATTCTGTTAATCTGTGTCTTTTTATAGGTGAGTTAAGACCATTAATGTTGAGGGTGAGTAAGGACCATTGATTGTTGATGGTTGTTTGATTTAGGTTTGTTGTTGGCAGTGGTATTGTGAATATATTTGTTCTGCTTCACCCTAGGTTTCTGGTGTAGTTGGATTATCTGTTACATACAATAGTCAAAGTGTTATAAAATCATGAATCAGATACATCATTCTTTGTGAATCAATTCTTATCCACAAGTTTGCAAACTTTCTAATTTCAGATATCTGGCATGTGTTTTTATTTTATTGGGATATTAGACAATCATTTTCCTGTGTGGGATTATAACTTTGCATAAACTTTTTTGTTCATTTGAGAGCATTCCTGTATTACCACCTCTTCTCTGATTTCTTTCAATTTTCTTTGTTCTTTTGTTCAATATCCATCTTCTTCTATTCCAGTTCTAATTTGCATTAGACAATCCTCTTCATGAGGAGTACTGAGATGAATCACCAGAAAGCTACTCCCAAACTGGCTCATGAGGAGAGTGGTTTTAATGAGCTTCACTCTGGGATGACTTTAACGCACTTACCCATCTAATTAAGAGACAAGCTATGATAAATTTTAATTTTTTTCCTCCAGCTATCGCTTGAATCATCTCATTTGTTTCATTTCAAACTATAGACATACTAACAGTTTGGTTCGAAAAAAAATCACCCAGATGTCTATTCACATCATCCCCCTCATTCCTAAAGCGGTGAAATAAATTGGGTTGTTAGAAGTGAGGGCAAAGTGCACAAAGTGTAAATTTAGAAAGTAGGTCAGGGCCTACTTTTGTGTTGAGGATACGGAGGATGAATCTCAAATTCAGAAAGGGAATATTCAACAACTGACACAAAGGGAGGACTCTCTGAAGGCAGCGAGTTTCATTTGGTTTAGGAATTCTGGAACTCTAATCATCATCAGCAACTCCAGGGAAGGTAGCTCCCATCTGTTCACTGTAGAACTTAGTACAATAAAAGTTTCAGAGTGGAATCTATGAGAATAATAGAAAGGAGAGACAGAAAGACAGACACACACAGACAGACAGACAGACAGACAGACAGACAGAGAGACAGGGATCACACTGGTACAGAGTCCTGGGGAGATGACAATCTCAGAAAGGAGGCTTGACTCTACTCTGATAACAAGGAGAACAAGATTGACACTGTCTGTGCTTCAGGATCTGTTAAAATAGGTGATCACAAAAAATTTACATGACTTAAATTAGAGAAATATATGCTTTCATAAACATTTATTAATGGTTAATGCATAATTCCAATTTATCACAGTACCTATAATATAAAATGAGCAATTGCCTTGTTTTATTTAGTTAGTTTTTAGGTTAGAAAGGTTTCCAAATAGAAGTCCCTGGAAGGAGATAATAGAAAGGCTTGCAAACCCTGACCGGTGAAACATAACAACTTAAGAGTCTGTGAGAGTCTGTGAAGACTGCCTGCAGAGAATCAGGTTTCTGTAAAGGTTGCTGTGACTTTTTCCAGAATAGATGGTAAAATATGTGATGAGTGTGACATGCCACAGCCCTTTCACATTGTTCTTTGCATCCTTGTCTGTCTGCAATGAGTTAGGAGAAACTGTACCCAAGACAGAATCAAGTGGTTTAGAAGTAGAACATTTCTCGAATTTATCAAAAAATGAAAGGCACATTGTTAGCTAATGGGAAATAATATTGAAGAGAATGAGTAGTTTTCTTTATTGAATTAATGACTCCCTTGATTGATAGTAAGATGCTGTTGTGTAGTAGCTAATCGGTAAATTGACTTAAGAGACTCTGGGAGACCTCCTAAGAATTTTTAGTAGACTATAGGTCAGCTTTCTGAACTGTTTCCCAAGTAGATAACATTAGGATATTCGAGTATTTGTGGTCTATACCTCTGAGTATTTCCACCTTCTTTTGCCTCCTTTGCACCTTTAAAATTTACTCCAGTTGTCCAATTAACCAATTGTCCCATTGGGTTTGAACACAAATTTCTTATGTTTGTATGTTATCATTTGTGTGGCATGACACTTGTTATATTTTCCCTGACTATAGGTAGCCAATCAGCTTGTGTTCTTTTACTGACTTATGCAGTCAGAACAGCAGAGTTTTAGAATGATGTTTTTTCCGATTCCCCCACACAATATCTGATATGCTGGCTATTTGGGCAATCATTGAAATCACTGAAAATAACGTAGACATTGCCATTGAAAGACCTGGATTGAAGTCATCATTCAGTTCACTTCCATTTTTCACACTTTGGATAACTCCCCCACCATCCCGTCCTGAAAATCCCAAGTTCTCAGGGGTGAAGGTTGGGATGGGGAGATGGTAGGGGAAATGGGAGGCTGAGAGGGAGAAGGAACTGGAATTGGTATGCAAAATAAGATGGTTTTTAATTTAAATAAAAATGAATTTAAAAAGATATACAAGACTGAGCATCCGTGGAAAGGCTACCATAAATGCCCTTCCCGGATAGTGAGATCAACAACTAACTTACCCATGAAGCCCTCATCTAATACCTGTTGGAAACAGGAGCAAACACCCATACATAAACACTGAGTCGAACTAGAACCCAGATGCAGATGGAGAGGACAAGACCAGGCTGCAGAAACACATAGAGACAGCTGACCTGAACAAGGAGGAGCTAACGGGCCCCCAGACTGATAGCTGGGCAGCCAGCATGGGACTGACTCAGGCCCCCCTGAATATGGGTCTCAGCCAGAAGGACTGAGCAGTCTAAGGGACCTCAGACAGTGGAGCCAGGGTGTATCCCTGGTGCACAAAAGGACCTTGCGAACACATCCCCCATGGAGGAATAACTGCCTTAACCTAGAGACAGAAGAGAAGCCCTAGTCACTACTTCACATGACCTGTCAGATCTACATGATCCCAACTGGATGGCATTCCCTTACATATGAAATTGTGGTGGGGGGATGGGAGGGGAGGGTGGTTAGGGTGCATGTGAGAGGGCAGAGAGGATAAAAGGGAGGGAGGCAGGGAGGAAGAGAGGAAGGGAGGGAGGGAGGGAGAGGGAACTGGGATCGACATGTAAAATAATAAATTAAATTTTAAAAAAAGATATACCAAAAACCCCAATAAGCAGTTGTCATGAGAGTCTGAATGGCAGATTTTAAATAGGAAAGTCTGCAAGCAGGTAGCTAGCCTTCCCTTTAATGCATTTCTGGAGTTCATAATAAGCACCGGATGGTCAGGCAGATGGATAGATGGACAGAGGGATGCATTTTCAGAAAGGCAAGAGACTAAGGAACCAAAGCCAAATCTCAGAAAAACAAAGTAGAATGTTTTCATTAGTTGGAAGAGAATGTCTGAAAAACAGAGGGAAGGTTGGGTTCCTCTAAGATTGGATTGACAAATGACCCCTTTTCTCAGAGAGGTGCCTACAGATATGGGTAGGGCTATAACCTGAGAACCCAGATTTCACTCCAGATAGAAGATATGTCTTCCTTTCCCCAAATCTGCTTTCTACCTTCACTCCTCACAACATAGGAGCATAAATAGGGGCACCTACAGAAGTGTTGGGGATGTGGTATATCTTTATGTAGCTATATATAATTTAGGATCCACAAGTGAGAAAAATGGGCAATGTCTACTCTTCTGAATCTGGCTTATTTTTGTATCAAATTTCCAGAAAATGTTAAGATATGGTTTCTTTATAACTGGGTACAATCCGTTGTATACATATATTACATATATTGTTTTTTTACCTGTTTATCCATTTACAGTCATCTAAAATGATTCCTTAAATAGACTTTGTGGATTGCAATAAATACATTAATGTCCCTTTATCCGAGTACACCCCCAAGCGTAGTATGTCTAAGTCATATAGTAGTTCTATTTTTGGTTTTTTAAAGAATTTCCATAAGTGCTGGACCAGTTTACATTCTTCCCAGCAGTACATAAGTCCCTCATGAGTATCATTTATTGTTTCTTTTCTTTTTATGTATTTTATGTGTATGGGTGCTTTGCGTATAACACATGTGTGCCCAGTACCTGAGGAGGACAGAAGAGGGTATTGTGTCTTATGGGCTAGAATTACAGACAGTTCTAAGTTATCATGTGTCTGTTAGGAGTTGAAATGTAATGGTTCCAGACAGTGCTCTTATCTTCTGAGCCATATATCCAGCCTATTTTCTTTTATTTTTAAATGTACCTCTTAATGTTTTATATGCATGTAGAATGTTTTGTGAATATATGTACCCATTTAACAATTTCTTATCCCCCTTCCTACTCCTATAGACATCCTTCTTCTTTCCAAGTACTCTCCTACTTAACATCATGTCTTTTTTTTCTGTGTAGGGTGAGTGCAGGTAGGCATAGATACTGTGTGCTCATTATTAGAGAGGCCAGGTCATATCACAGAATCCCTCCCATCCTCCAACTCCACAATCTTCTTTACTTTTTTCTCTGGTGTTCCCTGGGTCTCAGGGGAGGTGACAATAGTTATCCTGATTATAGTTGAGACATCACAGACTTCTATTCTCAGCATTTTGACCAGCTTTGAGTCTTTGCATTATCTATTATCTACTGCAAATGGCAGTAGTGCTAGTCTAAGGGTATGAACAGAAATATCGGAGTAAGAGTGGGCTGCCTGCCTATTTAGTGTAGTTCTAAGGCTGACCTAGGGCCAGTGATAACTCCAACCACAAGGTTTTGTTCAAGTTTACAGTACCAGATATTTCTTCTTTGGGAGCAGGCCTGGAATTTAATCAGAAAGTGGTTAGTTACTTTCAAAATAATCATGCCATTTTGATACCCATAAGAGTATCTTGCTTGGCAGGTTGATATTACAATACTTCAGATTCATGGCAGGGTAAGATCAGTGCCTTATCTACCTCAGAAGCATAGAACTTCTTTTGCTATGGGTGCTGCCCAGTGGGTAGGGGCTTCCATTTTAATTCTACCTTGATTTATCTGTGTGCTGCATCCTGTGGTGGTGGTATTTTCAGCAATTCTACCAAATACTTCAGGTGAGTGCACAAGATCAATGGCAATAACCTCTGTTGCTTTTTGAGCTCCTGAGGTGAGATGAGATCTCTAAGCAGTTTTAATTTGCATTATCCCGACAGTAAAAAATACTACTTTCTTCATATGGTTATTGAATATTTGCACTTCTTGTTTTGAGAACTATCTGTTCATTTCATTAGCCTGCTTATTGACTGGGTTGTTTGGTTTTCGTATATTTAGTTGTGTTTCAGTTCTTTATATATCCTAAGTATCGATCTTCTGTCAGATGTATAACTTGCAAATCTTTTGCTGTGCAGGTGCTTTTAAATTCCATACCATCCCATTGGTCAATTCTTGCTGTCATTTCCTGAGTGATTGGAGTCCTTTTCAGAAAGTTTTGCCTGTGCCTGTATTTTGACCTGTTTTCTCTATGCTTTCCTTTAACAACTTAGACTGAATGTTTTCATTACAGTCTTTGATCAGTTCTGAATTTATACTTGTATGATGTGAATAGGGTCTCATTCCATTCGTCTACATCTTGTTTTCCCATTGACAGTTGCTGCAGTCTTTCTTCTTTCCAATGTATTTTTTTAGCATTATTGTCAAGATCATTTAAATATAGTTATGGGGTTTAATTCTGAATCTTCTACTCCATTCCAGTGATCTGTGTGTCAATTTTGTGCCAGACCCTTGCTGCTCTTATTACAGTTATTACAATGACTATATAGATGACTATATAGTATAATCCATATATATATATATATATACACATATACATACACACACACACACACACACACACACACACACACACATATATATATATATATATATTTGCTCTTTTTCTCAAGATTGCACTGCCTAGTTGGGGTATTTGGGGAATTCACATGAATGTTAGGGTTGTTTTGCTATTTTTGTGAAGAAAGCCTTTTGAATTTTTGTACAGATTGGATTGGATTTGTAAATCACTCTTTCTAATACATTAATCTTACCTAACCATAAGTACAAGAGGTCTTTCCATCATCTAATACCTTCTTTAATTTCTTTCTTTCTTGTTTTAAAGTTTTCATTATAGAGATCTTTCACTTCATTGATCAAGTTTATTCATATGCATTTTATTGTATTGAATTTGTTTTTTAATATATTTAGCATCCATATGTAGAAATCTATCAACTTTTATGTGTTATGTGTCTTGAACATGTTTATCAGTTCTGAGAGTTTAATAAAGTACTTCTTATACTTCTTGTATACAGAACTATGTCATTTACAACTAGTGATATTTTAACTTTTTCCTTTCCTGGATGCATCATCTTTATTTCTTATCTTGTCTACACTGAATAAGACCAGAGAAAGTAGATTCCTCTGTCTTACCTAATTTTAGTAGACATGTTTTGATTTCTCCTTCTCTATAATGTTGGATACAGATTTGTCACATATACCCTTTATTATGTTCTATCCCTATATTCTTCAGGACTTTGTCATGAAGGAATGCGACTTAGGGTTTGCATTGCTGTGAAGAGACACCATGACCATGGCAACTCTTATAAGGAAGCCATTTAATTGAAGAAGCTCAGTTATAGTTTTAGAGGTTCAGTCCATTATTATCATGGCAGGGAACACTGCACCATGCAGGCAGGTTTGTTGCTGAAGCAGTAGCCTAGAGTCCCACATCTTGCAAGCAACAGGAAGTTGACTGAGACATTGGACAGTATCCTGGGCATGGAAAACTTCAACGCCTGCCTTCCCATTGACACACTTGCTCCAACAAGCCTATACCCACTCCAACCCAGACACACCTCCTAATAGTGCCATTCCCTATGAAATTATGGGGGTCAATTACACTCAAACTACCACAGGATGCTAGACTTTGTCAAATGCTTTGTCAACATTGATTGATGTGATCATGTGGTTTCTAGTCTGTTAATTATTTGAATTACATGTATGGATTTGCATGTGTTGAATCATCCTTGCTTCACTGAATAAACTCCACTTTCTTATGGTGAATCATCATTTTCTTTTTTAAAATTATTTATTTATTTATTTTTCTTTTTTATATATCAATCCCAGTTCCCTCTCCCTCCCTACCTTCCTCCCTCTCTCCCACCCTCTCATATCCCCCAACCAACCTCCCATTCCCCCCCCCCACTCCACAGGTAGGGTGATGCCCTTCAGGAGGGGTCATCAAAATCTGTCAAATCATTTGAAATATGGACTAGGCCTTCTCTCCTGCCTCTAAGTTAAGGGAGTATCCCTCCATGGGTAATGTGTTCCCAGAGTCCTTTTGTGTACCAGGGATACAGCCTGGTTCCACTGTCAGAGGTCCCTTAGACTGCCCAGGTCTTCTAACTGAGACCTATGTTCAGGGGGTCTGAGTCAGTCCTATGCTGGATTTCCAGCTATCAGTCTGGGGACCCATTAGCTCCTCCTTGTTCAGTTCAGCTGTCATATGTGTATAGAAATTGAGCCGTTTTTCTAGGTTTTGTACTTTATTAGAATATAGAAACTGCTAAGCATAAAATTAATAGGACCAAATTTGAGAACAAATTAGATAATAAAAGCTAATCAGAAGGTAATCTATATAATAGATTAGCAACAATATTGATAAATATAAATTAAGGGACATTTGGGCATATGAGTGTGGAATTCTGAGAAGTGAAAGGAAAATCATGGGCCATCAGAACAACAACAACCAATAGCATGTTACTTTAAGGGAAACCCTCACAGTAAATTTTTGTGGGGATTCTTTTGTTTTCTGTTTTGTTTTAGCCAAACTGGTGGAATGCAATGTCACTTTCTAAGTGACAAAATACTAACACTTGTCAGGTTAGGCCTTTATACTCAGAAAATGTGTCTTTCAAAGACAAAAATGAAAATGAAACATGCTCCCAAAAGAGTTGGGCAAAGTTGTCAGCTGCAATCCTGTATTGCAGAAGCAATATAAGAGAGTTTTAGAAGAAAAATGAACAATTTAAATGGGATTATTAGAAGTAAGTTGGTGATGTGACTCACGTGTAAAAAGAACTTGTCCCACTAGCATGAAGACTCAACTTTGAACCCCAGAGTCCATGATGGAAAGAAAGAGGAAAGAACTTATCACAGAAAAATTGTCACAACCTCCCAACATGTGCAATTCTCAAATTGACAGCACACGCATAGGTATACATATATGTATGCACACTAATAAAAACATTTTACAAGGGAAATAAAGAAGAATGAGAAAGGCTGAAAGTTCATGTATGGATAAATATGAAGACATTGACTATAATAAAGATTCATATTTTCTAGGTCTAACCAAATACACCAAACTAGTAAGTGTGACAAAAATAATATGAGTGGCAGGAGAAAGAATATGTTTCAACTTTATTTTATTTGTTATATTGGACTAACTAAAAAATGTCTGCCACGATGAAATATAGTGCTCATATAAATCAGTAAATAAGAAATTAAGAGGCATAAAATGAAATAAAAATAATCTTTGAAGAATGTAAAACATGACAATGAAAAGTAGGGAAAGCAGAACATGTGCGCTAAATATAAAGTACTAAAATAATGGATATAAGAAGGAAGTAAATTAAGTATCAATTATAAAAGTAATTATATTTAAACACATTAAACAGTCAATAGAGGGATTAATATAAACAACTATATGCTTTGTGAACAATATAAAAAGTATGTAGAGCTTAGGGGTAAGAAATACCTCTAGAAATAAGTCCATTTCCTAATAATGAAAGGATAAATCTGTCAGAATGATATTAAAAATATTCTATCCATGTATAACCCCAAGGCCAGGTCTTCATGATAATATAACATACAATAATAATCATAATATCATTTTGAAAAATTGACAAATTCATGCCAGATGGTAGTGGCACATATTTTTAATCACAGTACTTGGGAAGCAGAGGCAGGTGGATCTCTAAGTTTGAGGCCAGTCTGATCTATAGAGTGAATTCCAGGGTAGCCAAGGCTACACTGATAAACCCTGTCTCAAATAAATAAATAAATAAATAAATAAATAAAAATAATAAGAAGAAATAAATAAAAATTGACAAATTCAAAGTGATGACTAGAGTTCAATAAATTTCTCTCTATAGCCTACAGAATAAGTATATAAAATTCTGTTTATTTTCTTTTAATAAAATATTCTTTGAAATTTTTATATATGTAACAATGTTTCTTGATCATATCCCCCGCCAACCCTCTCTTTTTACCCCCAATACATCTTCCTTCCCACTGATCTTGTGTATGCTTTGTGCAAGTAACCTCAGCTACTGTGAGTTCATGTGTTCAATGTACATATAATACACACAGGACGGCATTTTGCAGCATGCCCCTCTATTCTCAAGCTCCTTCATTATGTGTACCCCTCTCATCCATGATACTCATTGAGCCTATAGGTCTGTGACTGATCACTAACAAGTGCTTTTTATGCTCAGTACCTTGAACAATTATGAATCTCTGCATTAAACATTACCTACTACATAAAGAAGCTTCTCTAAGGGTGAGAATCACAAATCTATGGAAAAAACCCATAAATATTTAGAAGGCAGTTTGTCAACAGTACTATTTTATAGAACAGCATCAATAGGTTCTCCCCTTGCCTATTGTTTCCCTGGCTATGGTTACTGACCATATTTACAGTACCAGGTATGAATTCCCTCAAATCATATCAAAGGAATGGTTGTTTACATCCATAAATCACCACTGTTACTCTAGAAGGCCCACTTGAAAATTAGCTATTCCATTATATGTATTCTTAGGAAAATGGAGCTGCAGAAAATCTCACATAATCTTTCCTCCAGATCAAAAAAAATATGTGTCAATATTATTCATAGGAAAACAAGTGAACAGAAAACCAAAATACAAGAGAAAAGCATCCCAGAAAGCTAGACATAGAAAAAGCAGTTCCTCATCCTGGTAGTATGGGTGAATTCCTCATCATTTCAAATAAAGCCCTGAAACAAATATATTTCCAGAATCCAGAAAAAAATATGTTAAATAAAGTTCAAAATCAAGGAAAAAAGAATCTATCTATTTTGTAATGTTGTAATAAAATATAATGGAGTGTATCATTTGAACAACAGATATTTATTCCTCACAGTCCTAGAAGCTGAGGGATCCAAGTTCAAGAGGTCAGCAAGGTAGGTTTCAATGAAGTCTTCCTTTGGGTTGTAAGCTGTCGCCATTTTGTTCCGACTTCACATGTCCTCTTCTTGATACATTTTAGGGTAGGAAATAAGCTCTTTTGTGACATATAAAGTCATTAATTTCATTATGAAGGCCTCAAATTTACAACCTCCTCTAAATCTAATTCTCTCCCAGAGGCCTTTTGTTCAAATGTCATCACATTTGAAGACAAAGACTCAAGGTATGAATTTGAAGGTAGGACTAAATTGTTCAGTGCCTCAGGAGGAAAAAGTGATTAGATGTGGCTGAGAGTGAATTTCTAGAATGCTGGCCATGTTCTCCACAAGCAGATCACTGGTTACAAGGAGGTAAATGGACACTTTGTAAAGTCTCACTACTTACATATGTAATATCTCAGTACATTTCAGTGTGTGGTATTCTTTCAATATGGAGTGTCCTTCCAAGGCTCATGTACTTCAATTGTCTTGGACCTCAACTAGTGGATTCATTTACTAAGAATAGACTAGAACATGATAACTCTGATCTGATGAATGAATTAAACCAACTAGGAATTCTTAATTTGATGGCGTTATTGGGTGGTCAGTGGGGGAAGGGCCTGATTGGAGGAAGTAGGGCCTATGAAGAATATCTTGTCCCTGTACTGGTTCCTTGCTGACTTCATTTCTCCTTTCTGAAATTCACATGTTTCCTGCCATGTTGTGTCAGCCTCATGACACCATGGACTGAAACCTCAGACACCATGGGAAGCAAAAGAAAATCTTTCCTCATTTTGAATTGCATTTTTCTTCATGTAATTTGTCATTATAATAAAGTGGTAACATATAGTGTTCACATTCTAAAAGTCACTCTAAGAATTCTACATAATATTCTTTTTTTTCTGATTTTACATGTCAATCCTAGTTTCCTCTCTGTCCCTCCCTCCCTCTCTTCCACCCTCTCATGTCCCCCATCACCCTCCCATCCCACCCCCTCCTCACTCCACATGTAGGGTGATGCCTTCCTGGAGGGGTCATCTAAATCTGTCAAGTCATTTGGAATATGGATTAGGCCCTCCCTCCTGCCTCTAGGTTAAGGGAGTATCCCTCCATGGGGAACGTGCTCCCAAAGTCCATATATATATATTATAATCTCCCTGCTTCTTGCTTCTCTTTAAAGTTAGGCAACCTACCAGCATAATACACAGAAACTTTGATCAGTATTTCTACCTTAAAATAAGCTCAGTAGCCATTTCATATTAGTTACCAAATCCTTCTAAATGTAATGCTTTATTATGAAGACGTTTTAGGAAAATTTAACATAAGCGATAAGTGTACTTATAGCTTTCAAAAAAGAATAAGACAATAAGAGGTGGTCTTTCTGAACGTGTGGAAGATGTTGAACCATTTATTTCAAGACCTGAATATTATACAGTGTTGCTCTCTCTCTCTCTCTCTCTCTCTCTCTCTCTCTCTCTCTCTCTCTCTCTCTCTCTCTCTCTCTCTCTCTCTCTCTCTCTCTCTCTCTGTGTGTGTGTGCATGTGTGTGCACATGTACCATTTGTGCATGAGCATTCCCATACCTTGATTCTCTGGGAAAACTGTAGATAGGTATGGTTCTATGGTGCTTTTAGAATTAGGGCAGGTCTTTAGGGAACTGTTCTTAATATTTTTTCATGAACATATCAAAGAAAAATTGAAGGCAAGTCTTCCTGAGAAAGCTAAACAAGGGCTTGATTAGAAGGAAACTGAAATTTCCATAGATGAACTTACCTCTTTTCTTTTTCTCATGAACTAAGAAGCCTGCATCTTCAGAACACTTGTCTATTGGTCCGGGTTCTTTCTGCATTCATCTATTTTTATAGAGACTGGCTCATACAGCCTGGCGGGGGGTGCCTTGTTTATTCTGTACCATTTCCCAAAGCTCTCTTAGTAAGGAAAGGCTTCTACAGAAACATCCATGTTTGGAATGAAAATATGATTCATGAAGATTTTCTTCTTTCTTAATGACCCAAGGGCAGTCATTTAAAATAAATTGGTCTATTAATTACTAACCAGATTTTCCAGATTATCAAGTAAATATTTATATTGTGTGGATGCAGCATAATTGTGACAATTTCCATAAACCTTTGGGGGAACATAATATAGTGAGATTCCTTTACTACTTACTTAACTTATCACTTTAACTCTTTTTCTTAACTTTTAAAAAGTACTTATTTTAGTGTGTGTGTGTGTGTGTGTGTGTGTGTGTATGTGTGTGTGTGTATGCAGGTGCTTACACATACATTTGGATGCTTACAGAGGCCCCAAGGGGTAGCAGATCCCCTGGGGTTGGAGTCACATGGCTTCTAGGAACTGAGTTTGGTCCTTTAGAAGAGTACCAAATGTTCTTAACTGTTGAACCATCTTTCTGACCCTCTATAAAGGTTTTTCATTGTCCCTGTTTCCATTGCCTTCCTCCTTTGTTCCCATTTCTTCTCTCATTCTCCTGTATGCTCTTGTCTCTCCTGATGTGTTATGGGATGAAGATCTGATAATGTCACCCTCTCAGTTAAAGCTCTTTCCTATCATGCTCAGTACTTTTATGGGGAAAACAAACCATCATCTGACTGGTACCATCTGTACCTTTATCATTTGGCTGATGGTAAATTACCAACATCAGTGATTTAGGCCAACTCACAGAACCATATGTCACAGTTTCCCCCCACTGTAACATCAGATTGTGGTATTTCAGCCACAAATGGTTATAGTGAAGCTCTGAATGGAATAAAGGTTATACCAGGCTTGGCTTTGTGTATGATGTGAAATTAGAACTCAGGGAGAGTTTGTTGATAGAGATGCTCAGATTTCCTACCTCTTCACTGACCTGGAAACTATGGATCTGACCTGTGTTAATTTCCAACAACATGCTTCCAACTTACCTGAGTGCAGCTCAGTGCCTGGTTCCTAGGACAGGAGGTGGGAGTAGGTGTCTGTGGAGGAATAGGCAAAATATCTACAGAGGAATGTTATGTGTGATGAAAGATGCACAACCCACAAGCTGGCACTGCTCAGCAAACCTGGGTGGGATGGAGGCATGCTCTGTCTAGACAGAAACAGGACAGTCTTGTTGTTAAAGATGTTTGATTCAAATAGCTGAGCTGTAAGTTGAGCCTCAACATGACTCTTCTTGGATTAGCAGCTTCAGATTTGAGATGGTCACAGCAGGGTGAGGAGTATGCACCTGCAGGTATCCTGAGAACATCCAACACCCCAAGGGATGCTCCAAGCTCTTAGCATTTCTAAATCATTGCTGCAAAGAAAGACCCATTTAATCAGTGCAGATGAGATAAATCAGGGTGATCTCATTGGAAATGCAAACATTACAGAAAGTCTTGGCTGCAGTCATTTGCCAGCAAGGGCAATTCATCTTAGATGGTCAAGGAGAAACTGCAGCTCTAAATCCTTGCACACCCTCTGCTTTACAGAAGGTGACAAACAGACAAGATTCCCAGAAAACACTCATCCTGGATACTTGGGGTGGGGCTGAGGTAGAAGCATCAAAAGTTCAAGGCCAGCCTGAATAAATTAGTGAGAGCTTACTTGAAAGTTAGTAGTTTTAAAAAATGTTTGGGGAGACAGTTCAAAGGCAGGATGTATAACATGTACAAAGCCCTGAATTTGATCCTCAGTACTTAAAAAAAAAAAAAAAAAAAAAAAAAAAATGTGAAAATGTTAACAAAAACAGAATATGAATAGAGAAGTTACATGAGGTGCCAGAAAGTTTTATTTATTTTCCCTCACTGCTTAGGTATACTCAATCTTCCTCATATCTTCCCATACCTCAATTTGTTGCTATTTTAAGTTTTAATTTTCACTGTCTCTGTGATTCCCATAGGACAATTTCACAGATGCTATGGCTGCCTCTGTAACCTACCTGAAATGTTGCCATTCAATTCACAGATAACTTCTCTGGACCACTTTGGTGGGACTGACTTTTTCTATCCAGGCTGCAGTCATGTGTCTGTCTCTTCACTAGGCATGAATTATTTGATACACTTATATTTGGTTCCCTATAGCCTTCCTTAGTCTAACTTAAGGATTAAATCCATGTATCTGAGTATATGGCATGGCATATACTCAGAATCAATTTTCAAGACGATGACTAAGACTTTTAGAGCCTCTAACCACATTAGTTTCTTCTCTCATTTAATCCTTTCAACATGCAAACAATCTATATAATTTTATCACTGAAGTCGTATAGAGATCCAGGGTAGTTCCAGGCCAGCCTGAGCTGTATAATGAGGTCTTGTTTCCAAGAGTTGTATGGAGGATGTAAATAAAAGTCAGGGTGTTATGTAACAAGTATCATGTCACAGAACTTATAGGGGGCACAGGTGGTTTGTATACCTGTATCAAATATCAAGGCTCTTAAACTTATCCATACATACTGCTCAACTAGCCCTGAATTGAGATATATAATTCACTATAAAACAACATGATTCTGAATAACACATTCATAGAAACATTATGGCCCTTTGCAGAAGTAGCCTTGCCCCTGGTGATACAACCTATGGGCCCAGTGTTATACAAGCAAGATGCTACCATGGGAACATACAAGAGAAAATCTGTAAGTAGTTTGGTTTTTCTGCCCACCACTGGTCTTGTCCCCGCCACCGCACCAGCCCCAAGTAACACACTAAGACTCTGTATTTGATATAATTCTGTTGGCCCATTACTTGTTTCTTATCGGCTAGTTCTATCTTAAGTATTAACCCATTTCTGTTAATCTAATATTTGCACATGCTTTCATCTTACCGGGGAATGTACTGACGTTGTGCTCTCCCCGTCTCTCTATCTTGACTCCTCCTTCTTACTTCCTCTTTCCTCCTTGTCTCCTAGTTCCACGTATCTTGCTTTCCTATTGGCCAACAGTGCTTTATTCATTAACCAGTATGAAAAACATATATACAGAATGACATCTCCCATCATCTCCTCTTTTCTGTCTAAATAAAAAGAAGGGTTTTAACCTTAACATAGCAAAATTCTTGATAACAACAGTTATCAAGTAAGAATCACAGTTAACAATATTTAGTCCATTAACATTTAGCAAGATTAAAATAAACTATTCTATCATCTATCGTACATTTGTGAGTCTAAAGTCCTATAAGTAACTTATCTTTAAGCTTCACTAAGGAAAACTATAACCATAACTATCTGTCTTCAACTCCTTCAGGGGGTCTGGCTTGCTCAAACCATATTAGTCTGGAAGAAATCCACAGGTTTTCATTTTCTGTGGAAACAAAAACAGAAATTCTTTTCCCTAGGAATTTGTTCTTATACTTAAATTTTGAAGTGAAAACATTTTTAAAATATATAAATTGAATTAACCCAGTAGCATTTTTTTTATCAGTTGTTGTTATTTCCTCAGCAGTCAAACAATTTGAAGACAACAGAATAGCATATAGTATCCACACACTTTTTCTGTGCTTTTTATTTTTACGTGGCTTTTTTATTACTCTGTTTTTTTTTTTTTTATTTTTTTAAACAGGGTTTGTCTGTGTAACTCTTATCTGTCCTGGAATTTACTCTGCATACCAGGTTAACTTTGAAATCACAAGAGATCTGTTTGCTCCTCTCTCTCTAGTGCTGGGATTAAAGGTGTGTGCCACCACACCCAATTTTTCTTTGTCTTTTTAAAACCATTTTTTCCCCCATGCCTACATATATTTTAAAACACACTGTAAACCTTTAGAGGTTTTTCTTAATATGAATCTGTCTTTACTGTAAATGTTTTACCTTTTTGTGGGCACGAGTCTTTTACCTAGTAAACAACAACATTGCTAAAATGAAAGTCATAGTTGTTTCTGCCTCGGTTTTTCAAAGATGGCGGCAGGTACCTTTACCACCAGCACTGAGAGCTATGCTCACTGCCTTGGTCTGAGGTGCCATCCAGCAGCCTGCTGCCGGCTTGGAGATGTGGTCACTGCCATTGCCAGCTCTGATACACACCAATAAATTGTTAGCAGTGATTCTTAAAAGCCATGCAGTTTTTTTGCCACTTATGCTGAGTCAGGAAACCTCCCTTAAAGGAGCCATGCAAATATCTGCTTGTCTCTCGCAAGCAAAGCAGAGTCCAACTGAAAAAAATGCTGTTACCAAGAAACCTTGCTTGTCTCTGGTTTTTTTTTTTTTTTTTTTTTTTTTTTTTTTTGTGTGTGTGTGTGTGTGTGTGTGTGTGTGTGTGTAAAGCCCCTTTTTAAGATTTTGTTAAATTTTAAGTGGAAGTTCTTATTAGGCATGTTGTGGTGCCTAATAGGGTTTTATCCTCCTGCCACTGGTCTTGTCCTGCCGCCGCCGTGCCAGCCCCAATTAACACACCAAGAATCTGTATTTAATATAATGCTGTTGGCCCATTACTTGTTTCTTATTGGCTAGCTCTGTCTTAAGTATTAGCTCATTTCTGTTAATCTAATATTTCCACGTGCTTTCATCTTACCGGGGAATGGGGCCTGTGTCTGGTCTCCCCAGTCTCTCCATCTTGACTCCTCCTTCCTACTTCCTCTTTCCTCCTTGTCTCCTAGTCCCTCCTATCTTCCTTTCCTATTGGCCAACAGTGCTTTATTCATTAACCAGTATGAGTTATACCAGTATATACAGAATGACATCTCCCATCAAAAATCCTATGTGCAACTATTCAAAAGAACATGGTTACAGATGGCTTGAGGGACAAGGGTGCTACCTCAGCTGTTGATGGCTGCTTAATAACATATCTATTAATTGTTGTATATCTCTCTTAATGTACTATTTTGATGCATCTTAAATGGACTGCTAGCTTTATTAGTCACTGAGAAACCTTTCTTTCCCAGATGAGTGAAATATCATCATCAATTCTACGATCATTTCCTTGGATTCTTTTATCCAGAAAATAATGTAACCAAGGGGCTAACAATGCTAGTAGTTTTTTTTTTTTTAGGTTTACTTCTGGCTCATCATAAATGATGCACAAACCCACCTCTGTAGTATTTTCAAGTGAGTAGCTATTTGCCACTGCAAGCTGGGCATGCCTTGCTTCTCATGCCTATATTTTCCTGTTTTCTGCTTCCTCAATTACACCAGGCTTAGTATTATTTTTAACTCCTGTTCAAAAGCTTTCTTCCAGGGTCGGTGAGGTGCCTCAGTAGGTAAAGGCAATTGCTGCAGAAACCTGACAGCCTGAGTTTGATCCCAGGAACCCAGGAAAAGATGGAAATAAAGAACTTGGCTTATCAAACAGGGTCTTGGGCTTGTAATCACTATATCCCTGAGCCACATGTCCAACCTCAACAAATATATGTTTGTATGAACATGTTTATTTAGGCTGTAGATAAATAATTGTTAACAGTGTTCACAATTTTTAAATATGAAAACTAAGTGTGTTTTAGCTTTCTTTATGTAACTTAATGTCTTTTCCTATCTTGTGAAAAGATCAGCTCATAATTAAATTAAAATGGCACCTCTAAGTGCACAATTTTGTGAAACTTAATAATATGCAAAGGCTCAGAGTTTTTAAAATTCTTCTTGGGAATCCAAAGATAATCAGTTTCAGACACCACTCTCAGAATGACTATGACTCCTAATTTGTAGTTTCCCAGAACTTTCCTTATTTCTTACCCCGTCTTTTTGATAGTATTCCTCTTAACTGGAAGGGGATTAATTTAGGGGTGATTGTCTCTGTGGTGAAAGTATGGGGTCCAGCTGCTATTTAGATCCATTTTCAGAGGCATTGGCGGCATCCTGCCTGCCTTAACTGCTTGCATTTGGTTAGATTGCAATTTACTGTTGCTATTTTAACTGTTCCCAGAAAACCATTAGAGGATTTTACCTAGAGTGTGCCTATGAATATTCATAGGCAGCTAGCCTCTGTATTGGAAACCACACCCACATCTCTGCAGCATCCGCAGCATGAATCAGAGCTTCCTGTGAGACTTGGGAGAGGCTATATGAAAACTTTGTAGCAGCAGCTTGAAGAATGCACAAAAGTCCTGCTCTGCAATATTGATTTTTTTTATATAAAAATACCTACTGATTTATTTTATGTATGTCATAAAATTGTTTTAATCTCCCCTTATTTATTTGAAATGAGTCAGCTATCATGAAAGACTTAGAGAATTAAAGCTATCATTTTCTAAATTCAGGGACTGTCAGCTAGCTTCCCCTTCCCAGTCTGTTTCTGTAGTATTTGGGGACATGCTGTAAAGCAACATTTTGTGTTTAAATGTGGCAGTGGATGTAGAGCAGCATTCAATGTAGACAGGAATGAAAGAATGATGGTTCATAAGGATCATCTCAATAAGACCGTCATTCTGAATCTGAATATGTATGACTATAGAAGCATATGCATGTGTGTCAGTATATATTGGTAAAGATTGGTCACTTGCCTAGGATCATAGCTGGCTAGCTTGATTCAAATACGTATGTTTTGTTCATGTGCCTCCTTGATGTCTGTTTATACTGTGCAACATAGGCTGGCAAGGGATGCAGAGAGTCCTTAGAGAATTTTTGTGTCTATTTTTGGAACCTAATTTCCCATGCCCTGGACATTTCTGTCTTATAAATATTGTTTTTAATTGCACCAAATAATGCAAAGTAGAAATGAATTGCTTTTTGAGAATTGACCACTCCTTCTCCCTATGCCAGGCCAATAGAGCCACAAAGAAAATCATACAATTCCTGAACTCATACAACATTGAACTTCAAAATTCCTTTTTAGAATATTTCTCTAATTCTCCATGAAGCTTATTCCTGATTTCCCTTCTTTTATACTCTCACACCTATTCATTCCTAATACTTTTTATTATTATTATTATTATTATATAGTGTGTATGTGTGTGGTGTGTTGATACATGCATGCTATGGCATGCTTGAAGAAATCAGAAGACAGCTTGTAGGAATCAGTTTTCTTCTTCCATCCTGTAGGCTCTGGAAATAGAACTCAGATCCTCAGGCTTAACTTCAGGCACCTTAACTAGCTGAACCATCTTGAGGGTCCATCTATTATTTTAAAAACAAAAACAAACAAGCAAGCAAACAAAAACCCTTCAATTATTTTCTTTCTCATTTTCAGAACAATTTAGCAAATTTGCATAACCCAAATTAGCTTGTCTGAATCTATCAATGTGCTCCCATTAACTTAATTTATCCACCTTAGAAATAGTGGGAGTGAACATAATATGAAACCCAGTCTTCTTCAGCAGACCCACAGTGCTTTTTCTCAAGCATGTGTGCGCCTCAGCACAGCCTCTCATCGTGTTCTTGTAGACTAGTTGTGCTTTCTTTTCTTCTCCAGCGACTCAAACTCTTGTCTCTGTTTTACAATTTTGTTGCAAATTTGTTTCTTAGTAACATATTTCCTTCTATGCCACAAACCCACACACAGATCTGAACATAACCTTTTAAGTTCCTCACCATATTCAAAGCCATTCACTGTGCGCCTGTCTTCCAGGAACTCTGCATTAGTTTTCTCTATTCTTCTTATAATTGTTAATATCACTACCATCTTTTCAGATATATGAGAGCCATTATTAAATTGTGCCAGTTCCATATACTTAACATAAACCCGCTGAAGAAAACTGTCATCTTTAAATCTATTATTTCCTTTACAGCCCTATTACCCTTTCTTGAAACTCCTTTGTTTTTCCCCCAGAGCTTAGAAACTGCAAGGCAAGTCATTTGCCTTTCATCTGTTCTTTCTCCAACCGATATTCTTTGAGCCATACTAGAGAAATAAATCTAAGCTGTAAATCTAAATCTCTGTCCTCTGGTCTTCTTATGGAGTCAGTCACAAGAGCACAGCATCCTTGGTATCCTGGTCCTCTTGAAGACCAGCTGTATCCATTCCTGCCTCCCTCCATGGGGAGGAGCCTCTGCCCCTATTTCTCAGTGAGCTACCATGTTGTTTTGTGTTTTGTATACATTGTATATGTTGTTATATGTGCCTTGAAAGACCTTCTCCTGTCATTGATTTTTCATTGCTGGAATGTACTACACTTGCATCAAAATGAAACCCCAGAAAATCTCCACCTGTGAAGACATCCCTTGATATCTCTTTTATTTGGTTAGCATTAAATATCTCTATGGTGTGTCTCGTAGCCTATTCTTGACCCTCAAATGACACTGTAATTATCAGCTTGCTGATTGGTTTCCCCAACTTTCTTGTCAGGATGAAATCACGAGTTTATTTTTTCTGGATTTAGTTCATTGTTTGCTTGGTTTTTTCATTAAATAGTGGGTGATTCATATTTAATTTTTAAGACTAACGGCTTTCAAATGAACTCTTTTCTATTATAAAGATGAAATCTTCCACCAGTCTTTAGTTAACCTTCTCTGAGTCTCCTTTCAGACAGAGCCTAGTTCTTGTGTACTGTCTCAGTCCAGGCTTAGCAAGAATCCTGTTACTTCTCATTAGCCAGGATTCCTCTGATATGAGTGACTCTACCTCTGCTACTCAATCCTTGCCAGTCTTGTGTATACTTTGTTCTTTCTCCTATACTGGCACATTGTTGACACTCTTAAAGTCCTGAATAAAATGCTTAATAGGAATCTCAATAACTTATTTAACAGATATGCCCCCTGAGTATTCTCCAATGTCACACAAATGGAGTTTTTGAAATGTACACAGAGTCCAGTCCTTTGGAGACTTTTTAAAAATTCTAAATATCTAAAATAAATTATATATATTATAATATATATATAATATATATATATATATATATATATATATATATATCCTAAAGGAGTAACTAGTTGATTTGTTCCTAAAGACCAGTATATTCATATGTCAGAATTTGACTGTCTATAGTCGTTGAGATACATGACATTTTCAAAATTTTTCAAGTAATGCATTCATGTTTACACATAAACACATGAAGGATTGACTTTATACTGAATGTAGCAATATTTATTTCTAAGTTATTAGTCAAGAGGATCCAAAGAAACATACTCAATAGCAGAGACAGAGGAAAGGATGAGAATTTAAGTATGGAGATTTCAAGTGAATATGAAGGGAAGAAATCCCAAGATATGCCCTATAATGTTGTATTCAATTTAAGAATTGAATGGGAACAAAGGATAATTGAAGTGAAAAGCTTTTGATATGGGAGTACATGAAGAGATAGGGCAGGATAAGATAGGTTATGTGTCTGAGTTGCAGATGTAGGAAGTAAAGATGACTGTCCAGACTGTGCTGCCATCAGATTATATAATACCTTAATTTCTATGCTCTGGGTTTGTTGTTGTTGTTGCTGTTGTATTTTTGAGTGAGGAAAGAAAAGACTTTGTTGCAAAAGGGTGACATAGCTCATGACTGTAGAAAAATCGTTTCAGTTTCTTTGTGAACAGTAGACTGTACAGGGGTAGAACAAAAAGAATAGTTAGGATGTTGTTGCATCTGTTGGGAAATGGATATAAATAAACTTGACCATAAATTTATATGAGACAGTGAGAAAGTGTTCAGATTTTAGATCTTTTTTAAAAATTGGCCCATTGGACTTGATGGATCTGGGGTTGAGTGACAAGAAAGAAATTCAGAATCATTTCATGGAGTTTTTGACTCAACAGCAATCAGGAACAGTAGTATTGCACTTACTAAGCTAGGAGTTGGATATTAAGAGTGTCAGAGCTTTGCTTTTAAATATTGAAAGATTTATAATGAGCATGGCCTCTCAGAAGAAGAATCTAATTCAATGTCTTTGTTCCAAGACAGCAGCAGCTCAGAATTGATGTGTTTTACAGTGGGTGTGTGAACAGACTGTTGGAAACTGTAATGTAACATAGTCTGATCATTTCCAAGGCCACTAGCCTGGAAGATGAAAGTTAAAACCCTTTGTGAAAGACTGCCTATTTATATTTGGTAAACAGAACAGCAATATTTGAATTAAATAATTAAGCCTCAAGGCAGTTTGGCTTACTAAGTGTTCTCCCTCACAGTAATACACAGACAGCCTTCTCTGCTCCTGGGATGTTTTACCATATGGAAGCATCATTTCTAGCAAGAGGTTCTTCATGCTTGCTTCTAAAGGGTGCTAACATTGTCTCAAAAATAAGACATTATTAATGTCATCTTTCCTTAAAAATAGGCAACTTGAAAATCTAAGCAGACATTTACAGCTTTCAGAGCTCTTCTACGTGCAGTATTTAACTAGATGTCTTGCATGCATACCCTATGAAGTTGATGGGACTGATATGTTGTCTTTATAAGCAAAGGAATGTAAAGTCTTAAAGAGAGATGAGACTAAAGAAGTCACCCCCTCCCCCAGTAAAAAGCAATAGCAGTGAAGATTGGGTAGGTGTCTGAAGTGGGATGAGGACTAAGGTATGTTGCCTGTGTTCAGTATTCTTCCCAACATAGTACCCAAATATAATTATTGAGAATTTAATTTTTTTATTCTCTAATGTAGTTTTTCTTCTGGAACAACCAGTACTCCTTGCAGTCGAGTTTATATTTGAGTGTTGTTGGGAAATAATTCAAGAAGGCTATTGGAAAATTGAAGAGGGACTTGCTTTTATTGAGTGATCATAAAATATCTTATATAAGCAATTGGAGACTATCCAGTTCTTTCTGGTTGCAGAGAAACTTGTCCTCAAACTCCTGGAAACAGGAATTCCAGACTCAACCAATGTACTTCAGGCATATGGCATTACATCATCAAAAGAATTGTTCATTGGCTGCTTACTTCCCAAGTAGCTTTAATACAGTTTCTAGTACTTTAACTCTTATGGATATAAACCTATGTGGTGCAGTGAAGGAGATAATTCTTAATGCTAAAGACTTTCTGATGTATTCAGATACCATATGACTAGATCAAAAACATAAATGGCATTCATTTCTATTCAAAATGTGTCAGCAGCACAAATGAATGGTCAATCTGACTTAAAATACAACTTACTTCTCTTTTTTGCTGACTCATGGTACTTTCACTTGCCTGCTAGAAATGCCCATCCATGAAACAGAAAGAGCAGGGATAACTACACACTGGAGCCATGTTTTGTATCTCAAAGCCCATGGCTTCTGAGAGAACCATTATTTCTATGGATTATACCTCCTTGCCTACCTGTCTTTTGGTATCTGGAAGCTAATGTTGGGCTTAGTTGCTGAAAAGGGAGTTAGAAACCTATGGATGTGGTGGAAGTGATCAATACATTGTAGATTTAGTGATGCCAGAAGTCAGGAATTAGAGGATTCCTAGCCTGAATCATGAGCAGGTACTTGCTTTCAAATCAAAGTAAAATCCCACATCTTCTACTTATGCCACTTCCCACTCTCCCATGGATCCATCCCACATGGTTATTGTACTGTTACTTGACAGTTCTGTACACAAGTTGTGACCGAACTATACTGCTAGTGAAAACATTTTATTCTTGGTGACCATTGACATTTTAAAGTTTTAAGAGTTATAAAAGTTTGCATTGTTCAGAACTTGGCACAACAGACATCTGAAGATTGGATGATGTTGAGATGATTCTAATCAGAATACAGAACAGGGTCTGGAAATGATCATTTTTCTTAATAGTCCATTAGTCCACAAGAGAAAAGATGAGCCTCCTTTGCAGTCGAGGGACTTAGTTTCTCAGAGTCAATGGGTGGTGCTTCAAAGGGTTAGATTTGACTATGTTTGTCAGTATATTTCATTAGTAACTCAATTTTCTTGGGATTGTCTATAAAACTAAAAAAAAATCGGGATCTAGCTCACGAGATAACTTTTAAGCATTCTAGAAAAGTATAGACATTTGCCCACCTGCTGTCTTCTTTGCATCTCTTCTTTGCTCTGGGTATGATTGGCTTATTCGTGCTTAGAATGAATTTTATGGTATTGCCCCTACTTTACTCATTTTTTTTTTGGCTAGGATTTTCTACTACAGCTTGACCTCCTTCCAGGTCTAACTTCTCCAAAGAGATAGAAGCAGTTTGACAGCATCCAGCTTCCGACTTGAGGGGTCTTGAATTTCATCTGTTGTCACTGGTGTGTTCTACCTTTGATGAACATTGAGCCTCTGAGTTCCACAAATGACTATAACTCAGAGTTCTCACTTACAACTGCCTGAGTCTCATTGCCCTGCTGATCTTTTATTTCCATGGCGAGGTGAGAGTCTTAAACACAATTGTGGTTCACACAGTTAATATGCAAGCACTTATTCCTGCCATCTGCTTGTCTTTAAGATAGAGTCATGCAAGAACCCATCTTTTCATGAAACACAAGTTTGACTTGATTGTATATTATGACTAATTATTCACCATGCCCTACAGTCTCTTCAAACACTGCTTTGTATTATTACAATTAACATACCCACTCCATTTCTTGCTCCCCCTTTTCATCTTTGAGCAGCTATGTTTTGAGTCCTTTGCCTAAGCTCTAAGATACAAAGTTAGACTAGTGTTGTTTCCACTGGTTTTGATCTGGCTGTGTTTCAGCTTTACCTCAGAATGCATTCTTTTCCCCCAGCATGACTCATACAGAAATTTGAATTATCCTTAAATGCTACCCTATACTATTCATAGAAAACCATATTCAATAAAGAAATGAAAAGAAAATGTTAATAGTTTCCAATGCATATTTGGAAATTTCCTAATATTTTAATTCACCACTAAACAAACTAGGAAATACTCTTTTCTAAGTAGGACATTTTATTGAAAGAGTTAAGACAAGCAGAGTAGGCCATGGAGAAACAATCTGCTGGGCTTTTCTAGTAAGAGTTTGAGAGTGGGACAAACTTACTGGGACCCAACTCCTCTATAGGAATACTTTAGTTTTAATACATGGATGATTTGTTATGGCCCTAATAATGTTAATGGAAATGATCTAAACCTATCCAAATATTTCTTGCTTTTACTTTAAAAATCAATACTCTGCATTCCACCAAATTATGATGAGAAATGAAGCCAAGATATAATCTTTCCAGAATCTGCCAGAATGCCTATTTTGAATGATCTCATGCAGGTTAAATTACACTAAGATGCTTTGTGAACCCCTAGTGATTAATCTACTGGCATTCAGATAGTGTTTTCTGAGCTAAGTCTTGCAAGAACAGGGGAAACCAACAGAATGGCTCCTTTTCTGGTTAAACATAATATCAAGTCATCTACTCCAGATGCAGTTTCAATAGTCACACAAAATCTCCCTCTCTGCCACCTTGGATCTTGTCTACAGAAGCAAGTCCATATCACTTTCAGAAATCCAGCCTCACACATAAGATGCCACTTAATTTCTGACTAATTCATATCTACCTGCCTGTTTTGGGGGGTGTTATCCATTTACTTGAATAATAAATATTTGTTAAATAATAAACTATGCTTGCTAGGTCCTGGATTGGACCATATGAAATTGCTCTGCCTTCACTTAGCTTCCAGTCTAGTTAGGTGATGGAATTTAACAAGAAATTGCATAAAATGTGGTGAATTTTAATTAGAGAGGTATAATCCCTGTGTGTTCAAGTCCTTAGGGCTTGAGTTCTGGTCAAACAATAGCTTATTAATTGCCAGGTTCCCCACCCCCTTCCTCTGGGTTTCACCATGGTATGCTCTCCCTGTCAGAGTATATGCTTTAACACTGACTATATAAATTCTGATTCACTCTCCTATCAGCTGCCTGCTCAGTTCCAGAGCCAGCCTCTGTTGTAAGATAGCAACATCCAGCAAGGCTCTGTGAGTGTCTCATACAAGTGACCTTGTTTCCCTGTCCCTCCCAGCTCATACTAACCAAGTCCTGAGATCTTGAGCAGACAGTTATATGAGGTTGGAAACAGTCTCACCATCTTCTCATGGACATTACCCTGGAACTTTTTCTATAGCTAAAGCAAGCCCGTGCTTCTTAAAGGACACTGCAGTACTGACTTGAGGAGCTGACAAGCTCTTCCAGAGAGCCCAATCTCCTTTAAGATTGTTGTCCTGTTTACGTCCTCAGTGGAGGATATACAATATTGTCATATGAAAAATAAAAATGCAAGGGTCAGAGAGACGTAATGTTTGTGGAAATAACTCTTACTGCAAAAGCAGCACTCTCACATGAAACACCTTTATATATGCTTACCAAGGGGTATTTCAGGAGTGTAAAGACATGCTATACTCACCAAGAAAGACCTGCGAGTCAGATTTGCTCTCTTCCTGGGAGCTGGTTTTGTTTTCAAGTAAATGAAGGGTTTGGGGTGGGTGGCTTTCTAGCAGTCCTCTTGACTCTGTGACTGTCATTTATTATTGATGATTAACTCTGTCCATATAATCAGCTAATACTCAGGTCCACTCATTTATTACACAAATAGCAGGAACAAGGAAACATATTGAGTATTTACTAATGTGCCATGATTTAACACCTGGTCTTGGTGACTGAAGGATTGATCTAATTTCGAGGAGAAGTCACATTTGTGGAAAACTGTCAGTATCAGATTTATTAAATATTAAATAAATGACAGTAGAATGAAGAATAGAATAAACTCATGAGACTAATGTAAGTGGGCCATTTACCCTCATAATAAATGCGAATGATCCATATAGGAGCTATTACTCTGTAGGTGACAGACAGAAAACCTTGATAACTTTCATAATTTAATCATTGCAAGGACTGAGTGGCTAGAATCCACACTCAAGCTAATTACACAATGTAATGCAGGATTACACTCTTTGTGCAAGGCTAGCTGTTGAGAAGCTCTACATTCCTTACCAAATGATCAGTCCTTCACGCTGGGAAGCTGTTGAGAATACAAAGGTTGTATTGATAGCACAAGTATGGACAACAGATGGAAAGCAGCAGATAAGATCTGAGCAAATAAGAGTGCGTGACTACTGTCTACCAGATTTTTCTTTCAACTTTAGAAAGAAGTAAAAAATAATAATAGTGATTTATATCAGGATCGTGCCAACAAACTTGGGGGGCCACAGAATGGGGACCCAAATAAGCATGTGAACTTGCTTAAACACCATTGTAACCTGTCTCCACTCGACTGCCCAGATCTTAGCTAAGGGAATTTGTACAGGAACTTCTAAAATGTAGATTACCCAGATCCCAACTGTGGACAGCACTCACCAACTTGCCTGTAGTTGAATCTTCATTTCCTAATCACATGATGGTTACCAAGTTACATAGTTTGTCTTTGCTTGAGTGTCCACGAAAACAATGGTGAAATCACTAACACTTATGTAACAAAGTATTATTTCAAAACATATCGTCTACTCTTAGCATTAGCTAATTAAAGCATCATATTTTACTAACATACAGAAACTTGGCTCAGGATTTCAGAAGGTTAATATCCTGGCACTTGACAAGGAGTAGCACTAACTAGAAAACTGGATTTGGAGTTAGGAGTCTTTGATGGAGATCCAGATCCTCCACACAATGCTACAATGCTTCTTGGCAGGTCACGTGGTACACTTCACTCTCAGCACTTTCTTTGCTTAAAGGGGATCTAATATCCACACCCTCCTCAGGTCATATCCAGCACACATTCATTATGTTGTTGCTATTGGAAACTTGCAAATATTTTTGAGTTTTGAAGCATGCTTTTGCATTACCTATGCAAACTGGCTAATTATCACTACAATGCTCAATTAAAAGGTAAACATAAAATCAGAGCTGTCAGTTCCTGGTAAAGTATATTGTGTTCAGAGGTTGTCTCCAAATGGTGGTCCTGAGTTGAATGAGTTACAAAATGGTCCAAGCATCTGAGAAACAGCAGGCTGAGCCATGCTGAATATGTGTTCTAAGCTCTAACACTAAAACATAAATTATTAAGCTGCTGCAGCACAAAGACCAGCTCTGCTTGCAGGAAACCTCCGTGGTGCATTGCAGGGAAATAGGAACAGCAATGTCAAATCTAGTTATACAAGTCAGTTCTGAGTCCCATGTGCTCCTGTGGTGGAACAGCCTGAGGTACCCAGGGCAAGGAGCTCAGCAACTGGCTAGAGAAATCCCAGGACAAATTTGCAGGTTAAAAAATGATAAGTCTGGAGAGAGGAGAGCCCCTCTGTTCTGCTTCATACTGCTGCAAGAGCCAAATTAAATGCAGAAGATTCCAAGTCGGAATCCTACGAAAGCCAGTAGTCAAAATTGTGTGTGTGTCTTTTAACTTGGTATTTTGAAAGGGTGTACTGATTGAAGGGATAATAGTCACTGACCTTGAATCAAGTATGACAGTTTCCACGAGTTTTCCTGCAGCCTGAGTAGACTCTTGCTGCTTGGCACTATGATGCCATTATGATCTCGATGATTATTCCATCAGCTAGGATCACTCCATTTTCTAGTTGAAGAAACTGATTTAGTTAACCACCCTGAGATCACAAACTGGACAGTTTCAGGGTTGTTCTTTCTACTTAGTAACCTCTACCATCACTCAAGTATGTCAAGAAGGGAGCTTTCATAAAATGCATTTTAAACTTAAGTGATTGAAAGAGCTCATGGTTGCCTAGCAACAGGGCTTTCAGGGGTAAGCAATGTGACAGGCTGAGGAAAACCTCTAGAGAGCAGAGAAAAGCTGGTATCTCCCTGTAGCTTGCCTGCTGCAGTAAGTGGGAAACCCATTTGAGCAATTGGCACAAGGACCTGCAAAATGACCCCTGGGGACTGGGTGATCACTAAGTCCCTTTCATTGTGGTGACTGTGAAAAATGAACCATCCAGTTATTAAAGTCTCGATTCCTGTGTCTAGATTCTGCTCCTGGCCCCCATGGACCAGAGTCTTCGGCCATTTCTGATCACATTCCTTATCTCACTCTATGTGATATAGCATCCTGCCACCACATGGTTCCTCTGCATAATTACTTGAAGCAAGAGTGTTTCTGGAGTGAGGAGAATTTTCCAGGCTCATGCTTATGTTCAGAAAATGCATATGAATGCATCTCATAGACTGTCTTCTAAGTGGTTAAAGGTCTGTAAAGGACAAGAAAAGGAATATAAGTACCCTGAACATGGGGGAAAAAGTTTTCGAACCGTGAGTCACTGTAGAAGTTCCTTAGCTAAGAGCCTTATATTTGAATCCCAATGCTCTCCAGAGATCTTAGAGCACCTTATTTTATGATTAGGTTTAAATTATCATCAATTCTGGAAATTCTCATTCCTGTCCAAACCCTGAAAAGAAAAGAAATTTGAAACTCAAGTTGACTTCCCTGAAATTACACAAGTCCAGACTGGTGCTTTTTGGTTATATATTCAACATTTCTGTGCAGGAGCTTAGATTCAGGCAGAAAATAGATAGTTACATATAGCTGCAGACAGTTCAGTACAAGCCATAGATACTATCAGGAGCAGTCAGGCCTGGGCCAGAGAAACAGCTCTGCACTACCTCCTGAAGCCCAAGGAGTCCAATCCAGAGACCTTCACTCAATGGAAGCCAGGAGGCTCATTTGCCACAGAGTGAAATTTTCGGAAGAGCCAGGATGCAGCAGATTTTCAGTTTACGGAAGGAATCTATAAGCATAGAAGGGAACTAATAAAAATATAGATACTCAAAGAAAGGATGAGACTCATCAAAGTGTGGGTGTGGGCTTCCCAAAGAAGTGTCACCCTTGACTGCCTGGACAATAGCCATGTACACGATTTGGGAAGCTGTGAGGTTATAGCTTCAAAGACTTGCTAAGAAACCTAAATGACCTGATAGGCTTGTTTTTGAAGTGCACCAGACAGGATAATTGCAGCTGATGGACTAAAACCCCAGATCCTAAGAATTACACAGGAGGTTAAGATTTTCACTATAAACAAAATTAATTGTCCCTAATGTGAATTTTCTGGAAAATATCTGGGAAAGGAGCAATGCCATGCTTAAGGTCTCATTGCTCAGCCTACAAGTTTTTATTGTACCTTAACATTCCTTAGAAGATATTTCTACATTAAATATATAATGTCTCTTCATCAACAAATTTCACAGCAAATATTAATTGTGCTAGAAGTTTTAACTCTTAGCTGGCAAGTCTGGAGTGAAGAGCCCCCATCTCTTCCCCTGTTCCTTCACTTCCCTCCATCTAATCTGCCTCCATAATACATGAAGCAATAAAGGAGAGAGACATTGCATCAGGAAGGAATGGGAAAAATAATTCATGAAAAGGGTAGAATTTTAATTGGACCTTGTAGAATAAACACAATTAAGATTCTGGAGTTAAAGATGTCTTTAGAAGAACAATTATAATTATATGAAACAAAGGTGTTGATAGTAAGATGACACAGAGAGAGTTGAAAAAGTGGAACAAGTATGAGACACAAATGGTGAAGGAAGCATAGGTAGGCGGCAAAGGGGATATTTAGGATGCTGTATAGGGCAGGTCCAGAGCTTTGATTGTGCTTAGCAAGCCACTGAGAGATGTCAACAGCTTTAGCAATGGAGTATCATCACTGAATGTGGTGAGTTAAAGAAGTTGTATTTATTCTGTATATAAAATGTAGTAGCTGTGAAGACAGATTATATAGCTACTGTCATTGTCTAGGAAAGGATATGAGGTGGTAAGGAGAATGAAGGCTGTTGGGGAAAAGGAAGGAATAGACTCAAGACATTAGAGGCAGAAAACATGGAATTGTGGAATGAAACTTTCCAAGGTGAATATCATGTGCATGGGGTCAGGCTGATGAGTAGGTTGATGATGCCAGGGATATAGCTGTAGATTTTGGTATTATCTATCCACAGGATAACGTTCCTTGAGTGAAGGTAGCTTAATGTCCAAGATAAATAATGTGTATTGTTTATGAATCTCTAGCACCCAAATGAAGTAGCAGGGTTCTGAATTATAGGGGATATGACTTTTAATAATGTTTTAATCGTAATATAATAAACATTCAGGAAAGTACACAAACCTCAAATTAGAAAGTATCACCTTAGAGAAGGATGGTAGTATATTCAACGTGATATTATATTATGTTGTAGTTCATGTACTGCCAAATGATTTGAAATTTAGAACAACACTACTATAACCTTCTTGTATCTATAGTTGCACAAATGTAGGTATTTATATCTGTAATAGCACTGAGAATCTCCACACTTAAGTATGAATATGTACTTCTAAATCAGTGAAGGAGGTACAACAACAGCTTCTGATGTGAAGTTAACCACAATAAGACGCAGGGAAGACTACAGACACAAAGTAGGAAGATAGCATCTGAGGCCATGAGCCAGAGTGTAGCTCAGAGGCAGAATGCTGAGCTATCTATAAGTATCATCAGTTAATTGTTGATCGGGTCTGTTCATTCCATATAAGGACACCTGATTTAATAGTGGCTCGAAATCAACAGGGACTTCTGCAGTGTGGAGATGGCTTATCCAGTAAAATCCACAGTCCAGATGTTACATTTTGCTTAGAACAAAAATATATAACAGTGCAGATGGCATAGAAAAATAGGCCCAATCCCCAAGACACATGCCAATGGAGTTAAATTGAAATTGATGGGAGGGCTCTTATCTATTTCTCTTTTGTTTCAGCTTCAAGTGCCCACGCCATCAGGAAACTTCAGTAAAAACAGACAGAAGCCTAACAATCACCTAGGAACTAATGGCCAAAACACATGCCAGATTGCAACTCAGCCTTCAATCTAGCGATCTTGAGTGACTACAGAACCAACTCAGGACTGGTTGAAGCAAGATCAATCATTGACACCATCCAAACAGTTTCCTCACTGTCTTCTTTGGTTCAACCTAAAATGGTTCAGAACTAAGTTGGGGAGTTAAATTTTCCTTAAGGGTCTGACCTCTGGTATGTGATACACACTCCAGGGGACCACTACAAACCTGAGACTATATAGACAACACTATTTGGATTAAATACGTTTACAAATAATGATGAAATAAAGTAGGGTGGGTACAGAATGAGAGAGTGGATATGCAGGGGTTGGTTGATGTGGGGAGGCCCATTTTAAACTGTGGATAAAAAAAAAAATGGATAAATGGAGCTGAGCACTAGGCTTTGTCATCGGCTGCTTCCTGATTGCAGATGCAATGTAACCAGCTCTCTAAAGTTCCTATCAAGGTAACTATACCTTCAACTTTGGGTGGAAGTATTCACTTTATCCCTTGATTTCCTTTTGTCAGGATATTTTATCTCTGCAACAGTGAAAGTAACTAAGTAAATTTCACAGTTGCCTAAAACATGCCTTTATTTTTAGTTTCTGAGTAAACAATTACTTGTGTTTTCAGGTGTTGCCTCCTGAAAATGCTTTGATTTGTTTCATCTGGACATGACAGCATCTTGGGAGAATCTGAGAATGTGATTTTTTTTTTCTCTTTGAATATGCATTGTGGCCTTCAATGTCTCCTGTTCTGCAATAGCCATTTCCAGGATTCCTGGATGTCCTTAACAAAAGGTCATCAGAAGGAGAATAAAAATAGGGAAGTATGGAATTAAAGAAGGGCCTTTTAGTGAGGTAATATTAACTAACCTGTTCTCCCAGGCTCTAGCATAACTCCTATGGGATTGTTCAGTGGCTGAATGTACTTGTTGCCAAGCCTGACAACCCGAGTTTAATCCCCAGGGTCCTACTTGTTAGAAGGAGATAACTGGCTCTTGCCAGGTGTCCTCTGATGCACACACACACATATATTAGCACACAGTGGCACACATACATGTGCATGAGCTTGCACACATACACACATATTCACAATAAACAAACAAACAAACAAATAAATAAATAAATAAAACCTTAATGAAAATAGTAATTGTCAATATTTAAGACATGGGTCCTAGTAGTATAATTCACTTCTGAGGAAACTGTAGCACTGATTACTTACTGAGCTTAACATTATATTAAGTAAAGATTGTAGCTGAGAGCCCAAGCCACCCACTGACTCACGCCCCTAATGGCATATAAATAATATGGATTAAAAAAACATATTCCAGCTTCTTCAATAAATCTCAACTTTGGCCACCTCTATAAATTATTTGTTCTTGAACACTAGTCATGAGAAAAGGATGACCTAAACTATGGGTGTGGAAGTAATATGCAAGCATAAAAATCCAAGACTAAGAGCTTGTGTGCAAGGAGGGGCATGCCCATATACCCTAGCCACCCAGCCACATTATTGAGGCAACTTCTCCCAACCTGTTTGTTCAGTTCCTCCATGTCTCATTTTTTATTCTGCTCATGGTCTAAAAAGATCCCACAGCCTGTCTGTTTCTGTAGCTGGAGGTGGATGAGAAGACTAACTCCCACATTCTAGACCAACCTGCAGACTCTCATTTTGCTTAAGTATACCATCCCCAAAATTCAGTCTGGGGAGCACTGAGGCTGAAGCAGCTGGAAAACAGATGGTGCTAACTCAGAGTCAATGCAGTACAAACTAAAACGAAGGCCATGCAGTGTTTATGCCAATGTAGGCACACAGTCAGTGAAACCAAAGGAAATGAATGAGAAGCAGGCGCTGTGTGAGAACACCAGGCATTGGGTGAGGACATAGGACAATCTGCTCCCCACCCCAGTGGGTTTTTACTACACTATGTAATAACAGGTGACTTAAGGCAAAAGGTTCATTAGCCTGTTTGATGGCATTGGCGTTTTAGTGACGCTAATGGTAATTCACAAATATTAGTTTGGGGACGACCATAACTATCTTTGTAATATTTTACATTTTGCTCCTTAGCATGTAGAATAGTTCTTCAGGACCATGGCAGTTTTGCGGTTAGATGGATGTTTACAATCTAGGACATTAATATTGCTCAGAAAAACTTTAATACTTGATATGTGTCCCTGACTCTGAGGCAACAGAGCAGACCCCACTCCTTAATATACATTTAAAAATGGTGGTGATTTGCAAAATCACTTTAATAATTTCCTCATTGAGCAAGCAATAACAAGGAATGCAAGAACTTGACAAATGCAGGACACCATTGAAATTCAAACAAGGGCCTATTAATTGAAAACCACAGAATATTTGATTCTGCTATATGGAAGCAAATTTTGTTTGTTTGATTTAGGGACAAAGTTGGTGTATGTGATGAGTGAACTTATATGGGCTTGAAAGGCATAAGTTTGGATTCTGGAAGCAAAGGTTATTTTCAGCTTTGTTACTTATAGATAAGGTGACTTGGAGTGATGACCTCTCAGAGCCTCAGTTTCCTTTGATACAAAAACAAAGATACCAGCCCCCCAACACAACATCTCTTCTCATTTTCTCCTCTTGTGGATGGACTTGTAAGGGCTGGGTGAGATAGTTGAAGTGTCTAGTCAAACGCCTATTCTGCTGCTTTCCTGTTTGTTATGTAAATTGCTCAGAGAGGCTTGCTCAGCCATTTCTGATAACTTTCATCTCTTTATCTCCTTTTATGTGCTTCTTTTAGACAGAAAATAAAAAAATGCACCATTACCAAGCAAGAATTATTAACCTCTCAATTTTCAAGAAATAAAAATTAGGAATTTCTTTTGTAAGGCAGACTCTTTAGGTTGGGTTTCTGAACACACTGACAGATTTGTGGTTTCCAAGTGCAGAGTATGTTCAAGGCCTACTCTTTTCTATCAAGCATAGGGTCAGCAAAACACCATAGTTCTTATAGGGCTCCTTTAAGTAAAGATTTAAAGATCTCCATGTGTGTAATTGTTGAAGAGTTTTGCCTGGCTCCTGTTGACCCTACATCATCGTAAATGTACAATATTGGCCTTCTGAGAGAGAATTGCAAGATTTCAAGGTCATGCTAAATTAACCAAAATCGCCAGAGCAGAATTTCTGGCAGAAGTCCATCACTAGTCTTCTCAAAGCCGATTTTAGAACTTGGTGTTTTCTAGCTGTGGACTACACAGAATTTAGATATTTCTGGGTGATTGGAAAAGGCTCCCTCTCTTCATTCATCCTCATCTCCCCATGTCCCCCCAGATCTGTTCTTCACAATGGCAATAATCTCTCTGGCTGTCTTTGCACAGATGTGTCTCTTCCCTAAGATGCCCACTGAACTCTTTTGTCTTTCTAATCTGTCAAGACTCTATCATTCTCATCTTACAAATGAACTCTTATCTGATTTTTCTGACTTCTTGCTCTCTTTTCATGCCTATTGCCGGAACGGGACACTGGGAACATGCTGCTTGGTTGTGCAAATGCCTTTGAGCAGCCTGTTATACTCCCCTTGCCACAACAGCTGCCAACCCTGAGATTTTCTGGGTATATATGAGAATCCACAAAGGGCCACCAGAAACAAAATGGTGGAATTTAGACAGAGCATAATAGCCCTAAGTGCCATATATTGGGAGGCCCCAAATGAACAGGTAATGATCAAAAATATTTCAGTAGTACATCTCAGAACCAGAAGTCTCACTTGCTTGGTTTGGAGCTGGGGGTGGATGTGTGAACATGATTCTCCTGAGGACTCTGCACTCTATTCTCCTACCTCTAATGTGAACTCACAGTAACTGAGTACTTGGAATATCTGGGTCATATGGCTCTTGTTCTGTAGCTTTTGCTCTGAATCGAAACTCTCCCTTCTGGAGAGAAAGGAACTTCATAAGAACCAGGAAGTCAATAAAATGGCCCAGGAAGACCTGAAAATTACAAGAGTTACGGGGCATCTCCCCAAAGTTATAAAGGAGTGAAAAGTTGTTGGGGAATGAGACTTTCTGGCCAGTTGATATGCCTTTAAGGTATGCAGGGTTGACCAGAGACTCAACTTTTGTGAGTTGTCACCCATCCCTGTTAGACATTTTGGTAATGCAGGTCCTTGGAGTCACCCAAGCTCCTGTTATAACTGTTCACTATACTCCTGTAAGTAACCCCAGTACATCCACTGATTCACCAATCTAGACATGAGTGGATTTATTTTGGGGATGCTATTGTAGTCCTATCTGAAGGGAATAGATGTTTATTTATGCCCCCACCCCCAGGAAAAAAGTCACACAACTGCACTTTACATTCCATGCCCTGATATTCAACCTTGAAAGACATGCTATTTTGTATTGGTAAATCTTGTTTTCATGGCCTAAACAGAAGGCTGAGACATACTTTTTCTTTTTATAGACATGAGATAAATTTAAGATGTTAACATCTGGGCAAATAGTAGACATCAATTAAATATTTATTTAACTTTCAAAACTAGAATTTGAGGGCTAGAGAGGTCACTCAGCAGTTAAGTTCATATTGCTCCTCTAGCAGACACAAGTTTGGACACCAGCACCCATGTTGGACATCACATAACTACCTGTAATTCCAGCTCAGGAAGATCTGACACACACTTTTGGCATTACCTACACACATCTGGCATTCACTCACACATACAATAAAAATTTAAAAATAAACTAGAATTTTATAAAACAACTGTCTGGCTGTCGCTGCTTCCTCCACGCATATCTTCTAATGGCTTACATACAAGGACGGCAGTGGAGATGGCTGCTGAGCACCAGTTAGTGGGCACCTCTCTATCTAAGTATTTATATATTCACTATTGGTCAGCATAGCACCAGCCTCACATATTTTGTGTCTGGTGCACACTCTCACTGGTAGCATTCCACAAACACAAGTGCGGTTATGTTGGTAATTATGTGTAAAATGATTTAAAAAGAAAGTGAGAACCAGCCATCCATACAAACACACAGGTCTACACATGAACAGATGCACTGGGGCCCTCTGTAAATGAGCATTTGCATGTAGGTTCAGTGTTGTCACAGGGACTAGGCTGTTACCACTCAGAGCTGGATGATGACAACGTTAGCCCCACGCTGCACCCCAAAGTGGCCTAGAAACCCCTCTAATGCACTTGATTCTGCGTCACACTTCCCTTTTAACCGAGGTTTCTCTCTCACATGATATTAACTACCAAGCCACATTTTCACATGCCAGAGTCAAGTGCCTTCATCCGTGAGCCTCCTTTTCAGTAACCCAGGTGTGCTGGGAACACTGGCAGCTTTCTGTACGGAAGAGAGGTGGGCAGGGGGGCTGAAACACATTTGATGCACCTGCCATGGCATCAAATGGGCATCAAATGGGGTAGGTGAAGGCATGTGTTCATATTGAAGCACAGGGGAAACATAGATCTCTCTGTGTTCCTAGCCTGTGTCAGGGCAGCATTGCCTGTGCCACTTGGTTTCCTCTTGTCCATGTATGTCTTCATCCCCAAGTTGGCAAGAGCGCTTTGAGGACAAGGATGGACTTGAACATCTTTGTTTCCCTTCACAGGCCAAACAGAACTCAAACAGCACCAAGGTGAACTTCGGTCATTTCCAGCCACACTTTGTTGACCCACTGGCAATACTGATATGGGGAAAAATAGAAACAGTACTCAGCATGGTGGCACATGCCCATAATTCTAGCACTTGAGAGGTCAAGACCTGAGGACAGTGAGTTAGAGGTCAGCTTGGGTTACACTGTGGGAACCGGTCTCAAAATAAAATGTCTGTCCCTCCCTCCCTCCCTCCTCCTCCTCCTCTCTCTCTCTTTCTCTGTCTTCCCTACATATCCTCTTTCTCCCCCACAAACACACAACACACACGCACACACACACACACACACACACACACACACACACACACGACTAAAAGCTTTCATTACTTTTATTTCTAGTAGCTTGCCAAATGCAGCTGCTTCAAGGAATAATTTTATACCTCTTGTAACAGGATAAATAGTAACCCATGTAGCACATGTGTCCTTGAGGAATTATAATATGAATAAAGAAAGATTTTTTTAAACAAATGGAAGTGTTAGATGTCATTAGCTTGGAATGTTTTCTACTTTTCATTTTAACATAATCATTCTAAAAAAAAAAAAAAAGTCTGACTTCTCTTATACATGACCACATCCTTAGAATTCACTAAAAATATTTCGGTATCAGTGAATAAAGCAAAACTGCACAGTCATTATCTAATTACTATGATGTAGTCTAAAATACAATCCTAAGAACTGTGTCTAATTAAAAGAGTAAATCACTTTAGAGAATCCTTGGGTTATTGTGGACACCTTGGCTTTAGTCTTCTGTTAGCTGATAAATGCCTCCTGATAGATTGAAGCTCTTCTAAATCTGGATGAACTTACACATGCACATAAATATACATGGAAAATCCACATAGGCAAGCGGGCTTGGTGGATATTGGTCCCCACCTCTGAACGACTACTTCTCAGTCATTCCATCCACTTTAGTCAACTCGCATCAAATGGTCCAGCTGCCCTGTTTCCAACTGATGCTCCACACATCACAGTTTTAAGTCCTCATGCTTCGCCAGCTTCTCTCATTCAGCCCCTGCTTTGTTCCAGCCACAACCTTAGGTGGGCCTCTGGCACCACATAGTGTGGATTAGTCTGAAGGCTTGCTGTGACATCAAAGACACAGCCTCTCAGCCTGCTCTCCTGAGTTCTCCACTAAGGAAAGCCAACTTTAAATAATAAGGAAACATTTTTTAATGAGGTACAGAAATATTGCCTCTTTTGGTGTCTCAAGCAGAAAATAAAGACAGCAAGGTTATATCAAATCAGCCATTACTCATTTGTATGAATGAGGACCGTGATTTCTTAATTTTCTTTGTTAACTTACTGGATCTCATTACTTACCTCCTTCAAAACTGTCTTATGAAAATTACAAATAGTTTAATACATCAAATAACAGTATAGCATTTCTAACAAAACACATGGACTCTGCCCTGTATGTTCCGACTCTTGGTTCCCTTTTGTTATTTGATGCACATTCAAAACTTTTAAGTATTTTTCTTTTTACTTTCAGCTAAACCAATAATTCCAAAAAAAATTGCTAATGCTCCAACCTCTACCCCAGACAGTTTTAGGAATTATTTATTAACTTTAAGCTATGAAAAAGATTCTCCCTTTCACATTCTTGCACCTTCTTTCCAAAACTGTAGCACAATTGGGAAGTTGACAGCAAAGATTATCAATAAAGAAAAAAGTAAGTAGAAAAGTAAGAAAAAAACCTGCTACAATCATATGCACAATGCAATGAAAACATAAGCAACATACAAAAAATTGCTTTTATTTCTGTGGATACACATGTGTCTGTGTGCACATGTGTACAGGTACCCACAGAGGCCAGAAGAGGGCAAGTGTTATGTGGGTGCTGGGAACTCAACTTGGGTCCTTTGAAGTAGCAGCAAGAGCTCTTAATTGCTATCTCTCCAGCTCCATGAGCAATATTTAAAAGTCATGTTATAATTAAAAATATATATCATGTCCATAAGCAACCTCAAAAGAAAATCTAATCAAACCTAACTAAAATTGACTACAATGTTCAAATTTGAAGGCTGATATTTACTATCAGATATTACAGCAATACAAGATACATTGATGTATTCATGTAGAGACATGGAAGAATTAAATGCAATTCAGGGTTTGCACTAGACTAGAGGCTTCAGATAAAGAGACGAGGAAGACTTTGTTGGATAGAATTAGATGAAAATGTCATTGCCTTATAAAATAAAATGTCCTTGTCCTTTCGGTGACCTGTATGGGGCTAATGGAAGAGAGAAACTGTGTTACTTTGGGATAGCTCTGGAACAACATTGTTAGCCTGCTCTATCATGGCCGTTCTTTGAGTATGAGCAGAGAGTGTGTCGGAGAAGTCAAGGAACCTAGACCCTGTTTCCAAGATTCTGAATATTTAGCTATTTTCTGCTTACTTAACCTCATCATTCTTCATTTTCATGACTTTTCAAAGCAACACATTTCATTTACGTCTAAATCAATATTAATTCATATACTCTATGTTCCTAGAATGAGGTTTCGGGTAGTCGTCTATTAACATAGCATCTGAGTAAGTGTGCGTGTGTGTTTTATTTTTAATTATGTTTATCTGTGTGTCTGGGAGAGGGAATTGTCCATATGAGTGCAGTGCCCAATTCCCTGGGCCTGGAGGCCCAGCTGCCTGCTGGGACCTCTGTCAGAGAAGTAGAAGCAATTTTAAAGCAATGTTTTTACATGAAATTTTGCTGATATATATTTATTATCAATTACATATTATTTCCCTATAATTACGTAAAGGTTTGTTTTAAATACCTCAGACTTAATCTGCATTGTCACCTCTGGTTCCACTTGCTTTGTCATCCAACATTTCTTTTCTCAGTGAAGTAACTCAGGAAGCCACAGCGATGCCTATCACTCACTCTCCCTGCCCACCTCTCCATTTCTGCCACTTTTGTCTCTGTGAAGCTTGGTGCCTTTTCACTACAGCAGGCATTCCTGTCAAAGTTGTCCCCCTTTCCTAAAATACAAATTGAACCATGGTTTCATTTAAATCATTTAATAATCTCCTTGCCTGTAAGACAACCACAGCAAGAAATATCCTACAAAAGCTACCTTCAATCTGTCTCCATACCCACTCGCATATATGCAGAGCTTCATACATCAGTGCATTTCCATGTCCTTAGAAGAAAAGTCAAATACAACAGAAACACAGGTAAAAGCACTCAAGTTTACAATGAATGTAGGCTGAAAGGCGCGAACTGTTATAATGGGAACTAACTGGAGGTAATCCATTTCATCAGCTGCTTTAATTACCTTTAATGTCACATCTTCCCTCAGGACTCTACAGTCACTCTGGGACTGTGTCTCCCTTTTTGTTTGGTTGTTTTAGAAGAGAACCAACCTTGAGTATTCTGGTAAAGAAGATGGCAATTTTGGCTATTGAGATGCAGAAAGTGGCACCATGTAATTTTACCATATTACCATCTTTTCTTCTTAGTATGAGTGTTCTCCCACTTGTTGGGTTAGTGTTCCAGTTAGGTGACTTCTGGAACAGAACATTCCTGTTTTGTTTAGGCTTGGTATTAGTAGTAGCATTAGGGTTAGGGTTAAGGGAAAGAATAAGGTTTGGGTTAGTTTTAGGGTTAGGCTAGAGTTAGGGTTGAGGTTAGATTTTTTCTAGACTTTGTCAATGTCTCCTTCATAGTGAACACTAGAGACCATTCAGAAGATTGAATTAATCTCCAGTAACTTTCTCTGGTGAACCTGAAATTCTGCTGATTATCTCTGCAAATGTGGCTGTGAGGGCTGAGAAGTTTGGTGGATGAAAAATGGGATTGAGAATGACATATATTAATCTCACTTGCACAAGTCTGAATTTGGCTACGTGTGTGAGAGTGTGTGCATGCACACGTGTATGTGCATGTACATGCACTGTATGTTTTTAATTCATCAAAATTGTATTTCAGCATCCTAGGACTAATGTGAAGTGTGCTCCTTAGAGTTAGACCTCTTAGTTTGGGAATTCAATTGCACTACTGATCAGGAATCTGTCAGCATACCGTTTAATTGTCCTGATGTCAATTTTCTTAAGCTGTCAATTGAAAATAATGGTTAACTCATAAAGTTGGTTCATGTTACACAGAATAATGCAGATGAAGTGTTTAGAGTAATGTTTTACCCATAGCATGTGTTCAGCAAATGTGTCTGTTCTCAAGGCAAACATCTGATATCCTTCAGTAAGCAGCCCTGGAGTCTCAATTCACTTGTGTACCATTGTCTAACACAGTTCTTCTCAGCTTCTTGCTAACTATCATCCCTGTGTTACTCTTCTATACCATTTGTCCCTAAAGACCTCTGAAGCCTTAAAGTTATCTCTATCTTCTTTTCTTAGCAATCAATACCCATTACACATAGCTCAGGGTTACAGATGTCCTGGTGAAAGACATTAATGGAGACTGTCAACCACAGCACAGCCATTTCCTTACAGAGAGGCACTTGAGTCTTCTGAAAGCCTGACCTTCAGTAAGGGAGTGATCAGGAAGCTTCAAATAAGCCCGAGAATCTGGTCAATATTTCTTACTCTTTGGCTGTGATTAGCAGAAGGATGTCAGTTGTCACCAACAGTCTACCACAAAGCCAGATACATCATCCAAGTGTTCAGCCTTTCCTCACATTGACCATTCATTGCATAGCCTTGGGATGAGGGTCTAAGGGCTCTTCGAGGACTCCATGTCAGCAGAAGGCTATGCTAACTTGCTGACCTTCGTAAAAACAAACCAGTGGACAGCACATAGTAAAAACAAATAAAGTCAATCTCCCCTTAGCTTTTGAAGTCTGGTTTATTCGAGTCCGCTGTGTTAGTGTCAAGATCTTCAGAGCTAAAAGTAAACCCACTTGCTTTTCTGGTTGGAAGTCTCCATATGAAGATGTCTGTCTGCCATCCATTTCCCTATTTGTTTGATTTAGGTGAGAAGTAATTGAGAGGGGGAAAATTTCACACCAATTTCCATTTCTGAGTACTGAGAGTGAAGTCAGCAAATTTCTTAGTAAGTTTATTTCAAGTCATCACTTTGAAAGTCTGGGGATGTCTGGGTAGGCACAGTTGCTTGAAATTTCGCTGGCTATGTCGCCACCTTGTGTTCTTTTTGTGAACTTCATTGCAGGAAATGGTTTTCTTTGTGGGAATGCTGAGGAGGTAGCTCTCCAAATTCAACACATCTAAAGTGAGTTTTGAATACTGTAGTTGTTGCCAGGATAAATAGCTTGACAAAGTGGGAGAGAAGCCATAACAACATCTATGCCTAATACATGCTAGGAGCCACAAGAAGCGGCTCATCAAGACTGTATTCATGGATCATTTCTGTAGTTCATTTTGTAGCATCATAGTTTCATTCCTGACAAAACTGACATTAAAATCTTTTTGTTTAGACAAAATGGGGATATGTAGAGGCATTTTGCTTTGCCACACCCTATGGCATGGCTTCAGGGGTTCAGCGGTAACCCCTTATAAGATAGAGGAGGGGTTGGCTTGCTCTCTTGGATTGTGTCAAGAGCATCAGGACAGAGACTACATCTTCTAGAGCAGGAAAACTGCAGTGGTTATTTACTATTATCTGTGTAAGTTCTCTCCTAATAAACACCTATGTCTCATTTAGCTTGGGTCTGGTGGATTAATTTAAACCCTACCTTCACGTTGGCATCAAAGGATCACTTGCCATCAGCCTCATTCAGGAAAAGTGAGACAGAAAAGGACTCATGCCTCACCCCAAGCTTGAGTTCAGCTTCTTCTACTCATGACATAATGGTCCACGTCAAGCTGACCCCGTGGCCTTCTGTCGGTACCTGCATTTGACATCTGAGCTGAACAGCTCTGAATCAGTGCTTGGTAATACTTTTTATCTGGCCTCTATGGGCTGTTCCTGGATACCTTCTTCAGCTCTCCTTCTCTATTAGGACAGCACCTCTCTTCTCTGCAGCCTCATTATCTCCTTTTTTAGTCATTCTGCAAAATGCATAGCAGTGTATTATTGTGTTTGATCTACAAGTTAATATTAGTAATTAGTAGAATGAGAGAGCCTGTGATTGTTAACGGCCAGACCAGCTATCAAGCAAAATCATAGCCAATAAAACTAAAGTAGCACTTGAATTTGCAGTTATTCGATACATTCTGACATTGTAGAAAGATTCAAATATATTTAGACTTTTCACACAGCACACTCAGAGCAGGGCATCTCACTAGACAATGGAGTTTCTCTTTCATTCCTCATAGATTTACATATTTTAGTGTCTTTAGGTATAAAAATATTACCTGCCTACCATTTTTTTCTTATGATGTAGAGACTGACCCTAAAGATTTTAGTCATAAACTCTACCACTGAGCTATGTTAACAGCTCACAAATTTTCAAGAAAAGTCTCCCCATGTAGCTGAGACTGCCTTGAGCTCATTACACAGCCAAGGCTGACTTCAGACTTTGTAATTCCTTGCCTCTTTCTCATTGATACTGGAATCTCCTCATTCTCATCCCCTCCCTCTTTTCCCTCCCTGCTACTCCTCCACCTTCCCTGCCTCCTCCTTTCTTTTCTCCTCTCCCTCCATTTTCTCTTCCTCCACTTCTCCCTCCCCCTCCTCTTTCTCTCCCTGGCATGACCTATACTCTTCCCATCCCCCCTCACCCCAGCCATAAGCTGCATCTCCAGCCCAATATTCTTTCTTAAAGCAGCAGCTTTGGTTAAATCCACCGATGAAATGCTCTGGAAAGCTGATGTGTGTGATGTGCTGAGTCACCGAGGTTCTCAGGACTCCTGCAGGAGAATAAACAGCAACAGTGCAGCAACAGAAAGGCGCCAAGGACAACATACCCTGTTCTTCTCTAGCTTTTATTTCATTGAATCACAAAAATTTCATTTAGCGTTTGAGATCTTTATTTCAGTGTAAGGGGAAAATAGCAATAGCTTCAATAGGCTTAACAGTTCCCCACAAAAAAGAGGCTGCATGTGTGTGTGTGTGTGTGTGTGAGAGAGAGAGAGAGAGAGAGAGAGAGAGAGAGAGAGAGAGGGAGAGAGAGAGAGTGCGCTCCCACCCACAGACAGCTGTATAAGGAAATACCCCACATAAAGCAGCAAACCCATGGGCCTGCAGAGATCTGCAGGACAGAAACTGAGACCCTAGCATGCATGTGAGGAGGTGGAGTGAACTTTCTAAGACCCCTGACACCTACAGGGCTTCTTGTAGAACCCTAGATATGCAGACCTAGGAAACCAGAGCTTGTAAGAGCCCCTGCACCCCAATTGCAGATGGTGTAATTTCTGACTATTCTGTGGTCAATGAGGCCACTCTTCAGTTCCCTCCACTTTTAGTCAACTAGTATAACTCACTACCCTGCCTTCACTTACCTCCCTGGAGCTCATATAGGAGACAATTTTATTTAAACCAGATTTCAGTGATGTAGCTTGAAAATCAAAATAGGCACCCTTTCTATTTGTTTTGATTTCTCTGTTGTTTTGTGTTTAGCTCTGGGGGTTGAATCCAGGGCGTCTCCCATGCTGCTGAACCACTGAGCTCATTCCTAATATACCTAGTCCATTTTTAAATTTAAGCTTTTGTTATTAAAGAGTTCTCATCAAGTATGCCAGTCTTGACTTGATCTCTCTTTGCATCCCATATGGACCCTGAACCTGACACCGTCCTGTCTCTGCCTCCAGGGATCACAGACCTGGACCACCACACCTAGCCTGAAAGTTGGTGCTATTACGACCTTAATGAAGTAAGCATTCAACTACTAGCATTGTTTGTTCCGTATACAGGAGGCTCTAAATGATCACTGTCGAAGTTTTAATTCTTATAGACCCAACAAGATTAATATTGTGTAGGCAATTACTAGAGCAGAGAAACTTCCTATTCAGACATTCAATTAAAGCCCACTGGAAAATTCATACACAATTTTTTCTGGAGCTTACAATCTGTGCTATAGGGTCTGTGACTAAATATTAACAAAAAGAAATGGTTTCTCTTGAGCATTTTCTATCCAAATGAAGAATATTTGGAAAAACAGCCAAAATCTGTTTAGTAGACATCAAGGCTGGATCAAGCTGCGTGGAGTATCTTCACCCCAGTCTTGCACAGCCGTTTTGGATATCCAGTTTCAAGTTCTAAACAGAAGCAGATGGTTAAAGATGAGTTGTTTTCTGTAAAATCTGTAAACATGTATTTTAGTCCTTCTTTTATATCTACAAATTAGAATGGGCTTCGTGGATTCTGTTTTCCTAATTTAACATTATTTACTTTTTAGTGTGTGTGAGAGAGGAAGAGAGAGAGGCGGGGAGCCCGTGTGTGCGCATCACAGAACAGCTGTGCAGGTGAGAAGGACACTTCAGGGAGATGGCTCTCTCCCTCCACCATGGGATCCTGAAATGGAACTCGGGTATCTGGGTTTGCACCTTTCCTGCTAAACCTTCTCACTGCTCCATTGTTCTGCTTTTATTCACACCCCTTAGCTAGTAGCCATGCTTACTTATTCTCTAAGATGAGTGGGCCAATCACAACAGAAAGACTGTGAAAGAGAAAAGGCAAAAGTTTGGAAATACAGGTAAGAAATAGTTGAATAGTTGTTCTTAAAAAAAAAAAATACTTTTTTAAGAATTGTTTCCAATACAGACATAGTCATTCAAATGGGACACTGCCCCTCACCCACAGTCACTGATTGGCTTGGTAAGAAAACTCTTCAGTAATGGAACAATTTAGTAAGCAGTGTTCCCTCGCCATGGTAACCAGCCCATCATGCCCTATAAAGTATATCAAGGAACCCCAACTTGTGGGGATGGCCAATAAAATCTGAAAGACAACTGTCATTTTTGTTATTTCTAGAAAATCTTGTGCATCCGACACTGTTAAATTTTAGCTTGCTCCTTCACCAAGCTTAAAAGTCTTAATGCAAATATACATTGTGGTGTATGCTATAGAATTTTCTGTGTGTCTGTGAACACAATTTCAACCATCCTGTCATTTGTAAGTGCAGAGCATGTCTCTAGTCAGTGAATGGGTAGGTAAGGGACACCGAAGAATGCCAACATTTGAAAATTTAAATAGGGATGTATTCCCTGTCATAGGTACCTACCACGTTATCACTTTGCTTGGGATCTGCAATTCCTCTTGAGTCCTTGCTGATAGATTTCTATAACACACAAGGCATGCTTTAATCAGGAACTGAATCAGCTATTGTGAACAGGATACACACACACACACACACATATATGCATATATATATATATATGCACATGAGCACAGTCAGGGCAGACCACTTCTTGTTAGCAGCACACACATGCACACACATGAACACACACTCAGCAAAATGCTTCCTGCTCCATGGGCAGGAGACATCTAAGGCAGTTCATGAGTAATTAGTGGAAGGGAAGGCTAAGGAATTTCTGCTTAGGGAAGGTCTCATGAGAAGCCACGTAGTTCTAATAGTGTGTGAATCTCTAAGAATACATTATATAAAAGACGTTTCAAGCATTTCTATTGAAACTCACTAGAACCATCTTTGATATGAACCACACAGCTTCTTCAGTTGTAAATTTGCATGCACAGCTTGTGAGGCACAACACCAGATCCTTTCTGTGATACTGAAGAACCCAAGTGAAACTAGTCTGTTCACGGCATCTTGGTTATCCACTTAGGGAGAACGGCTCATTTTAAACTGCAGATCTGGGAATCTTGATGCACATACATCTCCAAATGTGAGGTACCTTCCCGTGAGACTTTGAAGATGCACAAAGGATCTGGGTCATTACTGGAGAATCTGCAATAATCCTTTGTTTTGGGCATCTTGGTTAAATGAGAGTTCAGAGCCCTGAAGGTAAGCAAGGCCTCAGTGAAAACCATTGCTGTGTTTCTGCCCCTCAAAACTGGGCCAGGGTTGGGGTGATGAGTAAGGAATTCAATTAAAAATGGAACTTAAGTAACAAAAACAAACTCAATAATTATAGTGACTAATACTAGCTAGACAACTTCCGGACACACACCGAAGGACTCCAAATTCTACCAAGGAGGTTCTCAGACATCCATTATAATGTTGCACTATTCACAACAAGAAAGTTGAATGTGTCCTTCAACAGATAAATGAGGTAACAGAGACATAGCCATATACACAATAGAATTGTATACAAAAATAAATTCATGAAATTGGTAAGAAGGCAGATGAATCTGGAAATTATTCCAGTAAGTGAATTAATCCAGACTCAGAAAGACAAATGTATCTCAAGTGTCTCTCCTATGTGGACCATGGCTTTTAACTTTGCATTTGGGTTTGATTATAGATCACAAAACTAGAAAGAGTGCTAGAGATTGAAAAATTAGGTTTTAAGGAGACAGGTGGGAGGAGGTAGTAATAGAATACACATAACACAAAAATAGAAAGACGAATATTGGGGGTGAGGGGTACAAGTTTGGGGAATGAGGGTGAGAAGCAAAACAAAGTATGTGTGGAAAGTGCCATACTGCAACCAGTAACCAAGTATTCTAACTATAAGAAAAGACTTTTTTTAAAGTCACAGTTAATCAACAAGAATTTATGACCAATTATGGACATTAAAAGCAAAGTGTGTCCCCAGGAGTACAAGCTCATTTAGCTCTCTTCTGTTTAGCCCCACCAAGCTAAGCACATGTTCACACTAGAGTGAGTTAATCTGGGTCTTCTCAAGGAACTAGTAGTAGATAAGTGACAATAAAATGATTAATGAGATGCATGCAAATGGGCACAAGCAAATGAGAGGAGGGCCATACCAGTGTGATGTAGTGAGGGCTTGAAAAGCTGGATGGAAGGCTTTCCAGTGTCTCTGCAGTACTCTGTTGATGAAAAGAATTATTAACCCGCAATTAGTACTCAAGGAAGGATCACTCTTTCCAAGACCACTGAATGTATTTCCTGGGACATAGACCCAGGAAATGTACAGATAAGAAAACACGTAGAACAGTCATCTTCCTTAGATTGCCAGCTTACAAATGAGCATATCTACCATATGTTCTATAACATACAACCAATGGAAGAAGATGGGATCTTCTCAGTATGCTGTGACCTGAGTAGCACTGGATGGGTATGCTGGTCTCCAAATCTTGAAAGTTCTGCTGGCATTCTGAAAGGCCACAGCTACTTACATTGTTGTGAATCTGGAAGCTCTTTGGGTGCTCCCAAACTGCCTGTGAATATGCAGATGCACTCACATGTAGGGGATGAATATCTGTCAGGATTGGGTCACTCCTTGTGTGATGCTCATCAGGGAAGTATGCTTTATTCTCCACTCCATGCATTTCTCTAGGTGAGCTGCAAAGAGGAAAAATGGAACATTGACACCTGCTCTTGGAATAGAAAGTGATTATAATTAAATCACACTGGATAGTTTTATGTGATGTGTAGCTTGTACCTGGTAATAATTTAATTACAATAGCTCAGAGAGAAACCAACATTTGTATTTTATGAATGTGAACAGTTTTTCAACATGTAAAGAGGGTTGATATCCATGGGATAAGCATTTGGATAAAAACAGGCATGTAAAAGTTTGATTTGGTATTCTTATCTGGTCTTCAGGACTAGACTCACACCACCCCACACTGATATGTTATGTGGCCACAACATTAGTATATATTTAGTGACAGCTTCTTGTGACACAGAATATGCAGACATACTTTTGAACTTGCTTCATCTTGATGCATTTCTGGTAACGTACTAATATTATGACAAGTCCAACACCAATAATGACCATGACAAGTACAACGGCCATAACAGAGACACCTACAACATAAAAAAATAAATAAATAAACAGTATTTCAGCTGGACATCAACTTTGGGACAGTAGAACTTACAACCTCATTTCTTCCCCCAAAGGACTTTAGCATCCTGTCCTCTAACATGCCACAAATTATAATCACTATTAACAATTAGCAGTCCACTTCCAGATTCCAGGATGCTTAAGGAAAGACATGTCAGCAAGAAAATTTTGGTAGTTATTAACCAACTATAGAAAAGGCCCCGAGAAGATACACCAATTCTAAAAGGAAAATGTAGTATTAGCTCCAAACATGCAAACTAGTAAGACAGGACCATAAAAACCTGTGTAGAACAATAAATACATGGCCGATGAGGCAAAGCTTTCTTGGTAGGAGACTTTGAACATGTGTGAGAATTATATTCCTTACTGGTAAGGTTTAAAGCTTCTCCCCAGTCAGTAATTACTGGTTCATCCTCACACTGGCATTCCTGTCCATGGTCATCCACCTGGAAGAGCAGTCAATCATGTATTGTTATTGGTATTGTTATTGAGTTACTGAGAAAAGCTATGCTTTGCAGCTCATTTATGTTAATGTTAGTTGTACATCAGGCCCACACATCCTTATATCCATACGTATAAATATTTAGTACTTGAAAGAGTACCTGATATGAATATTAATGAATTTTAAGTGATAACTGGGTTTAGGGATAATGTTCCACCCAGATATAAACCAATAGCATTGATAACTGTTGAGCTAAAAGCAAATTTAGAATTTGTGTATTTTTTACAAAACCTTTTGGCTCTTGTTGATATTGGTGAAATTTAATTGCTGTTAAGAAAGATTTAAATTTAAATGTCATACTAAGTTTATATGTACATACAAAATAGATTTCTAAATTATCAATCTAGATAATAAATCATTTGCCTATAACTAGGCAGTAACTATGTTTAATAAAATCTGGGTTGGGTGTTTGTTCTGATTTTACTGATAATATATAAAATGTAAATAAAATATATAGCTCTTTAAAAGGATAGGTATATTTCCACACAGGCTTAAGAGCGAAGACTAAGGTAAGAGAAAAAGGTTGGCAATAGAGTATTTTAAGAGACAATAAAATCTTACAGTATTTTCATCACACTGGGAGGGGCAGCTGGTTGAATTGTAGGCCTTTTCCATTTGTACACATTCGCCATTGCTGCAAACCTAGAAAGGAAGTTGGCATCAATTAGAGCGGTGCAACTTACAAGATGCATGATTTTACATAGCGACAATTGAAATGATAAACTCTTCTTAAGTGTCTTAATTGCATATTGGATACAACACTAGAGTGGATTGCTTTCACGTTTGTGACACCCATGTCAATCTCCCTGCAAGGATCACAAGCTTAACTAAGGTATAGACGGTTTTACCATCTTCAGGTGTTTAGACAAAGATAACCACAAAGACAGATTTGCAGTTCCCCTGTGCCAATTGATAAAATAACCTCTCTCTCTCTCTCTCTCTCTCTCTCTCTCTCTCTCCTTTTTTTTTTATTCTCCAGTCTTCCACCATTCCTCTCTCCCCTCCTCTTCTCATTTTATTTTTCTGTTAGTAGTATACTCTAAACAAGCAGATAGGAACCGAAGAGCCCTGTGTTGTGTTTATGTTGGGATTTCTTTCTAAAAAAGATTTTTTTCTATACTCTGATGTTTTTTTTTTTTTGAAAAATTATTCATACTAATGAAGATAGTTACTCAACCTAAGTACCCACCAATACATGAATGGACAAAAGTGTGCCAAACATATAGTTGAGTATAACTTATGTGTAAAATGGATAAAAGTGTACATTTGTGACACCTTGAGTAAGTGTGGGAGGTAGATTATGTGAGATAAGGCAGACACAGGTTGGGGGTTTCACATGTGAGACAGACTGAGGATTCTCAGTCACACATGAAAGCTAAAAATACTGATCTTAAGGAAGCAGACAACTGGATTGTGGCTTCCAGAGGCTGGTGGGCATGGTCAGGAGAAAAAAAAGGGGACTCCAGTTACTAGGTTTAACTTTTCAATTAACCAGGAAGAATAATTTCTAGTGGTTCATATAGCAGAATGCTTGTAATTCATAATAACCTACTGTATATATTCTAGCATAGTTACAAGAGAGGATTTGGGGTATTTCCAACATAAAGAAATGGGCAGCTATTAAAGTGGTGTCTATCCTAACTACTCACATGTGGGCACTACTCATTCTAAGTGTGTACTGAAAGATTATCCTGTACCAAACAAATATGCAGAATATCGAGTAAAAAGCCTTTCTTGTTTTCTCTCTGTTAAAAAGAAGTGTAGCAAGTCAAGCTGAAATCTGAGTAGCCACAATACTCTGCTGGTAGCCATCTCTCTTCCTTTAGATCAAGTATGCACTGGTTTTCACACCACCAGGAAAACATTCCTATGACTATGTTCTGTGTATGACATTCTCAAGTGCACTGGTCTGTAGGGCATGGGAATCCAGCCTAATTACCAAAAACCTAGTCCTTAGCCAGTAAATATGGTTGAATTGATAACATAAATGAATAGTCATTGCCTACATCAGTAATATTAATTGGAATAGAAGCTGTGTATGGTTCCACTAAATGCCTATTTTAAGATACTAATTAAGCATATTTATAGCAATTAAATACAATTTATTATAACTACAATTAAGCAAGAATAATATTACCATATTATTGTTACCCTCTCCCTCAATCATTTATAGGGAAAGTGGCCATTTTTTCCCCTGTTTTTCCATATAGAAATCCATCTGGAGCCAATCCCAGCAACCCATGATGTTTGTGAGCAGCTGGCCTCTTACCATTCCCTCTCCACATTTTGTTCCAGAAGTAACCAGGCCAATGTCTCCAGAATTGTGGTATAAAAATGTAGTTTTGCACTTGATGGTCACATTCTGTTTCTGATTCTTAAGGCTATATGCCTTATCCTCTCCAAGGAGAGATGAGTGCTGCCCTCCGGTACAGAATATCTTCCCACATTTGAGATCTCTGAAGGAAAAGCAGAATGTTCTCAGACTTAGGACCAGGAACCAAAGCAAAGAAACCAAAGCAAAGTGTCAGAGGCGAGACAATCGGCCCTGTTGTTTCTGTCTAAACCCCATGGGTCAGCAGATTCCAGGGCCATGGTAGGCTGAGAGGGCTCGTCTATGTTTTTCAGCCCCAACTCTGAGAACTGACATGAATAAAGTGCGAAATAATCACAGAAAGATTTCTCAGTTCTCAAAACTCAATATTCATTAAAGCTCATGAAGAATATTTATTAGTGATTGGATTAGCGTAACTTTAACGGGAACACTAAGAACCAGTCTTCCTCTCTTGATGTTAGCTATTTATAGCACTCCTGAGAGTGAAGTGAAGGGCACTCTGCTTTCACACAGTGTATATGGAAAGGAAGGTGAGCTTGACTGGAGGATTTTGGGATTGTCCCTGTTAGTCTAACTCTCATTTTGACATACATGAAAGGCCATACAGAGTAGCAGCTTACAGACCTGGAAGGGAGCTTAACTCGTGTAGATCAGTCTCACTTCCAACTGTTTTCCTCCATTCTTTCCTTTTCCCCTTTTATAACATATTTTCCATTCCTGACTTTGCTCTGATTTGGTAGCATTCTTTTTCTCCCTCTCTCTCCACCCATCTTACTCCTTCTTTGTTATTTCTGTTTCAGGACCCCAGTTAATAAACACCCAAAACGAATTCAACCAATGAAGCTGGGATTCTGTGCTCCCCACTCTCCTCCTAATTTTCAGATCAACAGCTATCAGAACAGAGGCCTTTGTGAGTTCTCAATACACTTTCCTAGAGATCTGTTTCCACTGGGCACTTACTTCTCTTCACAGGGAGCAAATGTATTTCCCTTTTTCTTGCAGTATCCAAATCTGTCTCCTTTTTTATTCATCTTGTAGCAAAGACTGTGACTCTCTTGTGCTCCTAGGGTTCAAAATTGCATGATAAAAACAAATGTCTATTGAGGATCATAAAGCACTTCATTTCCTAATACAGTGAAGCTTGCTGAGTCATACCACAGAAAGGTGCAGTAAAAAGGGGTCAGTTTTTAAGTGGGGACAGAGTTATGTGAGAGGAACAGATGCATATTAGCTCTTAAACAGAGCTAAACAATTACACGGGAAGAAGAATCAGCAACAGAGGTCACAGCCAAAGGGATGCTAGATGAGACCTTGAAAGTGTGTCACAAAGTAAATCATCTCCAATTATATCCCAAGTTCTTAGATAGTAACAGAAATACTGACTGTTGTCTTCACCATTCACCCCATGTGAAGGTCTCTCACCATCACTAAACAACTCTGAACATTGATCATCTGCTGTGGGACACTGCCCCATAAAGCAGTAGCCTTCCCCATTCTTGCAAGGAAATCCATTGGTCTGGAACTGGTCCTTAGGACACTCAGGGGAATGGCCAGTACACACTTCAGGAAAATCACATTCATTTTTCGCTAGTCTGCATATGGTCCCTTCTTTCTTAATCTGTTGGAGAGAAGCAGATAATGAAATCTTTGATGTGTTAGTAGGTGAAACTTAGTGTATAGGCAGAAATTTGACATAATTTATCTGTGAAAGGTGGGCTCACAGCTTCCTTCTTGATGCTAAGGATTATTAGTGTTTCTAGATACTATGGTTTTTATGTGACTGTAAGAATGGGAAGATAGTGAGGTCTTTTTCAAAAGCTTTATTTATTTTATGTGTGTGAGTGGTTGGCCTGCATGCATTCATGTCTGGTGCCCACAGAGGCCAGAAGAGAGCACCAGATTCCTGGAGCTAGAGTTACATCTGCCATGTGGGTGCTGAGAACCTAACCTGGGTTCTCTGCAACAGCAGCAGATGCTTTTCACTGCTGAGCTGATTCTCCAACCCAAGATGGTGGTTTTGACATGGACAAAATAGGTAAAATGGACAGCTCTTTTCATTTATTTTATATTTTCTTTATTCCTTGCTCTGATATATCACTCCAATGAATCCTTACCTATCTGGTGCATTACACAGAATCTTTGTCACCAGCAGATAAGGATTCCAGAACATCTACTGTAACAATACCCTGCCTCTCATTGTTCAGAGGAGTGCACAGAGATATTCTCTTAAATGTGTGGGGTTCCTAGGAAGAGTTGAAGATACATAAAATGATTCTTTCATTTGTGAGTTTGCAATTCCCTGGAGTCAAAAAGTATAAATAAATTCCTTGGAGCTATCTGAATTTCTGGCCAGGTATTTCTAGCTCCTATCTCTGGGCATCTAGTACCTAGTATACTCTGTTTTCCTTTAGATACTGTTGTTGGGATATCGATTTCCCTCCCACTTGAGGTTAAACAGATTAGCACTGATCTACACATGAGTAATAATAGTGTTGGTAATGGGATGTCACTCCTAAAGACACAACTTTATGCTTACCATCTTCTCTATTACCCAGACCAGAGCACTGCCTGTTCAGACACCAGAACATTTAATATTAAATACTCCTGGCTGTTAACAAGGGGTACTCCATTTTGGAAATAGCAATGCAGATCCAGCCAAGCCAGATAGTACTTTGTTATTCTACACATCTAAACTGAGACCACAGAAATCATTGGGAGCCAAGGGTCTCACCTGACATGATTCGCAGCATTCTCCTTCCACACAACTAAATCCTGGCTTCAGGACACATTTATGTGCATCACAGCAAGGATTGGTGCATTCCTGGCAAGATGAAAATGTAAATAAACATCTCAAATGCGTTCCTCTCTTGGCTACTGTTTGATGATCTAATTGCTTGTGTTCCTTCAAGAGCTCCAAAGAAATGCATGATCCTTGATTTTGGTATATGAATCAGATTATTAGTGCAGCTTGTATTTGGGAGCTTCTAATTTGTTGCCTTCTCTCATGCTCTTTCAGTACTTCCAAGTTTATGAACTGTCATTGGTGGGAAGAGTCCAAATACAGTGACCTTCCAACCCCTGTTGTCTAACTCCCAACCCTGCTGCTCCCCTGTGCTAAAGTCTAATGTGAGTTAATCCAATGTCTAAAGATCTGATGTTGAGATCTCCAACTTGAGATGCAACCTGAACTATCTCTCTCTCTCTCTCTCTCTCTCTCTGTCTCTCTCTCTCTCATGTGTGTATTTCCCAATGCATTATTATTTAATAATGAAACAGTCACACTTAGGCGTCCTGACTCTTCTTGAACAAAATTAAAACTTCAGAGGCAGTAGTGTGATCAGTTAAGGCCTATATACATTATAATGGAGCTGTGGAACATTCTAAAACATGAATGGGACAAATGGATCCATGTCCAAAACCAGAAGATTTTTCATGTTTCATACAAGATATTGAAGATCACTTCTCAAATTCTGTGGATAGGTCAGGCCTACCCATGTTATAATGTTCTTTATTGCTGTCTTATCACAGCGCTTTTAATTGGGCAGTGTCTAGAGCTAACACAGACAATCACAGACAATGTCTTCAGAGTGCAGCCTCAGCACATTGATAGGAATGTAAACTGAACTATATTGAAGAAATACTCACTTAATTTTTTAACACATCCCCTGAGGTTTACACACCCTTGTTCATTTGAGGCAAAAGTAGTGGAGGACGCCTATTTATTTGATGAGCTTCTAAAAGAAATAGCTTCTCAAAGCAGACTAAGAATTACTTGAAAATTTGCCTCCAAGGCTTTTTCTAATTGCTCTAAATTTCAATAACATATGAAAAATTTGAAGACCTTGTGTCCCCCTATTAAAAGAGGATTTTATATAATTACAACTGCCCAGCTATGATATAGACAAGCTTCTCAAGGATCTAAACAAAACTGGACTGACTAGGCAATGCTTTATAGAATGGCCACCACCTACTTTGTGTGGTTGAGGGATCCCATGTAAGGGTTACTTCTCACAAGACAAGGAGGTTAACATACAAGCTAGGCAAATGGAATCCTGCTGATCTCTAGCAAGATCATCACACAGGACATGAGATGTCCTAAAAAGGCTTGAAATGAGGCTGCCTCAACAGCCGGGCTCCAAATGGACAATAAAAACAACTTCTTAAGACTTCACTAAGACCATGATCATCTGCTGAGATTCCAGCTGAGTGCCAACCTTGTTAAAGATGATATCATTTTCAAATACCTGAACTGTTCCACAGTCACACTCTTCTCCTTCGTCTACCTTCTTGTTTCCACAAAATGGATACTCATTAAAATCAGCAGGGAGTGGATTGTTGAGTATGCACGCTGGTTTCTGATCCTTCAGATATTGCTGGTATTGGGTTTGGCTGCATTTGCTAAATTTCATTGCAGGGATGCTAAAGATGAGATGAGGTAAAAATGAAGATTTATCACATGAAGGAAGCTGTAAAAGTTTAATGAGGAATTGGAAAAGAAATACAAATGCTAACTGTAAGAGCAGAACCATGGCTTGGCTCCATATTACTTATTAGTTGTGCTCTAGAAACATAACTATCAAATGCCATTTCAGTGAAAAAATTCAGGTTATGTGTCTTCTGACAAATCCTTTCTGAAGTCAACATAATTGGTTATCTGTGCTTCCTGTTTCTAATTACCCTCTAATATGTCCCTTTTGTTTAAAAAAATATGATTTTTATTTTATGTTATGGGTGGTTTGCTTCTCTGTATGCATATCTATGACCATGCATGCAGTGCCTACAGAGGATAAGAGAGGGTGTTGGATCCTCAGGAACTAGAGCTAAAGATGGTTATTATGGAATATTATTTTAAGATGTATTACATTTGTTTATGCTGTGGAGCATTTGCTTAGTAATGCAAAGATGTGTTGCATTTCTTCTTGTTGCATTTGTTTAAGTCTGTGAAGCTGTGTTACTTTGCCTGTCTAACTAAATCAGCTGTTTGGTCAAATAAAGAGCTAAATGCCCAATAGCAAGGCAGGAGAAAGGATAGGCAGGCTTGTCCAGCAAAGAGAATAAATAGGAAGAGAAATCTGGGAAGAGAGATCAAGGAGCAAGAGAAAGAGAAAGAGAAAGAGGAGAGGAAGACTTCAGTGGCCAACCACCCATCCAATTATGGAGAAAGAAGTAAAGAAAGAAATACAGAAACAGAGAAAGACAAAAGCCCAGAGGCAAAAGATAGACAAGATAATTTAAGTTGAGAAAAGCTGTCTAGAAAGGAACTAAAGCAGGGCATTCATAAAAAAGAACAAGCTTCTGTGTGATTTATTTGGGAGCTGGGTGTTGGATCCCTCAAAGAGCAAAGAGTAAAAACAACCAACTACAGATGGTTACAAGTTCTCATGTAGATATTGGCAATTAACCCCCAATCCTCAGTTATAGCAATAAGTGTTCTTAAGAACCGAGCCATTTCTCTAGCCCTGAATGTGCTCCTTGTAATATAACCACATAATAACATAAATCTGATTTTTCATCTCTGAAAGATCACAAACTTCTCAACCAAATCCAGGAGGGCATCATGTTCATCTGTTTAAAAAATAACCACGAGTTAACATCGTGCCTCTACTATACTTGTGGAAATAAACTCCTTAAAATATTAGCATCATCTTTATGACTTCTTCTTTTTTTTGCATTCTTTTTAAATTTAAATATATTTTAATATTCCTACATATCACTCCCAGTTCCTTCTCCCTCCCTCCCATGCCCTCAACCCTCCTTTCATCCCATTCCCCACCCACTCCACAGGGAGGGTGAGGCCTTCCAGGAGGGATCAATCCTTGGCCCTGTTGGGCCCACTGCTCAGGGTGAGCGTTTGGCCAGAGTGCCGGTCCACTAGCCCCTTCATCTCCTTGGAACTTCCTGGGTTGGTTCTGAGCATACTGGACCCGCCTAACCACGCGGTACCACCTGGTGCCTGCCCTCACCTGAGTTTTGGGCCCCATCGCCTGCCCTCTGCCTGAGGTGAGTCTGGGACCAGGCCAGGCCAAATCCCCCCATATTCTTCCCTGGGAACTCCTTGAGTTAGCTTTGCATCTTGCTCCCCCATTTTTATGGCTTCTAAACACCCCTCTTTAAACTAACACTTCACTCCTTTCTGTATTTGGTTTAATTGCCTTCAATTGAATTCAGAATAACTTTTAGAGATTGAGTTCATTAAATGTGGTTGGTATGACACAGAATACTATTTAATATTAGTTACTGAGTTCTGCTCTGTGGCAGCCACTGCATTTCAAGCTTTAGGTATTTTTTTTATCATTTCAAAAATATTTGTTTTAGAAGTATGTGTATTTGTATGTGCTGATATGTGGGTATGTGTACAGGTACCCACTAAGGCCAGAAATGGGAATCAGATTCCTTGGAGTTGGAGTTACAGGTGGTTGTGTACTTCCCAAAGTGTATGCTACTGAACATGGGTCTTGTGCAAGAGCGGTATGTGCTCTGAGTCAGTGAGCCATCTCTCCAACCATAATATTGTATCATTTAACCAATCCATATCCATAAGATACCCCTGTCACTAACAGACAATTTTCTTACTTTTCTTGCCGCAAAGGAGTCCAAAGATGCACAGGACTAAGACATGACTACAAGGTAAGTCACTCACTATATATTGTGGAACAATCTCTAATTGACATCTATTTATAAAGAAAAATGAGTTTCTCCAAAGAAGTCTCACTAGGTACATTAACCACACTTAAGAGTAGGTCTTATGCCCAGCATTAAATGGCCCACAGAAAACAAACTAAATTGTAGTTTTGTAGACTCTTGTCTCATAAGGCTTTGCTTGAGCATTTCTTGTTTTACTGGTCTTTTGCTTGTATATTATAGTTTCTGATTGTGTTTTTATGGGTTTGGTAATTTTGTTTTGTGTGTGTTTCTTGTGTTTTTACTTTCTTTTCTGTTTTGATACACTTTTTTTCTTCTTCTAAAGAGAGAGAGAAAAGAGGGGGTAGAGTTGGGTTCATGGGGAGGAAGTGAAAGGAGTTAGGAGAAGGTAAAGTGTGATCAGACTACAGTATATGAATTTTTTTCAAAAATATATATAAAATAAATTTGTCATATATATTACCAGATCCTACCTTCCACTACCAGCCATCACACATTTTCCCACAGGGCAGGTGCATGGAAAATCATCATGTTGCATGCCCAGGCTATGCCCCAACTGATGTGCCATTCTGTTCCCGATTATATTTACATCTGGTAGAAGATCCTGATTTTAAAAAAAACAACAACCTTAAAAGATGTCTATATGTGACTCCAAAGTAGTACATCGGTATCATTTTAAATAAATGTTTGAAAGGATCAATTTCTAAATCTTAGTTAGTATGGATTTGGGAAGGGATCAACTTCATATACCTCACCTATATTTCAGTCCATAAATATAATTTATAATGAAATTTGGAAAACAAATTTTTATGTATTTCTAACTCTAACTTTTTGGTGTACAGCATACTCCTATTTTTTTTTTTGTATGGCAGAGACTCATTTTTCCATACAGCTAAAAATCCATTAACTAATGTTACTATGTTGGACTGCTGTATCCTTCCAAAATGTATGTTTTGAAGCCTTAAGCCCCAAAGACTGCAATGTTTAGGCCAAGGGAACAAGATAACCACATAGGCTCTTAGGAAACTCTTCTCTCTACCATGGGGGACACAATGATGTGTGGGTCAACCTTAAGGCATGAAGTTACAAACATATCAGGCCCTTGGACTTCTCAATTTTCAGAACTGTGAGACATACATTTCTGTGGCTTACAACCTACTCACTTTCTGAAATTTAGTTACTGAAGTCCATGAGGACTTAAGGCACATGTCCCAACCAGTTTTGTGAATGGTGTTGGTATCTTCTCTGTACTGATATTCCAGGGCCTCCGTGAGAGGTTTCATGTTCTTGTTTTCAATCTGTCCTCATAGATTGATCAGTAATGCTGTATAATTTCGTGGAGGGAGTTTCTGTCATAAGAATCCTCTGGGAGTCAAAAATGTTAAACCCATGGCATAATTTGTTATTACCTTGCCTCATAGACCTTATTCATGCTTTAACCTATATTTCCATGAAAAAAAAATCAAAGAGGGATAGGCCATCCAGCTATGCTAAAGCTAATAGATCACCTCTAATTTGTTCATTTCATTTTACTCATATGAAGCTTCAAATGTTTCTTGGTTTGGCTAAAATATGGTTATTGAAACAGTAATAGCTTCATGTCATTCAAATACCAAAGGCAAATCTATTTTCATAAAAGTGATTATAAAATAAGCAGTGGGTGAGGTTATTTGAATAAATAGTAGCTATTTTAAGCTTGGCTTGCAACAAGACTAAGCTGGGGAAATAAATATCAAGGAGAAAAATACAAGCCTTCATGTTTTCAACTATCTCTCCAACAGAGTTACATGGACAGCATTTACTGGAAGCTGTGAGTCTTGGAGAAACATCATATAAGCAAGGAAAGACAATGGCTCATAGGTACTCTACTTGCTGAATATGATTTTCAAGGTTGTCTTGATATGACAAATTAAGTGGCTTTTGTACTTGTTTACTTCAGTTCAATAACAATTACATTGATTATATCAACCTAAGTTTCATGGACCTTACTCATCCTTATAAATAGTTATATTTAATACACAAAAGAGTTTTAGTAGTGGAATATGCTGTGCTGGTGTCATACCTGTTCTTTTGAGCTTTAAACTGTGTTTTACCTTCATGGTTCACCTATAGATTTCTTATAAGACAAATTTGTTATTATCATTTACTAAAGGGACATACCTTGGAAAATATAGGTCAAATACAGATCACACATGGCTTTTCAATGTGTTTCAGAGAGCTATAGAAAATTAACTCAAATATTTTGAATAAATGGTACAATGTTAGGAATGTGTTATGCCCACCTTAACAATGCTGCATGAATGAAGAGTCTGGCACATTCCCCCTGGGTAAGCAATTCCTTGCATAGGTGTGTAGAGCCACTTCCCACTATAAACAAGACACAAGAATACTTATTTTTAATTGGACTGAACACTCTCATTAACACCAAGTTCAAACTGCAGTGACCCATCCTAATGGTCACCTTTATCTTGAAACAATCTTATCTCTGAAGTTAATGAATACCATAGATGACCTGAGTTGATACTGGACTCAGTTAAACCTAGAGGTGATGGGAGATGTCATTCTGTAAATATGCTTCTCTTATTGGTTAATGCATAAAGCACTGCTAGCAAATAGGAAGGCAAGATAGGTGGGACTAGGAGACAAGGAGGGTTCTGGGAGATGTAGTAGAGAGGAGTCAAGATGTGGGATGTGAAAGCAGGGGCCTTGACCCTTTCTCTGGTAAGATAAGACCACACGGAAATACTTAGATTGATAGAAACGAATTAATAGCTAAGACAGAAGTAGCTAATAAGAAGTTCTAGCTATTGGCTAACAGCGTTATAACTAATAAAATCTCTGTGTGTTATTTTGGGGCTGACAAGGCTGTGGGACCAGGCTGGCAAGTGCTCATAACAAAATGGCACCTACAACGTGGGTACTAAAAATTTCCACTCAAAACTTAACAAAAGCTTCAAAAAGGATTTTAAAAACAAAACAACAACAAATAAAAGAGACAAGCAAGACTTCTTGGTAGCAGCATTTTTCTCAGGTGGGCTCTGTTTTGCTTGAGACAAGCAGAGACTCATGCAGCTCTTTAAGGGAGGTTTCTTGACTCAACATAAGCAGAAAACAAACACACACAAAAACACAGTGCTCATATGCATATATACATATATATGCATATGTGTGTGTGTGTGTATGTGTGTGTATGTGCGTGTGTGTGTGTGTGTGTTGATTGATAGAAATGAGTTAATAGCTAAGACAGAGCTAGCCAATAGGAAGCTCTATCCATTGGCCAACAGCTTTATAACTAGTGGAGTCTCTGTGTGTTATTTTGGGGTTGACACAGCTGGCAGAAAACTGCTGGTAACAGAGTCTCCCAAAAAGTCAAATGTGTCTAGGATGAAATTGGAAAACAACAACAACAAAAATGTATTATTTTCTAAGAAAAACAAAATGAAAGAGAATGAATCTCATTTTTCTTGATTCTTATCTACCTTGTACTCATCTCAGGATAGAGCAATTTAAATGACAAAAACCAAACAAACAAAAACTACAATAAGCTAATCAATTGAACTTTAATGTTTTTTTTTGGGGGGGGAAGATATATTATAGAGAACGCACTCAAAATCATGATGATTTGATTATGGTTGATAACACTGAAAATCTTTTATCAATTATAGAAGCTCAGAAGAGCAACAACAGTTCTAATCCAACATTTAAATGAACCCTTGTTTAAAAATAAGAACATTCTCATAATAACTAAAAGGATAAATGTCTACACTCTAGGGATTTAATTTTTAGTTTACTTGAGAGCAGTTCTTAGATTTGGTCCTTTGTAAACAGAGCTAACACCATTTGGAAGACAACACTTCGACAGAGCTAACACCATTTGGAAGACAACACTTCGAATATCAGGAAATTCAAATACAAGAACAGAGGTGAGCTGAAGGGACTCTTCTCAGCCTTTTGTCATTTCAATTAAGAGGATTCACTCTGTTTCTGTCCCTGTGTTCAATGTGTCAATATTTGGCTGTGCTTTTTAGAGGAGATCTTGGAAGATCATCACAAATGTGAAGAACTAAGGAAGGACAGGCCAGAGGATCACTTCTCTCAAAGTCAACTGAACTTAAAGCACAATTATAACACCATATGTATCGTGTTCCCTCTAAATCTATGAGATTATAGATGGAAGATATTCAATAACTCAATGTATAAGAAGTCCTAGATACAATGCCCAGGTGGACAGTGAGCAGCCACCCACTTCAAGCCTCTGTTTCAAACAACTTATTGATCTGAAAAGTTACCCATGTAATAAGAAAAATATTGTTCTTCATTATGCTTATTTAGATAATGCTTGGTGTCCTAAAATTCACACACTGTTTTTTTTTAGATAAGTCAGTGGGTAAAGGCAGTAGCCAAACCTGACAGCCTGAGTTCATTCAATCCCAAGGATCCACAGGGAGAGGGGGGAATCTTCCTCTTGCAAGTTGTCCTATGACCTCCACAAATATACTGTCTCATACACACACACACACACACACACACACACACACACACACACACACACACACATCATAAACTTTCATGTACGAATAGGATACACCATCTTGACCACTGTGAAGTTTATGGTGACATTTTACTATGCTTCATCCCCTGTCATTTTTGGTCATGACAGTGTGTGAATGTCCACACCTAATATAGGAACAGTTACACTCCTTCAGAGAAATGCTGTGGACCCATCAGATGAAAACCGACTGTCTGGCTCACTCTTATCAATCTATTAAATGATTAGACTGGACCTCTCACAATTGGCTTTAAAAACTGTCTGCTTCTGAGTACGGCCTGAAAGCTCAGCTCTAGCTAACCCTGGAAGGAGGCTCTGCAAATGAGATTTGCAGAACTCCAGAGTAATATTGACATTATAGGCAGAGAAGCAGGTAGGTAGATTGGAGTGGGTGCTTCTCTAATATGTGATTTTAACATCATCAGACGACATGCTGAAAGCTACTACTGTTCTCATGTTGTGATATTGCTTAAGATAACAAAGGTGCTTATTATCACAGAGCTTATATATTTACCACTTTTCTCTGGCTTAAGTATAATACTAGATATGTTGAACAGAGGAATTAATGATTAAATAGATCCTCTCAAACTTTTATTTAGAAATATTGAAGCTATTGCAGGATAAACTCGTTAGATAGGATTGTTCAGAAAGGCAGGTTTTAGCTGAATAATAGAGAGAAGTTGGGCTTGGTATAGGTAATAGCCATGGGTCCCCAACTTTACCTTGCTTTGGCACAATTTCAACTCTGCATAAGAATATATTTTTTTCTTTACAGTCTTAACTACTGTTACCAAAAAATTATTAAAAATTTTAGTTGGGAATTTTTCTGTACTCATAATTAACTTTTCTTATATAATAATAAAATCCCCCAAATAAATAATTTTAAATGTGACTGTGCTGTTTATTTTTTCTACTTGACATTTTCTTTTGTGTCTTTGAGTGTGTGTACTTTATTTGCACATGTGTACACACATATATGCCTATATGCAGGCATGAGAGCCAGAAGAGGATATCAGGTATCCAGTTCTATCATGCTATGACCTTATTCCCTTAAGACAGGGTCTTCCACTAAGCCTGGAGTTAGGCTTGGTGGACAGCAAGCTGTCATGATTCTCCTGTCTCTACCTGATTTACAGTACTGGGGTCACAAGAGCTAACAAGGTGCATAGCCACAGCTAACTTTTTACATAAGTGCTTGGGTTAAAATTCAGGTCCTTATATTTTCATAGCATGTATTCTTACCCACACACCCATCTCCTGAGCCCCATTTTCTTTTTAAATAAGAATTATCACCCTAATATGTGAAGGAAAATAGAATAACCACATACCTCAGTAAAATCACGTGATCAAAATCCTTCCTTTTTCTGAGAACTGTTTCTTGCCAAGTTGAAAAATGTAATAAGGCAGTTTCTAGATTTGATGCTATTTCTACCTTGTCTCCAGATGACCATATTTCAAGGCCAGTCAATGCCACATGAATATTCAAGGTTTTATATATCTGTTCAAAGGGGAAAGAATTTTCACAAAATCAAATTGTTAGAAGTTTCTTTCATTATTACCTGTACTCCCTTGTATTAAAAGAAAACAATTTTAACTTGTGATGCACATTTTAAATAGTAAAACTCTTGTTTTATAAATTGATAGACTGAACTATAATGCAAAGTACTATATAGAATACTTTATGAATGTTCATGAATTTCAATAAATTAACTAACATGGTAAAAAAATGTTTGAAAATACTTAATTTCAGCATAGAGATAGAAATGGTAAGAATGAATGAAAATAATAGGAAAAATATCATAGCCTTTCATGAGCACATTACAAGGCTGTGCATGTAAAAAGGGGAAGAGTCCTGTTGGCTCAACAGGAATTATCCAAATTGAAATACAAAGCACTGACAGAATGAATCAAAGTCTAATGCTGTGGGAAAGAGCTAAAATAGGCACATTCTGTGTGACCTAGCATTCCAACCTCTTAATATTTATGTAAAACAAATTTAGTTTTACACCTAAGAAATGCACAGATTAAGTTTAAATTAGTTAGCAAAAATGCAAATAGAAAAATGTCCTTCAACTACTGCATGAACCACCACGAATTTAGATAGGCTACTCCTTCCAGGATCTCCTTACCCAAATAATTGACCTAGGATGTGTTTGAATGATTCAACAAAGGAAGATGAGAACAACTCGCAATTTGTTTTAGTAACGGTTCCCACTAATGAATATTTAGATCATAATAGATTGTAGTGAAGTTGTCCTGATTCCAGTGACAAGCCACAAACAATAAATCACAGCATGACTTTTTTTTTGTTATACACAGACACAGAGCACTGAGTTGAAGGTAGTATGGTCTAACATTTACATGCTTGGTTCTTAAACTGCTGATAAACTGCTTCATAATTTTTGTGTGATCATAGATTTTAAAATTTTTATTATTTATTGTTAATGTGTTGTGTGTGTGTGTGCACTTATGTGCATTTGTGTGTGCATGTGAATGTGTGTGTGTGTGTGTTGTGTGTGTGTGCATGTGTGGGTGTGTGGATGTGTGTGTAGTGGCAGGAGGTGCATATGGCAAGTACTTGTATGAAAGTCTGAGGACAACTTAGTGAAATCTACCCTTTTTTTCTTCATTACTGAAGATTCCAGGGTTAAACTCAGGTTATATCTTCATGGTGTGTATCGAATACCCCTCTTTATCTACTGAGGAATCTCACCAGTCCCCATCAGTGAGCAAGGTTTGGAATTTATTTAGATATTAAGTGTAACTTATTTAGTAAACCAAACTTCAGTGCTGTGGTTTGTTGCTGACTGTTTTGAAGCAAGTTTTACAAACTAGTTGGCCTGGTGGATCTGTGGTTTTATGTAACTCAATGTCAAGGTGATTACTACAGTCCTTTCATGTGCCTTCCCTAAATAATCCATTGCATTTATATTTACTGATTGATTCAAATTGTAGCAAAACTTACCATGTTGACAAAATTGACCATTCCCCAAATTCTTTTCCTTAGCTTGGTTTGGGGTCTACTATTCCTGTGGTACTGGAAACACAAGTGTAGCACTTGTTACATATCAACATTGACAAAAAGCCGAGGAAAATACTACCCTTATTATGAGATATTGTAAGGAAGAAAGGAAGGAAGGAAGGAAGAAGAAAGAAAGAATACAGCAATGGAAAATAATTATCTTTTCAGTGAGCTAAAAACAGAATAAATTATGAAGACGTGATATGATAGTTTTTGAAATAAAATAACAGTCCCTGAAGATGTGCTTTGGCTTAGTCCTACTTTAAGGTCTTCTCCTTTTAATTTGGTCATCTCCTTTTCCAATTATATTACATCTAAATCAGAGCCAAGTATGCCTTTCCTGAATCCTGCTGAAAGTCTCTGAAAGTCTTCTCTGTAACCCACAAGTGCCTTCCTCTTAACTGTACTGAGCAGTTACTCATCATCTTTCTGGGCACCTTGTACATATTTTACTTGCCAGTTTTTCTTTCAAAATGTTTCTTTACATCTTGGTTTCTACTACTGTTTACCACTGTTTCCTTTTCTCCTACAATATCTTTAAATTCTACAAGATAAACATGATTTCTAGTAGGCACTTGGGAGGAATTGCCCAAAATACACTGTAGATAAAGAATCTGAGGCTGTGTGAGAGACAGCAGGGTTAAGGTTTGCAGCCCAAGGAGTAGAGGAGCATGATGGGTATGAGCCTTGTCCCTTTACTTCCAACCCTTTATTGAGTATTTGGCATCCAGACAAGTGTGTTCTTATTTCTCCTTGAAGTTCTTAGGTCAGTGGTACCAATTATATTTTAAGTATGTTTTCTTTCCCCCATTCCTTCATCACTGACAGATACTTTGTGCCAAATTTGAGGATAATAATATTTTCACTAATGTTTTAAATGCTTTATTCTTGAAATGAACACAATGTCCTTTTGCAAATTGCACATGTAATATAAATTGTACAGAGTTAATATAGCTCTTTGCTTCAACTGATCTGAAAAATATTTCCCTCCTTGTCTTCACTGTTCTGAATTTTTCATGTATTTCTATCTTATTTAACTTTTTTTTTCTGGAAAACTCAAGGATTGCCTCTCAGAGACCATCTGGTGGCATCAGGGTGCTGGCATGCACTTACCACTACTCGTCTGGTTTTCATGTTCAGTACCTCTTATATAGCTTGTACCTTTTACTTCCCTGTACTCTATATGTGATTTCTATACTTTGTTCTTTGCTTCACATAGTCTCTCTTCATGTGTGTTTAATCTCTCTTTAATTCACTTGAAGATACACACTTTTTTTCCCTTATAGATGCTTAGGTAGTTATTTTTTTCCATAACTTTATGTAGTCTCTCTTTTATTGTTATATTCACTTTGCCCTATTCACTTTTCATATTTTAATGACTTTGTCTACACCTCTATTATATAGAATCATTGAAGTATCATTGGCTGATTGACAGTTCTTGAACAACTGACTTACTTTTTCCTACATTGGTTGGCTGCCTCATGAGGAACATTTTATCTAGGGGTATTGAAATGGCTTTGCTAGGAAATTTCTACTCATGCTCTAGTTGTTTACCAGCTCTCCAAACTGGTTTATGTTGAAAATTTTGCTTAGCACACCAGCAATTGAATACTAGGTGCTGTCATGTCTGTTGTGGAGCATCTGTGCATAGCACAGGCCTGGGATGTGTCTTTTTGTGGTTGCCATAGCTATAGGCAGGAAGTTCTCCCTATTTTCCTAGGTCCTTGTGGAGATATTTGATATTAGGGTTGACTTCATGGCTAGATGTACTATTGAGAAAAATTATCCTTTCCTTCATTAGAATGGTCAAGCTCTGAATTCTGTCTTCCAATATGCCCTAAATTCAGGCACACAACCTCTGGACTTCCCATTCTGATGATGAAGATTTTCTCCTTAATTTTTAGCATTTAAATGTTTTCAGTGTCTTGTGTTGAGGTCAAGTCTAGATGATGACCTGTTTTAAATCTTTTATAAATTGTTCAAAACTTCTTTTAATCACAGTAGCAAGGGGATTCTACATTAGATTAATCTGTAAGATAGTGAAGAGACTCAAGAGTTTATTATAATACATATGTTTTGAGGATCTGAAAGCCGACATGTGAATCCAGAATGTAGCTTAGTGGAATTTCCTCCTCTTTAAATGAGAACCACAACTGTAGTTTTACAGGGAAACAAAGAGTCTAATGCCCATCTGAGAACTCACCACATAATCATCAGCAACAATGAACAGTTCAATGAATTTTTCTTGGTGGAAGCCCTGAAAATGGACAGAGAGCTCAATGAAACCTATCACTGATTTAATAGGAAAAAAAACAACATTTTCATGTTGAGAAATAATTCTATTATATTTGAAGGTGAAGCAAATGAGTGTATCTAATATGTCTATGAATTTGTCTTATTAAAATACCTGGACCTACATATTAGATTTTAATAATCCTTGAGTAATGTCCCATATTTGACTGTTTCATCTTTTTGTTTAGTCTTCCAGCTGAAAATAAGAGTTATAAATTATTATGAATTAAATATTTTTATATTTTGGGTTTCCTTTTTCATTTATAAACAAAACAGCTTGTAACTAAGCTCATGTGCTACTACCCCATATATTTGTGTGTTTATATCTATACATAGTCCCATATGTATGTATATATATATATATATATATATATACATATATATATATATATATATGAAATAACTGCTAAGAATACCCATATTTCTCCTACTTCTCCTCAATGCTTCTTGCCCTTTTTTTCCTGTGTGTTATTCTCAAATTCAGGGATACTTATAAACACAGTTAATTATAGGTCTTTCATTTATAGGAAACACAAATACCAGGAAATTCTTCTACGTTTTTAGCTCTAAGGAGCAAGTGCATTTTCTGAACAGTGCTCAGGGCCACTCTCCAAAGATCTGACTAGGTCATTCTTTGCTGGACTATGTAATTATTTACCCATCAAGGTACTTAATTAAGAACTACCTGTGAGGTATATAATATTTTAGACACCCACTGCCTAGACCAGGAACATGAGAAATAAAACAAGCCTGCATCCTGCCAGCTAACATCTAGGGGAGTCAAGAAGACAACATCTGATTGTGAAGAAGCCTAAAAACACTGAGAATCTTGGAACCATCCCACCAGAAACTGAACCTGTTATCATCCTTGGTTGCCTTTTATCATAGCATTGATATAAGCACTGACATAGCACTGACATAAGAGGTGGGTTTGTTTGTCATCAACAACTCCTCCCAAAGTGGTAGGATAGGATACTGCAAACGATCTTTTTCCAGTTGCTTACAGCCTTAATGCTGTCATTCTGTATGGAGGGTAGAAAGCTTTTCCTTTGATGGAACAAACTGGAGTTTCCTGAAGAGAATAAATACTTTCTACACATACATAAAGAAGTTTAAGTCCAGCCTTTGGACCATGAATTTCCAATTCAGAATAAGACGACCTGCATTTCATAGCATAATTTTTTTCTTGGGAGATCATAAAGGATGTCAGGAGTATTTTTTGTTTGGGGGGTTGTTTTGTCTCTTAAAATAAAGAGGATTTAGAATACTCACTTCTACTTTGTGCTCTTTTATATTCTTAGCATCTATCGGAGCAAACGTCTTGGTAAAATTGAGCCCCGTACAGGAATAATTGGTAGCATACGGTGCCTTAGCATTGTATTTGAACACCATATGTTCTCCTTCATCTGAGTATTTTACTGGTTCAATGAGATACCGTTGCTCATTCACTCTGAAGAAGCCCCTATGGAAGTGGGGATACAACATTATTCAAATATTTAGCTCTCCCACTCTATCTTATTAACATCAGCCTTATTAATGTCAGGGAGATGACTGGGAACCAAACCTCCTGAGCTGGGCATCTTGGGTAGCAGAGGAGTGACACAGCATGAGGCCTTTGGCTGAATTAGTCAACATTTCTAAGAAAAAGTCAACCTGTCAATTGTCCTCAGAAGCTGGTCACCATGCTTTCTGCGTAGAGCAGAGATGAAAAGCAGTTTTCATCCATGGTTGCCTCCAAGTTTTTGCATAAATTTGATATATTTACCATGCCTTAACTACAGGGTAGTTATATAAATGTACAATTGTTAGGTAGTTTTATCATAATGGTCGTTCGAATTCATGAGAATTCTGAGAACCACTCAAGGAAAGTCAAGACAAATGAAAAAAGAACCCCCCCACCCCCTTTGGCCTTCCATCTCTCCTCACCTTTTTTATTTTTATTTTTATCTTTAAGTCTAAGACTTACAGAAAGATTACAAGCTTTGTTTCTGACTTTTCATTTTCTAAACCAGAATGGGCCCTAGATACTAAAAAGCAAACTGATTGAAACATTGTAATGTCAGAGGAACCCACATACCCTGGAGTAAGAGGACCTGCACTGTGGAATCAGTCCAATGCTTGCAAGTTCTGTGTTCTGAAGCAATTGTGTACTTCCAGCATCCTGACCTCTGAGAGTACATGCTAGATGGTGTCCTGGAATCTACCATCCGAATCCTTCCATCCTGTGCTAGAGGCACCTTATTGGGGGTTGTGTGTTAGGCATCTAATTGTTGACTGTAAACCACAGGCTACAGTTTACATTTACTATGGAGAGACCACAGTGCCCCCTTCCAGCTAACATGTGTGTGTGTGTGTGTGTGTGTGTGTGTGTGTGTATGATATATATATATATATATATATATATATATATATATATATTCCCCTTATTTTACATATTGATTCCAGTTCCTTCTCCCTCCCTCCCATGCCCTTGACCCCCTCCCAATTTTTTATTTACCAGACTGGTGAAAAGAAATCAATCAAGTGGCTGTCATTAAAATCTACAGGAAATGCTTTAGGAGGCTACACTGTCTTACCTCAGACCATTACAAGTGCTGATACTAGCAGCAGAATCAAATTCATGTATGATAGATCCTTGGTAAAAACAGTGATCCTAAAACAGAAGAGTTGATTAAGGCAGATACAAATGCTGCGCCTCTAAATTATTGATAGTTAATTAATTTCCTTTGAGAATAAATGAATATTTCATAAGTGTCACTTACACTGATTTATTCATAGATTCATTTAAATAATATATTTGAACCTGCTCTAGGGATCTTTTATCCTGAGTGAATCACTACTTTGTGTAAACCCATATATAAACTATTTCTTCATAAGTTTGTCTATTAGGCAATGAGACCAGTTTCAGATGTGACTTTCTCTTATAAATATGGTTCCTTTTGTCCACCCTCAAATCCTTGACAAAATTCCATCATTTCGCCAGATTCCTGTTAAATCAAGCCAAGCTTTTGATATTTCTAAAATTAATTCTTGCTCTCCATCCACCCCAACTCAATACCCCTATCTCTTGTTTCTCTGCTTCAATCCAGCTGGCTTCTTCATTATTCCTGCTTGGTACATTGCTCACTGTAATTCCATCAGGCAATAACTCTTCTTGTCTCTTCTGTCTGCTCACCAGCCCACAGATTACACTTTCCGTGGCCTTCCAAGTGCCATGCACTTGCTCCTCTGTGTGTCCCTTTTGTCCTCTATTTTTAAGGTTGCATGGTGATGCATATCTTAAAGAAGTTTAAAGTTGATTTACACAGAGGAAATAGAGTTTTGAAAGGATGATTTTGGGCAGAAGAGATCATTCTCATTTAAGGGCTATCGATAGAAAGTTCTGCAAAGGTGATGAAGGAAAAGAGAGATTCTCTACCTCTAGAATAATAGTAATGATATATGCAAAGCTTCCTCCAGAGAATGAAGAGGAGACCCCAATGCTAGTGTATCAGAAGGGCTGGGTAGCTATCACAGACCACATAAGAACTAGTTCGCTATAGTAAATCTTGAAAGTTGTTTCTTGTCCTTAGATAGAATTCATCTCTTTTACTTAATTACAACCCCATCAAGATATATTATGCTTATTTTGACTCCTGCTTCAGCTTTCTTTCACTTACCACCATAGTGAATATAGAGAAACCTTAGCAAAGAAAGATGTAATAATATCTTTGCTCTGCTTGTTAGGAATTGATCAGCTCTCTCCAGGACTTATTGGCTCCTGTTTTCTATTCTTACCACCATTTACAGAATTCTGTTTCCATTCTATCACCATTTAGTAGTAGCAGTCAACTCAAGGCTAGTTCCATTAGAGAAGCTTTGAAACAGTCTGTAAATCTGGGTTTTTAAAAAGTCTATCAGGAAATAATGGTTTCAAAGAGGAGGCAGAGGATGGTTTTACAAGGTACCAAGATCTGTGGCTGCCTGGTGATCATCTCTCCCTTTACATTGTAGTGCGTCTCACTGTAATTTGAGGTGAGGAATTCCCTGAAAGAGAGAGGAGAAGTCATGAGATTTATTCATTCTAAAAATATTATATAAAAAACCTCAAAGATGCCCTCTAATATCAAGAAGCCCTTTCCTGCACACACACACACACACACACACACACACACACACACACCACATATCTATCTATAATCTCTCTATATACATATACATACATGCATACATACTTACAGAATCAAAAACACTGATGGGAAACCTTTCAAAACTGAATCACATATGGTTATACATGCTACAAAAACTTCGGGAAAAAATGGGCAATTTTAATAAAGCAGTATTTTGAAACTTCTGAAAAATAATGTATAAGGTGCAAATAGGGTTTTAACTTAGTCATGCAAGGATGGCTCAACATTTAAAAGCAACAAATGTAAATCACACTATGGCTATTTCAAAGAATGCCTACTCCAGATATGGCCCTGTTGTATATAAATGTATATTTTTAATTTGTCTTCAGATTTTCCACACCCTGATCCACTTATGCTAAGACAAAGTAATCCCCAAACACCTCTCAGTGTACTTTCCAAATCTGATAAAGAGCTCAGTGACATATCTCTGTGTATTAAATAAACAGAGTCATAATAAGAAACCTTTTGACGTGTCAACCAGATCTAGCCACACTGATTTATAGATTTAATAAAAGCCCAACTAAAGTTTCAGCAGATGGTGTCTTGAATTGACAAGATAAATTTAAATGTTCAAAGAAATGCATCTCAGCCTCCCGCATGCTTTTTGCTTGTTTGTTTTAATGTACACACTACATATAGATATTGAAGGAAATAATAAAAAACAGCATTGAAGAAGGTCACATAGAAATTTCTCTGTAATCATTAGCTTCCCTCCTACTAAGAATGAACAGTGACTCAAGCTTGTATCAGTGTACTAATATTCTTCTCAAAGGGTCAAGATAGCTCTCAAAATGTTCCCAGGAATTGAAACAGGAAGAGCAAATTAGTAACCAGAGAGCAGAACCTATAGTGTTTTTTGCTGCTGAGATATGATAGGCTTATATCTGAGGAGGAGGAATTCACATTACTGGTAGTCTATACAAAAATGGGGATACTATATGCATCTAACCACATAAGATATGCCACCACAATACAACTTATCTTGATCTAAGCTGGGAAAGGTAAGTGGACAGCTGTAATCCTAGCACTAGGTAGGCAGAGATAGAAGGCTAAGGAGTTCAAGGTTATCCTCGTCCGCATAGTGAATTTAAGGATAGCCTAGGCTATAAGAGACTCTATTGAAACAAAACAAAGCAGTTTACCTTGATTTCAGAAGGTGAAGTATTAAAGTTTTTCTGCCCAATTTTATTTCATATAACACTTCTTCTTCATATGTTTCCTGGAAGACAAGATCCCCCCTGTGACTTGCACATCTATTTACTGTAAGGGGGTGGATAGAGTTATAGCTCCCCACAGTAACTTCAGGAAAAGAAACATTGACAAAGGTGAATTTAAAGAGAGACAGAATTATAAGGATGATTTTTACCAATTATATTTTAGTTAAAAAGACATTTCTACTAAGGAAATAAAATGGATAATGTATATTCACCCCTCATTCAGTAATGAATAAATCACTTATTATTCACTTATATAACTTAACTTGTTTTTTTTATAAAAGACCTTTCCTTTTGTGTTTTAAAAACATTTTTGTAAATATACTCCGTGTTCCTCATCTCTTCTTCATAAATAATTGCCACTTCCTATTATGAATAGTCTTATATAGAAGGTGTTTTATAGTTGTTGTACATAAACATAAAAAGAACTTAATTCACTTACTCTACATTGGTTATCAGAAATTAGTTTGGGATGTTCATTACAGCTAGAGTTGCATTTTCTACTACATGGTTAAAATAAGTAAGGCTTTTGATATGACCGGTAAGATGCTCTGAAGAAAAGGGGATATAGATTTAGAAATGCCACCAGCACAATCCATGGCAGCTGTGACTGGATATGCCAACAGGAGTGTCTAGTCCTGACAGGTTGGCTTATTAGTTGTAGATGCTGTCAGTAATAAATGACAAAACTCTAACTTTCTCCTTTGATGAATATTGGCAGAGCTGTTTTCTTCTGGTATAGTTATTAGGCATTTGCTGGAGTTTTGATTCATTATGTTTGTTTGTTTTTTATACTTTGTGAGAATTCATTATAATACTGGTTCGTAATTGTTGCTGTTCACATGTGTTGCTCATTCTTTAAGTTAATTCTCCATTTGTTTGACAAAATTGCTTCTTCAGGCATAGCAGTTAATAAGATCAATAGAGTAAATTTTAAAACTATTTGAGAAGATACTACTGAGTTCCCATCCAAGCTTTCTATTATTACCGTATTATATGATTATAATTTTTACAACTCATGAACCAAGGTTGTATTATCATTGAAGTCCATATGTAATTTTAATGCTCTCAATTTTACTGGCTATCTTCTTATTTTTGCATAGTTCTAACCCCAATGCCATGTTGTGGTTGTTTGCCATAGCCCCTTGTTCTTCTCAAACCTGTAAGTTTCATGGATTTTCTGTTTTTGATGGCTTTGACATTTTTGTCTTGTACCCATCAGATGTCTTATAGGATGTCTCTTGGGGTTTTTGATTGCTCTTCTTAAGGCTAGACTGCAGTTTATGGTTTTCCCAATGAAAAATCACTAAAGACAGTACCATGATGTCACCTCAAGAGTCCTTACTATCAACATGCCTTCTTATGGGTGGGGCACACCTTGGTCTCCTGGCAGACATATTACTTATTTACAATTTTTTTTTTGAAGTGATTCTTTCTTCTTTCCTATACTTCACTCGTCGGAATGAAATATACTGTGAAACCTATGGTTAAGGGGTGGAGACCTACAAAATGTGTTGCTTTTATTGGTTGATGGATAAAACTGTTTTTGACCAATGGCAAGGCAGAATATAGCTAAGCAGGAAATCCAAACAGAGTTACAGAGAGAAAGAAGGCAGAGTCAGGGAGACGCCATGTAGTCACCAAAGGAGTAATATGCCAGAACATCACTGGTAAGCCACAGCCTCATAGGAATATATAGGTTAATAGAAATGGGTTAATTTATAAGAGCAAGCTAGCCAGGAATATGTTTCAGCCATTGTCCAAACAGTACTTGAAAGTAAGTCTCAGAGTATTACTTCATAAGTGGCTGTAGGATCCAGGAGAGGGGGTGGCAGGAGAGAAAACAGTTTAGTGGAACTGGGCAATATAGAGGAAAATATCCAACAACAATTAATATCCATAAAACTTCATGGATCCTACTGGATTATTGATATTGTAGAAAAAATGTTTTATTTTATTACTTGTATTGTCCCATGTTTTCTCTTAGGGGTGCTATAGGTTGGTACCTGATCTCTTTTGATATATTTCCACAAATACAGATTTGGAGTTGGAGGGCAGGACTTTTGTTGCAGGGGGACACTTTTCAGCTCCAGGCTCACCCCATGTATTTCCACTCTGGCCCAGGCTAATTTTACAGTCAGAGTAGAGCTTCTGATATAAAATTTGACTCTCATGGCACATAAGACAACAGCTCCCACACGGTGAAGAGTAGGAAGCAGTTTCCCTCTTGGCTAGTTATCAACCCTTAACTACATAGATGTTTGAGAAGACAAGGAAAGAGTTGAGGTCAAATAATATTTGTGAAGAACCTCTTAGAGAAAAATAACACAACAGAAGGATGTGAGCAGAGAGCTGCTTCTTCATGGCATCAAGTTATGAGATCACATGAAAAGATGAAATATAGCTTTCTAATGACTGAGAAGTCTAATAAGTGAGGGTAAGAAAAACTAGTTGCCACCATGGGAAAGGGAAGAAAAATCATGGCACTAGGAGAAGTTTGTACTATGTCATTCTCAGGGCAGAAGACCTGTCAGTGTTTTCTGTGAACCCAAGTGGAAACCTAGGTTGTAAAATGCAAGTATCCAATTATAACTCTTTTATATTTTTGGTTGTGAGCCTAGCCTTTAATAGTTGAGTCATCTCAACTCTCTAAGGACATACATCTAAGATCATCATAATCCTAGATATTGAATAAATTATAATGCTTGCTCCATCTCATGTATATTGTTTTATATAGTAAATATTTTTTTAGAATAATATTTGCGGTATTTTTAAATGATAACACTCCAATGAAAACCTTTATAAGGCTGGTACTTTTTGTTTCGGTGAGAGCTGTCTCATTGTGCTGCAGAATCTGTAAAGCAAGTAAGCCTGACCACTGAAAATCTGCAAAAGCAAAAGAAAGGCATGGGATTGCACTTCAAGGTCACCAGCTCAAAAAAAAAAATATATGAGGGTGCATCACACAAGTCTGCAAAGACTCAGGAGACTGCCTCCCCGAAACTGAGACATAGAAAGCAGCTCTCCTAAAGTATGAGCACTTCTCTCTTTTGTTTGCTAAATTTTTGAGGGTCAGTTACACCCAAGCAATGCTGTAAACCAAGTGGTGGGTTTCTACAAAACTGAAATCATCCTGAGTGAGGTAACCCAGTCACAAAAAGAGGAACATGGTATGTACTCACCCATATATGGATTTTAGACCTAGAGCAAAGGATCACCAGCCTATAATTCACACTGCCAGAGGAACTAGGATATAAGGAGGAACCTAAGAGATTCATACAAGGTCCCTCACAGAAGGGGAAAAGAACAAGAACTCCTGAGCATACTGGGAGTGGGGGGGTAGTGAGGGGAGAGGGAGCTAGGAAAAAGAGAAGGGGAGGAGAGGAGACCATGTGGGACAAGGGAGATTGAGTTAGGGGAAGAATAGACAAGAGCCAAAAAAAAAAAAAGAGAGAGATACCATAAAAGAAGGAGCCATTAATATATAAGTTTGAGGAGAAAACTTACTCTAGAGAAATGTCCAGAGAGAGACCTACAAGGATGACCCCACCTAATAATCTGAGGATCAGTGGAAAGGCTACCTTACATGGCCTTTCCTGATAATAAGATTGATGACTAACTTTTCTACCATCATAGAGCCCTCATCTACTAGCTGATGGAAACAGAAGTAGACACCCACAGCTAAACACTGAGCCGAACTGGAATCCAGATGCAGAGAGGGAAGAGTGATAAGAAAATGGGACAAGACCAAACTACAGAAACCCACAGAGACAGCTGACCTGAACAAGGGGGAGCTAATGGACCCCCAGACTGATAGCTAGGAAAACAACATTGGACCGACTCAAACCCCCTGAACATGGGTCTCAGTTAGAAGGCCTGAGAAGTCTAAGGGACCTCTGGCAGTAGAATCAAGATGTATTCCTGGTGCACCAAAGGACTTTGGGGGCACATTTACCATGGAGGGATACTCCCTTACCCTAGAGGCATTAGTGAGGGCCTAGTCCTTACTCCAAATGACTTGACAGATTTTGTTGATCCCTCCTGGAAGGCATCACTCTCATCCTCCCAGTGGAGTGGGGGAGTGAGTGGGTTGGGAGGATGGTCAGGAGGCATGGGAAGGAGGGAGGGATGGAGGGAGAGAGGGAACTGGGATTGGTATGTAAAATAAGAAAAAAATAAGAAAAAAAGAAAAAACTGAAACCCATATTTGCTTCATATTCATTTCTGCTTGGAGGAAGAGGCAGCTTTTCACACTGTCAGTAAAAGACTCATGGTGAACAATGCCTTGGGGAACTGTGAGAGAGGCTCCAGGGAAAAAGGCAGAGGGCCTTTTACCTCAGGTGCATTTTGTTCACCAGTTGTTCTTGCCTCCCATGTTTGACATTTACATTAAATTTATAATTCATGCTATTCTTGATGGACTATAGAACCAATCTGGTCAGTGAACCCTGAATATGGATATGGCCTTTGCCTCGCTTTCATGCTTTCCCAGATATAACCTATAGTGCATGCCAAGCAATTGTGTTTAAACTGGTCTGTCCTGGGAAAGTTCTGGGAAAGGGCTGCTCTGTCGATATTTCATATGTGCTTTTATTTACATGTTTTTCTGATCATCTTTTTCTGAACTCAAACAGTCCTCCATGGATCATCAATTTCTTTGCTACATTCATGTATAAAAGTACAATGAAACTGAAGTAAGATTGTCTACAGCACTAGAAGTGTAGTCTTTCCTAATCTTTGACATCCTCAAATCCCAGTTCTCAAAAACAGATCTGCAGAGGTTGGTAAAAAGTCTCTACTGCACAACTGTGAAAGCCATTAAGTCATATTTACTAAGTTAAAGCATACCGGCATATCAGAGTCATGGATGTGTTCAAGATCCCGCTTCCGTATAAGGGGAAGCTTTTTAGGACGAACCAGTTCTTGACCCTCTACTCCAACAATCACCTCTTCTAGAAGAAAACATAAAAGGAAAACTCATGTGTTATTTCAACCCATCTTCCAGTGAGTGACAAATGGATTTATGCTCATCTAGTTCATGTGTTTCCAATTACCAGCCATGAGCTCAAATCATCCTTGAGGTTGGTGATGGGAGGAAGATGAAGTGGCTGTTTACAGATGAGGAAGATATAAGCAACACTAGAGGAGGGAGAAGGACAAAGACACAGTGTCCTTTGGCTCTTTTCACCTTTCTGATTTTATTCTCCACATCTCTCTCCAAATGCTACCTCCTGCCAAAGACTGTACAGGAATGACCTATTTCAACATTAAATAACTCTTGGGTTTTTTTCCTACTCAGCAAAATTTGCATTTGAAGTCTTAACTCCCACAGGTAAAATTCAAAGCTTTCATGGCTTAGATAATCTTAGGTAGCCCCATGCCCGTGCTAACCGTTATCTTTTATCATCTCCTACCACATTGGCAGTCAGCAGTGAGTCTAGTTTGGACCATGTATAGCAATAAACATAGAATAATATGTATTTTTGGAGTGTACTCAAATATGAATCAAGGGTTCACCAGTTTATGAGTGATATGACCACTAGTATCCTATCTAGTCTATCTGCAAACAGTATTTTCATATTCTTTATCACTAAAAGGGATAATAGTATTGGATTTTAAGCCTTCCAACATACAAGGTAGCTAAGGGCTAGCACAGTGTCTATTCTTCTGTAGGTATTTTGTAAATACCCATTCCTTTCCATCTCTCATGTTTGTCAGTGTTTAAGAGTGATAGAAGTTTTCACAGATTCATTAAATATCATGATCAGCTCTAACCCAGTCTAACACCAACATGACATCCTCAGACAATTCACAAATACAGTTAGAGTTTTTATAACTTACAGTTTAAATATTGTAGCTAAAGAGATAATGGATCAGGTATAATAAATAAACCTTACAGAAAAGGATAACACATACCTTCAATCAGAGAAATAAGTACAATCATCCAGAATATACCTATGAGGAACATTCTGAATGGTTATTTGAGAAAAGCTTCTCTCTAGTCCTCGTTCTTGCTTCCACTGCAAGGATGCCCAGCCTAGAAGGTAGACAGGCAGTTTTGATCCAGCACAGGAAATACTCTTAGACCCAGTTACACAATTCATGCAGGGCTTGAGGCTAAAATCCAGAGGTAGACATAATGTACTAATTAAAGACAACAGTTGAGATACTGGGGGTGGAAGTGGACTTGGCACAGATTCTACTTTGTATCTAATGTGATTATAGATGTCTCAAAACTTTTGAGGTGAAAAGAGTCAAGAACATTTTAGGAAAATATATCATGAAGTCTACTTATATATAGTTGAATTGAAGTGGGTGAAGTAGAGGACAACATATAAAAGCCACTTGAGAACACTGGACAAAAACAAACAAAATACACCAACAACAATAAAAAACAAGAAATGTTAAAATATATATATATATATTCATGTTATGAATTATATATTAATTAAAAACAAAAGACACATTGAAAGAGAAAAGTAAGTTGCATAATATAACAAAGTTTCCTGACACAAAAAAGAAAATACTGACAGACAGATGTACAAAGAGTCATTGATAGGCCTTTTTACACACTTGTATTGTCTTACAATGTCAATGCACCCCCTTTGTTTCTATTTGGGATCCATTCTGTCTCCTCCTCCAGTTCACACTATCTCCCATGATATTCAGCTTCCTTTGATTTAAACAAACTCACCATACTCCCAGAAAATTCTAGTCACTCTCAGTTTCTTTGCCAACCTCTTTCCAGTTCAACTCCCTTCCAGACCTACCTCAACTTCCTGCGGTAGTTTTCTACTGTCTCATTTACCTGTCCAAACTGACATCTGAATTTAAGATCCTTAGGAGGAATTTTCTTTACTTAAATGTCTGATATCTCAAATGTTAGTATGAAGCTGGACATCTACTCTCACCCTTGCAAGTTGGAGTCTTCATAGACTCTTAACGTAGAATACTACAGCTTCATCTTTTCACCCACCCAGGACTCATCTTCCAGTCTTATCTGACAGTGTGTAGCTCACCCATCAGCAAACCCAGTTTGTCTTGAAGCGACAGCTGATAACTGCTCACAGGCCCTTCTCCTGTGTTCTAACAAGACATCATTACCTCTACCCTTGTTTATTGAAATAACCTCTTAATGTATCTTCCTATTTTCCTCTTACGTACACATATGGAATTATTTTATCAGTACACATCATCATATTATATAGCTCTTCTAACCACACCTTTTAAATTCAGAGTCCAAGTCTGTAATAACCTTCAGGCTTTCCATGATCTCTGCTTGATACCCTTTTGTTTCTGCATTTCACTATTCATTTTCTTTGAGTGAACTGCCGTGTGTTCTTGTGTGTTCTTGAATGTTCCTGGAGCATGCCACATACATTGTACATCAAGGACATTGGCTGGTTGTTCCTCTGCCTGGAAAGTTCTCTTCAAAGAGAGTCACATGACCTGCTTCCCCTCTCTTTTCAGTTATCTATGTAAATATCCTATTACTGAGATATTCTCTAAATGTTTTATGCAAAACTAATCTTTGTGGCCTTTATTTAACTTCCTTTTCAAATGATATGTTTTGCTAATCTATTTTGTTTTCGAATTCCTTGACCACTCTTCTAAAATGAAACTTTCTAAAGGAAAAGATTTTATCTTAGCATATAGGTTAATCTTCAACACATATTTATTGAATGAATGCCTTATTAAACTTGGGATAGTATCAGTTTCAGAGTAAGTATTTATTAAAAGTAAACTGTTGGGGCCTAGATAGATGAATCAGCAGTTAAAGCTGAATATTGCTTTCACTGAGGACCTGAGTTTGGCTCCCAGCACCAAGTTTAATGGCTCACAGCTGCACCAGGATATCAGATGCCATCTTCTGGCCTCAATGAGCACTGCACTCACATGCTCAGACCCTCCTTCAGACACACACACTTGTTTGTACACATGATTTTAAAATTAAAATTGAAAATTTAAAGTAAGCTATAATTATTTTAGTATTTAATTATCAGGAAGTTAAACAGTGAAGGAAACAAACACCTATTAGGAATCCTCTACCAGGGATCAATTTTCAGCACTTAAATTTTCAGCATCCCGTTTTGCCATCCTTGTCTCTCTCTGAGTTTCAGGTTCTTTCTTCACTCTGACACATTATTGAAGGACCACTGGTTATATTTGTTTTCCTTTCTCTACCAGGTATTTAGTAAAGTATGCAGTTTTTTATTAATTAATTTTGTTCTTTAACATTCCATGCATAAAGCATTCTGGTTACTCCCTTCCAACCCCATTCCCTCTTTATCTCCCCACTGTCATTAATTATAAGCCCCCTTCATTTCTTCTTGTCTCTTTTCCAGATTCAGGTCTTTATGTTTTGATTAGTGACCCATTTAGTTCAACCAGGGCTAGCCAAGCCACACTATTCAGAACAGTTTTAGTTTCAATTCCTATAAAAATGTCAATGATATTTTTTTCACAGAAAATAGAAAAGTAATTTTAAAATTCATAGACCTATAAAATATTAGAAATCCAAGGTAAACCTAACAAAGAGAACAAAGCAAGAGATCTAATACTATTTTATTTAAACATATTCTATGATTTAATCTAATCTATTCATAACAGTATGGTATTAGCATAAAAGCGATCACTAGACCAATGAAGTGAAGCAGGACATTTACAAGCAAATACAGGCGTGTGCAGCTAAGATCACAGGAACTTGGACTGGGTAAAAGACATTTATTTCAGTAAGTACTGCTAAAAAATGGACCATCTATGTACAGAAGAATGAAAGTAGGCTACTAGCTCTCATGATTTAGAAAAATCAACCTAAGTGGACATAGGCTTAAATCTGTGACCTAAAACAGTGAAGTTCTAGAAGAAAACAAAGGGAAGGAATCCCAAGGAGTGGGATGAGAAGAATTCTTCATGTGTGAGTCCAAACAAGCACTGGAGACAAAGGAGATTGGGAAAAACAGGGTTCTGTAAAGTCATGAAGGTCTGCACCAAAAAGGAAACCAATATCAGAATGAAGTGATAACCTTCACAATTGGAGAAAGCATTTGTAATCTAACAGTGGGTTAAAAAGAACACTCTATTTGACTTGAAAGTAAATAAACTAGTCCAAAGCCTCACTAATGAAGGTCTGCTTGTAATTTTCTTTGCAGACACAGGAGCCAATTTCAGTCTATTAATTATGTTTTCAATGCACTGAAAAGAACATCATATTCAGAATTGGGAACTGTGTGTTCCACATTAACTGATTCACCTACCCTTGGCAAATCATTTATTTCTGTGGACTTCAATGTCTGATTTATAAATAGGGGCTGCTATGATAATGTTTAACCTTGAAGAGGTCTTCAACATCAAGATGCCATGCTTCTGCACTTTGATTCTGTGTTACTTTTACTAAGACCTAACTTAGTTTTCCAAGTGTCATTTGGGAAAAAAAAGAAAAAGAAAATATAATTGTGGAAAATTTAAATATTGAAAAATATTTTCCATTTAACAAATGAGACAAAAACATACAGATTTTTTTCTATTAATGCACACGGGACATGTCTCAGAATGAATACAACATAATCTATAAATATTAACACATTCTGATACTAAGGGTACAAGGTACCCAGATACTATACATAAACTGCACAGGATCACCTCTAATTCTAGTGACCTCATTAGTCAGCTGTTATCACCTCAGATGTTTTCTTTAATCTTTAAACACATTGTAGTCATTCTCCTGAACACATATCCTCTTCTACAAACCTCACTAGTTTTCAAAATGCTCAGAAAGAATTTTCAATTATTATTGTCCCAGGTTCTCAACTTTTCTCTTTAATCTACTCTGTCAAGTCTTTGTCCTCACTGCTCTGAATAGCTTCCTCATCAAGGTCATCAGTGACCTTCAGATCATAAATGCAATGACCTTTCTTAGCATTTATGTTTGATTCATTGACTATCTTTCCAAGCATTTGGACACATTTTATTTTCATGACCAGTATTTTAGGGTTTTTCCCCACATTAGTTGCTTTCTCTTAACCTCCCCATACATTTCTCTTTATAATCCACATTCTTGAATATTTGAGAGGCTCCAGGGTTCACTTATTTCATGTACTGTGTCTTCTGTCTACAAATACTCAATTACACATCTCACAAACTATTTTAAAAACTATTAATATGCTATGCTATTGCTTGCCAAATGCACATAACTCAAAAATACTTCCATGACTTTGCTTTTATTTGGTTTCTGCATTTTGATGTCTCATAGATAATACACAAACTAAATCATGATCATTATTCACAAAAAATCTTCTTCCAAGTATTTTTCTTCTCTCAGAGAAATGGACACTGCCAGTTTGACTATGCAAGCCAAAAACATTGAAGTCATCTGGAACACTTGGCTTTCTCTCTACTCCTTTCACCATGACCATTCTGAGTAAAACCACAATCAGCTAACACTTGAATTTCTACAACTTCTTTATCAGTTGTAGGATTGATTTACAGGTTAAGTCAGTAAGAGAGTAAATCCTATACAATTATAATAATGCTAAAAATCCCTACCACAAAGAGATATTACAGCTAGCTGAACTATAATAATAGCTTAGCACAATCATCGTGTGCATGTGGTGATGCTGCTCCTAGCTTACCATACAGCCACTGTTATAAAAATTAATACTTGCTATTAAGAATAAACATCTGTTATTAGGCTATGCAATAAAGGTAAGAAAACATTTTTTAATCTATTATTTTGGTAAGACTTATAGTTTTACCATCATTTTAAGGTGTAGTCCTGTTTACAAAAGAAAAATGCTTATTCTAGAATAGTAATCTTTGCTATGCCAGCAGCATGCTTATGGATGTGTGTATGTGTGTGTGTGTGTGTGTGTGTGTGTGTGTGTGTGTGTGTGTTGTATGTGAGTGTGTGTGTAATGCTGATGCTTGCACAATGACCACAATGACAAAAATAACCTCAAATGCATCTCTTGGGTTTCTCCTCATTAAATGATGTATGAGTATTTGTTTTTCATCTAGTTACCTGAATTATAATGCAATATAGATTTGTGTCAGTTGCTACATCTCTAATATCTTTAATAGTCCCTCATATGCAATAGACTTTCATTAAGTGCTTCTAGTGAATTTCCTATTTGCTTAAGGATTCGTTATAGTTTGTGTTTTATTTTCAAGAACCTGAGTATTATAAAAGACTTGCTGAGACCTCAAACTCTTTACCTTGCTGTCCAGGATTTCCTAGTTGCCATGGATGGTGCAACATAAAGAAACTTAGGGTATCATAGCCAGGTATTACTTGAAAAATATTTTATAATCATCATTGTCAACAAATCAAGAACTTTACTTTTAACCAACTGGTCATTTCTTTGACTGGCCTACTCATTTCTTGGTACCACTATCTCCTTTGTTGTCCCACCTGTGTGAGTTGTGCATAGATGTCTTTCTTTTCATCTTCCTACAGCTTAACTCAAAGAGACTTTCAAGGTTGAATAGGCAGAACTGAAAGCACCAGTTAGTCTTTGGTGGTTAAATCATATTCCTTACTTGATGCCAACTTTCTCCTTCAGCTTGGCAATGCGATAAGTCACTCTAGGACATGGGGTTCTCCACCGTCCACTTCCCAAACCCACACACCTGGCACCACATTCTTCATGATAACAGTGCCTTTCAATTCCCAAAACACTAACCACCTCTGCCTTCCTGTCCATTAGGATGTGAATACCTATGAGTGAATTTTGATGTTTCTCTTTTCTAGTGTGAACATATGATGGTAAGACCTGTTAAGTTTCTATGTTGGTGTAGATTTGAGACCTAAACAAAGTGATATATCTGAAGGTATATGTCACTCCCCCTGTGACTGCCATCAAACACTAGGAATTCCAGTATTAATTTTTCTCCTTTCATTTTATTTCTGGAAACAAACAAGTGGCAGTACCCCTGATTAATATTCATCTGTTCCTTGAAGATTCTCTTAACCATAGAGTGAGAATACTATTGAGGCTTGATAAATAATAGATTAAGGCTTTGATTAGTATGAGGATGTCCTGATGAAACCCATTGTTTTGTACTCCCATAAAAATAATTTCAAAAGGAAATTAGGAGTTTAAAAGAATTCACTCAAGTTATTGTAACCCCTTTTTTTGTATTTGGTTCATGGAATAGTTGGCAAGTATGTTATCCACCTTAACTGAAGACCCTTCTACAATGTTAAGTTTTCTAGACTTTAGGTTTTGTGTAGTGACACAAGGACCCTGCCTGTGTGTAAGAGCTATTCATAAACTATCAAATGCTCTATGTAAGGCCATATTGTTTTAATAATCTGGATATGCATCATCCTCCAGAGTAGAGCATGGAGATGATGCTACCCTAGTAGGTAAAAAGTGGATGATGAAGAGCTCAGGTTCCATGGTGAAAACATGAAAACAGATCCTGAAAATATTCTGATAAATATTTTAATCACAGAAATAGTGTCATGAGCAATGTTTTCTGGGTATGAACACAGAAATAATGGGGTTTGAGTATGCAGATACTCATTTTGATTGAGCTAAACTGCTAGCAATAAAGAATAACTTGAATTTAATCCAGTTTTCATATGTTTATAGAATTTTATTCCGGGGCCCTTTTCTTACATAGGCAGAATATCCAGACTATATTTGGTATGGGACAGGGAAAGATATCATGATTTCTTGCTGGTTTTAGAGGGTGGGGTTATCTCTGTGACTTGGAAGACCTGTGATTTTTCTGAATTTTGAGAAATAGATTGAGGAGCTAGAGAGGTGACTCAGTGGTTAAGATCACATAGTGTTCTTCCAAAGTCCCTGGGTTTGATTCTTAGCACCCACTGACAACTCACAAACATCAATAACTCACAGTTCTGGGGACCTGACATCGTCTTGAGACCTCCAAGGGTGCCAGGCATACACATAGTGCATAGATATACATGACAAAATACTCACACACATAAAACAAAATAAATAATAAATAACCATGTACCTTCCTAAGAATGGAGAAAGGATAGCTTAGTGCATGAGCAACAACCAGGTTCATAAATAAGATTTTATTTAAACATAGCCATGCCCATGTATTTCTCACACATAAGGGAAGGCAACCTACTCAAGCCCCCAGATTCAAGCACCTTTGCTCAAGTCCACCTCTCCTAACTGCCACTTTGGGAAATCATGCTTCCAATATACAGACTGGGGACAGCCATTGTAATCATCTGGACCCTCCTGAGCATTAACGTCTTGCAGTGTAATCACATCAACTTATTTGTTTAAATCTTCTAATGGGTTTCCATCAGCTTGAAACTGAAACTTGTCTCTTCTTCCCTCGACTCACAAGTCCTGCTTCTTTAGTCTATTTTCTTCCCCGACTTCTGTGTCTACACACAGATGGATCCCACTGCTCTCCTCTCAGTGTTTTGCACATTTTCCCATGTGTAACAGTCAGCACAGTCGCTGAATCGATGAAACCTAAAGATGACCAGGTAGAGCAACCAGATGGATTCTGGGTAAACAGGGATCCAGGTCTACATTCTAATTCTCAGGAAATGCTGCCTCCCACCTACGCCTGGCTCTGGAGTGACCCGACAATGCTGATTGTGAGGCAATAGTGTAGTCTTTTCTTTTTTTGAGTATTAAAAGTATTTGTTTTTAAATTTCATACATGTAAACAATAAGATGTGATCACATCTACTCCCTATATGCCTCCTATAACTCTTCCCATAATCTGCCATCACAGCCCTATCTAAATTTCATGTATGTGTTTTGTTCAGTATTTTGGTAACCTGCTAAGTCCAGTTAGTGGTGTCTACATGTTTGTGAGTGTAGAGCTATCCACAGGATCACAGGGTATGTATCTGAAGGAACAGCCTTAAGTGGAATAATTGTACCTCCTTCAAACCCTGTCAACTGCTAATATCTCTTTAGAAAGAGGTGGCCCTAATGATCTTACTCTGTGCTGGAAATTCATCTGGTTTGATACTACACCAGTAGCCATGGATACTGTAAATTCATGAGTTCAAAGATTACAAGGATCATGTTCAAAAGACAGCATATCACAGCGGTCCTTTCCATCACCCAGCTTTTGTACTCCTTCCACAACTTCTGTGATGGTTCGTGAGTTTTAGTGGTGGGAGGGAAGCTTCGTCTCTGTGTCTTGTTTGTGTCTGAACACTTAGTGTCTCACTCACTCTCAGCACTTTGACCAGTGACAGATCTCTGCAGTGACTGCTGCCCACAGGAGAAAGAAGCTTCTTTGGCCAACATTGGGAGCAAACCTGGTCTATGACTATAAAAATAATCAGAAGGCAGCTTGACAGAATAAAAAATTTGTAGAAGATAATCTTTGTTTTCAACATAGCATTCCACGGAAGATGGAATTGCTTCTTAGACTCACCCACGGGCAAGCCTACAGGCATTGCAAGAACAGATACTTACTGGTGTCTGAAAACTCTAAAAGAAAAAGTTGCAAGATAATTTACACAAACTGTGAATTGTGGAAAATTCATCAAATATCTACTCTAACAGTGATTTTCCCCAACAAAAGAAAAGAAATAAAAAGAAAAAGAAAAAGTGGATGCCAGGCAGAATAAATTCCAAGGAATCAATTACCAAGCATAAATAGAAGCAATAAAAGTCTTTGCTTCTTTATAACCATAACTTCTAAGGAAGCAAATTTTTTACAGTTATACAGTAGTCACAAACTGGTGCTATTTACATGGAGGCAGGGTGTTTCCCCACAGATGTGTATCTTTCTCAAGGCATTTATTATCCCTAAAAAGTATCTGCAGCATGTATTTTACCTAGAAGAGATAAAGTGGAAATATGAAGGAGAGAAAAAAACACCAAAGACAGTTTATGCTGGAGAGGATGTGGAGAAAGGGGATCACTCCTCTGCTGCTGGTGAGAGTGCAAACTCATACAGCCACTTTGGAAATCAGTATGGCAGTTCCTCAGGAAAATGGGAATCAGTCTACCACAAGATCCAGTAATTCCACTCTTAGGCATATACCCAAAGGAAACACATTCATATAACAAGGACATCTGTTCAACTGTGTTTATAGCAGTATTATTTGTAATAGCCAGAACCTGGAAGCAACCTAAATGCCCCTCAAATAAAGAATGGATGGAGAAAATGGAGTACTACTCAGTGAAAAACAAAACAAACAAACAAAACAATGGAATCTTGAAATTCACAGGCAAATGGATGGGACTAGAAGAAAAAATTCCTGAGTGAGGTAACCCAGTCACAAAAAGACCAACATGGTATGTACTCAAACATATATGGATTTTAGACATAGAGTAAAGGATTACCAGCCTGCAATCCACACCACCAGAAAAGCTAGGAAACAAGGAGGACCATAAGAGAGACATACATGGTCCTCTGGAGAAGGGGAGAGGGGCATGATCTCCCAAACAAATTGGGAACATGGGGGTATGGGAAAGGAAGTTAGGAGAAAGAGAAGGGGAGAAGAGGAGGGGCGAGGAGGACATGAGGGAGGAGGAAAATTGAGTAGGGAAAGAATAGAGGAGAATAAGAAAAGAGATACTATAATAAAGGGAGCCATTATAGTTATAAAGAGAAATCTGGCACTAGGGAAATGTCCAGAGATCTACAAGGATGACCCCAAATAACAATCTAAGCAATAATGGAAGGGCTACCTTAAACGCCATTCCCCAATAATAAGATTGATGACTACCTTATATGGCATCATAGAACCTTCATCTGGTAGCTGATGGAAGCAGAATCACACACCCACAGCTAAACACTGAGCCAAAATCCTGGAATCCAGTTGCAGAGATGGAGGAGTGACTAGCAAAGGGGTTAAGACTAGGCTGGAGAAACCCATAGAAACAGCTGACCTGAACAAGGGGGAGCTCATGGACTCCAGTCTGATAGCTGGGAAACCAGCACAGGAAGGACCCAGATTCTCTGAATGTGGTGTTAGTTAGGAGGACTTGGCAATTTATGGGGCCTCTAGTAGTGGATCAGTATTTATCCCTAGTATACGAATGGACATTGGGAGCCCATTCCGTGTAGAGGGATATTCCCTCAGCCTAGACACATGGGGGAGAGCCTGGGCCCTGCTCCAAATGATATGATTTTGAAGACTCCCCATGGAAGGCCTTCCCCTCCCTGGGGAGCAGAAAGGGGATGGAATAGGGGTTGGGAGGGGGACATGGGAGGAGAGGAGGGTGAGGGTACTGGGATTGACATGTAAAGCAAGCTTGTTGCAAATTTAAATAAAAAATATTGTCAAAGAAAAATATATACAGAAAAATAGAATGAAAAGAAATGAATAAAAAGCCTCAAACAGCTAAATTCAATAAAATATTGCATCCATGTGCAATGCACATGTGCATACACAGATAAAAGAAAGACTGCTGAACTATTTCCCACTAATAGATATAGGGAAAGGAGTTGTTGCTTTCAGTTGTGTGCCCACTGGTGACTCCACCAGGCTCTAAGAGATAGTCAATGCAATGGTCACACAGATGGCCCTGGTTAAACTAAATGGGTCACAAAACCAAACCAAAGTCACAGACCTCAGAAACAGACAGTTTAGGTAAAGAGACCGTTTATAAGAGTGGATAGGAGATAAGACAAGATTGGAGAAAAGTGACCCAGATGCACTATAGGCATGTATGAAGTAGGCAAAGAACTGATATACTTAAAACAAAAAGAGAGCAAAACCTAAAGAAAGAAGAAAGAAGAGAGAAAATTCTTGCACTATTCTTTCTGCAAGTTGATTCCATAATGCTTTCATTAATTAAACAATGAATCTTCTCTCTTTTTAATAGCATAGCTGGTATTACCTGAATACTGGAGCACAGTTCTTTGTTAATGTATGCAATTGTTTGTATGAGATTATGTGCTGTAGCAGAGTACAATACACAACAAATGCACAGAAAGACTCTAGCCAACTAGGCCTGAGATACTCTCTTCTGTCTGAGAGATGGTAATGTTTTGGAAGATTTTTTCAAAAATAAAATCCCAGGGTGAACAAAAAAGAAAAACAATGTCTATTACCAATGCTTGCAGACACCATGTTTTGTTCATTGAATGCTTACTGTATCTGATGCAGACCGTGGATCAATAATCTCTACGCACTTTCCTAAAAAGTGCACACTATGATGCTCATACTGTGTAGTATGTGGTAGATTAGGTGTGGGTCCAATTTCTTTCACTTTCTATTTTTATGTGGGTGAGACTCAATTTCAGGTATATTTTCTACCAGAGCCAAGGTCTTTCATATTGATTCCATTAAAGGTAAATGACTATTATTATTATTATCATTTTAATCCTGTCCTTTTTCCCCTGCCAAGAATTCTCTCAAGCAGTTATAAATTTCGCTGTAGTCATAGGAAAACCAAAAGTAAAATTAGAAATACATACTTCTCAAGAAACACAAACCGTCACTCTTAGGAATCAATATGTGTCCTAGTCATGTCTTAGTCTAAAATTAGCTCAAAATCCATTAAGGTTGTAAAGATTGAAGGCATCTTCAGACTCTAAAATGCCCCTTTCCTAATAAAGAAATCTGACCTCAGCTGTGGGCTCTGAGGAAAAGCACTTTATCTGAAAGAGTGGAAGTACTGAGAGAGCATTGCAGGCAGCCTAATGAGCTCCCTCTAACTCACAACAGCTATTTTGGTTTTCTAATTCTGTGGAGCTTATTTTAATTTCCCAAATGGGAGTCAAACAAAAAGCACAACAATGCAGTTACAGGACTTTTTTTTTTTAAAGAAACAAAATAATGGATTTTCTTTTCTCATTTGTTTATTGTGTGTTTCCATAACAGGCCTGTATGTTCTATTTAACCCTGAAGAGAGACCATTAATCGGGAACTACTTGGATTCTTGGATTTTCAAAAATAAAAAAGTTCAAGGACTTTACTAGAACTACTTGAGCCCAATTGTGTTAATGTTAATAGTTATTAGAATTTTATAATAATACTTTTACTGTATATTATTTGTTTACTTTGTGGGCATAAGCTGAAGGAGTTGGTTCTTTCTTCTGCCATGTGTGCAGGTTGTTGCCATTTTATTTTTATGGAATACAGAAAACTATTTCAGTGTCTGATCTTTTTTTTTTCCCTGAGTCAAATTTGCAACTATTTCATACCCTGGCTAAAACCAATGTTTAGAATATTAATCCAGTAACAAAGAATAAATAGTAGGAAAAATTCAGAGAATTTTACTCAGCTTTGCAGGTGAGTATTTATATTCCAAGGTGAAATGAGCCATAGGTCCCTGAAAAGATGGACAATCAGAGGTGGAGGCATTGAGTTTTACTACATGTGCCTCCATCCAAAAGATGAGGATGGGAATCTGAGATCTTCTTGCTTACCTTTTCACTCTGGAGAAATAATGTCTATGTCTTTCTCCAATATATGAACAGAGAAAGGCTATTTTCCTCCATTCACTCAAATAAGAGATTTTTTCCAACCTAGCTTTTTTATTGTATTATCCAGGATAAGTACCATAGAAAAGGAGGAAAGGGTTATTATCATGAAAATACTAGTATCTAACTTGAACCAGCACTATTTCTATGCACTCTGAGGGTAAAACTAACAATGATGACCGCTGAAAAACCAAAGGCTTACTTTTATTCATCACCAATGTGTGTCTGCTTCTTAAACAGTATCATTGTGATCAATCATAAAACCTTTGGCACTATGCAATACAGGAGGAGGTAGGTTGGTACAGGTAGGATGACGTTTCAGGTCAGACACAGAGACAGGTACACAGGAGAGGATAAGGGCAGAGAGATTGTAGTACATTGGTAAATTCTTCTCCTTGCGCTCACTGAGGAGCTGTTCTGGAAACTGGTTTGCCCACACTCAATACTCATACACTTCAAAATCAAATATGTTTATGTCAGGTGCGCTTCAAGATGCCTTAGCATGGACAGATTGGTGCTCCTAACTCTGTGATAGGGAGGGAAGAGAACAGCAAAAGAACCAGAGTTAAAATGTGCCATTGAGAAGAGCTAGAAGGTGAAGCATTTCCAAGGGAGGTCACAGTTGTTGACCCTGTGGTGCAAAGGTGTCTTCAATGGGAATGAAAAGTTGGATGCTCAGTCATGGAAAGCTCATCCAAGATGAGGAAGCTCCCTTGGGAGCTCCACCAACTTTCTCTATGCCTCTGCCCAGGCCTTGTATGGCTTGATGTTGGAAGCTCTTATCTGTTAAAGTCATCTTTCTGCTCTTGTTCTTTTACTTGGAAACCTCACTCAAGGGGACATTTCTCTGCCTAAGACTCTCTTTATCAGGAGTCACACTGGCATGTGATACCTTTATCTACTGTGTGTGTGTGTGTGTGTGTGTGTGTGTGTGTGTGTGTGTGTGTAAAACATTGGCTTGCTATATGTTTAGTAAACTCACTCATTCCAAAACAAAAGTATAGCTATCATGGCTCATTCTCCAGACTTCAAAAAGAAGGTCCAATCAGGCATAGATATTTACTAATTCTTCACTAAAAGATTCACTTAAGAGAGAGAGATGTGATTGTAAAGTTAAGTTAAAATCTGTAGATGACAAATTGAATATTCGGCTAAATTAACTAGAGAACCTGTTAATGTTCTGGGGAAATGAAGCAATATTCAAAGCCTCAATTGGATTGAAGAAAAAATATTTTGGGGAAGGAAATTTTCATTAACAAATCAGTAGCTTAATAAAACATCATTGACAGGCCCCTGATCCTGCTGCTCCTGTGTCCTGTCCCCAGCACTCTTGGAGAACTGATACACCCCCACCCATCCCCACCACGAGCCTGCCCCCCCTATCCTGTGCCCTACCCTGCCCACTGTCCTGCCTCTCAGGCTGAGCACTGGGACAGAGGGTGGAGCCAACAGTCTACCCTACTTCACAGAGTCCTCGGAGCAACTCTGAACAAAGGAGACCTGCCTATCCACATGGGACCACCCGTAATTTCTACCTGCTTGGTCTCTGACCCCACCTCCAGTCCACTCTGAGTTCCTGCCAGCAAGAACCTTGACCCCCAAAGCAGGACCACTGCTAAAGAAAGGGGACTCAGCTGGAGAGTGCCAGTTTCCAGTGAGATCAGACTATCCTGCAGAAACTTCAGCTCAGCCTTTGTCCTCTTCTGCCAGCCATTGGCTAGAGCCATTGGCTAGTGGCATCTTCTACTGGATCCTCAGCCCTGACCCCATCCCTGGGTCCCTGTCTGCGGAGAGACCTCCTCTAGAGCTTGGACCACCCAGAGCTAGAGATATTGCATCTCTGATCCACATAAGCCCACCGGGGAAATACCATATAGAGAAGGGGAGACCCCACCAACCCCTACTGGAGGAAGCTATGGGAAGATGGCAATACAAGAAAACACCTAATAACAGAAAGACAAGCATGACACCCCCAGAATCTAGGGAATCTACAGCAACTAGAACGGAACACAACAAAGCAGAGGAAACAGAAGGGAATGACTTAAAAATTACCATCATAAAAATAATAGAGGCCCTCAAAGAAGATGTGAGAAAAATCCCTTAAAGAAATGGAGGGAAAAACAAAGAAAAAAGTGGAAGAAATGAACAAATTCCTTAAGTACAGAAAGCCAAGAAAAAACAATTAAGCAGGTGAAGGAAACGGTTCAAGACTTGAAAACTGAAATAGAGAAAATAAAGGCAACACAAACCGAAGAAATACTAGAAATAGAAAAACTGGGCAAAAAAATCGAGAACTACAGACACAAGCATAACCAACAGAATTCAAGAGATGGAAGAGAGAATCTCAGGCGCAGAAGATAAATTAGAAGAAATAGATTCATCGACCAAAGAAAATCATAAATCCAACAAATCATTAACACAAAACATCCAGGAAATGTGGGACACCATGAAAAGGCCAAACCTAAGAATAATAGGCATAGAGGAAGGTAAGGAAGCCTAGCTCAAAGGTGCCGAAAACATATTCAACAAAATCATCGAGGAAAACTTTCCAAATCTGAAGAAGGACATGCCCATGAAAGTACAAGAAGCATACCGAACCCCAAATAGGCTGGACCAAAGAAAAAAGACCCCTCGACATATAATAATCAAAACACCTAGCATACAGAATAAAGAAAGAATATTAAGAGCAGCGAAGGAAAAAGGACAGGTAACATATAAAGACAGACCTATCAAAATTACACCTGACTTCTCCATGGAAACCCTCAAGGGAAGAAGGTCCTGGATAGATGTTCTAAAAGTATTAAGAGAACACGGATGCCAGCCTAGGCTACTATATCCAGCAAAACTCTCAATCACTATAGATGGAGAAAACAAGATATTTAATGACAAAACCAGATTTTCCGAATATGTATCTATAAATCCAGCCCTACAGAAGGTATTGGAAGGAAAACTCCAACACAAGGAAGGGTTGCCTACAAAAATGTAGGCAACAGATAATCCAACTACACCAGAAACCAAGGGTAAAGCAGAACTAATATATTCACAATACCACTGCCAACAACAAACCTAAATCAAATGAGCATCAACAATCAATGGTCCTAACTCACCCTCAACATTAATGGTCTTAACTCACCTATAAAAACACACAGGCTAACAGAATGGATACGAAGACAGAATCCATCCTTCTGCTGCATACAAGAAACACATCTAAGCTTCAAAGATAGACATTACCTCAGGAAAAAGGGTTGGGAAAACATATTCCAATCAAATGGAACCAAGAAGCAAGCAGGTGTGGCTATCCTAATATCTAACAAGTTAGACTTCAAACCAAAATTAATCAAAAGAGATGAAGACGGTCATTTCATATTCATCGCAAGAGAAATCCATCAATACAAAGTCTCAATTCTGAACATCTATGCCCCTAATACAAAGTCACCCACATTTGTAAAAGAAACACTACTAAAACTCAAAGCTCATATAAAACCTCACACACTTATAGTGGGAGACTTCAATACACTACTCTCAACACTAGACAGGAACACAAATCAGAAACTCAACAAAGAAACAAAAGAACTAACATAAGTTATGTCTCAACTGGGTTTAACAGACATCTATAGAACATTCCATCCAAACACAAAAGAATATACCTTCTTCTCTGCTCCACATGGAACCTTCTCTAAAATCGACCACATACAAGGTGGCATAACAAACCTCAACAGATACAAGAGAATAGGAATAGTGCCCTGTATCTTATCGGACCACCATGCTTTAAAATTGGAATTCAACAACAACACAAATAGCAGAAAACCTGCAAACTCATGGAAACTGAACAATGTGCAATTGCACCACACCTGGGTCAAAGAAGAAATAAAAAACGAAATTAAGGACTTTCTAATATTCAACGAGAATGAGGACACAACATACCCGAACTTATGGGACACCTTGAAAGCAGTGCTACTAGGGAAGTTCATTCCACTAAGTGCCCATATGAAAAAAACAGAGGATAGTCACATAGTAGAATTAACAGCACAACTGAAAGCCTTAAACAGAGAGAAGCGAACTCACTCCGTAGGAGTAGACGCCAGGAAATACTCAATTTGAGGGCTGAAATCAACAAAATAGAAACCAGGAAAACAATACAAAAAATCAATGCAACGAACAGTTGGTTTTTTGAGAAAATCAACAAGATAGACAAACCTTTATCCAAATTAACGAAAAAGCAGAGAGAGAACATGCAAATTAATAAAATCAGAAACGAAAAGGGGAACATAACAACGGACACAGAGGAAATCCAGACAATTTTCAGGTCATACTTTGAAAATCTGTATTCCACAAAAATTGAAAATTCAAAGGAAATGGACAAATTTCTGGATAACTATCACTTACCAAAATTAAATCAAGACCAGATAAACAACTTAAATAGACCTATAACCCGCAATGAACTAGAAGCAGTCATCGAAAGCCTACCAACCAAAAAAAGTTCAGGGCCAGATGGATTCAGTGCAAAATTCTACCAGACATCAAGGAAGAACTACTACCACTACTCCTCAAATTGTTCCACAAAATAGAAACAGAAGGTTCATTGCCAAACTATTTTTATGAGGCCACAATAACCTTGGTACTCAAGCCTCACAAAGACACAAATAAGAAAGAAAACTACAGACCAATATCCCTGATGAACTTCAATGCAAAAATACTCATTAAAATACTGGCAAACTGAATTCAAGAATACATCAGAGAAATCATCCACCATGACCAAGTAGGCTTCATCCCTGGAATGCAGGAATGGTTTAACATAGGAAAATCTATCAACGTGATCCACCATATAAACAAACTGAAAAAGAAAATCCATATGATTATTTCCCTAGATGCTGAAAACGCCTTTGAGAAAATTCAAAACCCTTTCATGGTAAAGGTCTTGGAGAGGTCAGGGATAACAGGAACATACCTAAACATAATAAGAGCAATATACAGCAAACCAACTGCCAATATCAAACTGAATGGAGAGAAACTTAAGCCAATTCCTCTGAAATCAGGAACAAGACAAGGCTGCCCTCTCTCTCTCCATATCTCTTCAATATCGTACTAGAAGTTCTAGCTAATGCTATAAGACAACAAAAGGAGATAAAGGGGATCCAAATTGGAAAGGAAGAAGTCAAACTGTTTCTATTCACAGATGATATGATAGTTTACATAAGCGACCCAATAAACTCTACCAGGGAACTCCTACAGCTAATAAACACCTTCAGCAAACTAGCAGGATACAAGATAAACTCAAAAAAAAAATCAGTAGCCCTACTTTTTTTCAGACAATAAAGAGACAGAGAAAGAAATCAGAGAAACATCACCCTTTACAATAGCCACAAGCAACATAAAGAATCTTGGTGTAATGTTTACCAAACAAGTAAAAGAGCTATATAATAAGAACTTTATGGCTCTAAAGAAAGAAATTAAAGAAGATACCAGAAAATGGGAAGATCTCCCATGCTCTTGGATAGGTAGGATAAACATAGCAAAAATGGCAATCTTACCAAAAGCAATCTACAGATTCAATGCAATCCCCACTAAAATCCCACCACAATTCTTCACCGACCTTGAAAGGATAATAATCAACTTTATATGGAGAAACAAAAGACCCAGGATAGCCAAAACAACCCTATACAATAAAAGAACTTCAGGAGGCATCACCATTCCTGACTTTAAGCTCTATTACAGAGCTATAGTTCTGAAAACAGCCTGGTATTGGCACAAAAATAGACAAGTAGACCAATGGAATCAAATTGAAAATCCTGACATTAACCCACACACCTATGAACACCTGATTTTCGACAAAACAGCTAAAATTATACAATGGGAGGAGGAAAGCATCTTCAACAAATGGTTATGGCATAACTGGATGATGGTGTGTAGAAGACTACAGATAGACCTATGTCAATCGCCATGCACAAAACTCAAGTTCAAATGGATCAAAGACCTCAACATTAATCCAGCCACACAAATCTCTTAGAAGAGAAAGTGGGAGGTATCCTTGAACAAATTGCTACAGGATACTGACTGCTTCCTAAACATAACTCCAGGAGCACAGACACTGAGATCAACAATTAATAAATGGGACTTCCTCAAACTTAGAAGCTTCTGTAAGGCAAAGGACATAGTTGACAAGACCAAATGGCAGCACACAGACTAGGAAAAGTTTTTCAGCAATCCTACATCTGACAGAGGGCTGATCTCCAAAATATACAAAGAACAAAGAACTCAAGAAACTAGTCAACGAAACACCAAATAACCTTTTTTTTTTTTTTTTTTTTTTTTTTTTTTTTAAATGGGGTACAGAATTGAAGAGAGAATTCTCCATAGAGGGAATCAAAAATGCTGAAGAACACTTAAAGTTCTCAACATCCTTTGCTATCAGGGAAATGCAAATCAAAACAACTTTGAGATACCATCTTCCTCCTGCCAGAATGTCTAAAATTAGAAACACCAATGAAACCTTATGCTGGAGAAAATGTCGAGAAAGGGGAATACTTCTCCACTGCTGGCAGGAGTGCAAACTTCTACAGCCATTTTGGAGATCAGCATGGAGGCTCCTCAGGAAAATGTGAATTAGAATACCACAGGACCCAGCAATCCCCCTCTTAGGCATATACCCAAATGTTCTACATCATCCATGCAACAAAGACATGTCCTCAAGTATGTTCATAGCAATATTATTTGTAATAGTAAGAATGTGAAAGCAACCCTAGATGCCCCCCAACTGAAGAATAGATAAAGAAGATGTGGCACATTTACACAATGGAATACTACTCCGCTGGAAAAAAAAACAATGGAATCTTGAAATTCGCAGGCAAGTGGATGACACTTGAAGAAACCATCCTGAATGAGGTAACCCAGTCACAAAAAGAGGAATATGTATGTACTTGCTCATATATGGATTTTAGACATGAGCAAAGGATCACCAGCCTACAATTCACACCACCAGAGAAACTAGGATACAAGGAAGATTCTAAGAGATTCATATAATGTCCCTCACAGAAAGGGAAAGGGACAAGATCCCCAGAGCCAATGGTGAGTGGTGGGGGAGGCAGTAAGTGGAGAGGGAACTAGGAGAAAGAGAAGAGGAAGAAAGCATGTGGGACTAGGAAGATTCAGTCAGGGAAGGAATAGACAAGAGAAGAGGAGAGAGAGGGAGGGAGAGAGAGAGAGAGAGACCTTAAAAGAGGGAGCCATTATAGGTTTGAAGAGAAAACTGAACCTAGAGAAATGTTCAGAGACCTACAAGACTGACCCCAACTAACAATTTGAGCTACCATAAATGCCCTTCCCTGCTAATGAAATCAACGACTAACTTATCCACCATCATGGAGCCCTCGTCTATTAGCTGATGGAAACAGAAGCAAACACCCACAACTAAACACTGATCCAAACTGGAATCCAGTTGCAGAGAGGGAGGACAAGACCAGGCTACAGAAACACATAGAGACACCTGACCTGAACAAGGAGGAGCTAATGAGCCCCCAGACTGATAGCTGGGAATCCAGCATAGGACTGACTCAGACCCCCTGAACATGCGTCTCAGCTAGAAGGCCTGAACAGTCTAAGGGACTTCTGACAGTGGAACCAGGATGTATTCTTGGTGCACAAAAGGACTTTGGGGGCACATCCCCCATGGAGGGATATTCCCTTAACCTAGAGGCAGGAGAGAAGTCCTGTTCCCTACTTCAAATGTCTTGACAGATTTAGATGACCCTTCCTGGAAGGCATCACCCTACATGTGGAGTGGGGGGTGGATGGGAGGGGAGGGAGGTTGGGAGGTATGGGAGGGCGGGAGAGGGAACTGGGATCGATATGTAAAATAAAAAAATAAATTAGAAACAAAAAAACAAGCAAACACCTCAAAACCTAAGAGACACAGTTAGAGCAATTATAACATGGAGAGACCAGAAAGCTGCAAAGAAGATCCAAAAATCAGCAAAATAAATCTATACCTGAATAACTAGATAAAGATAAACAACTTTAGTTACAAGTAGGCAGTGTAAAGGGGTCTGTGTCACTCTGCACTCTTCCTTTCTCACAGGAAGTTAGTGGTTTTCCCACAAACACCATACACTTCCATTATGATGTAATACCTCACATCTAGTATCAATAAGGCCAGCCAATCAGGTACTGAAGTCTCCAAAACAGATTGGAATTTAGACACTCCCCTCCTTAAAACAGCTTGATTATCTCAGCTATCTGTTATAGTAACAGAAATCTGACCTATACACTGCTACTGAATTTTGTAGTAATTAGTTATGCAGCAATAATTGGAGCTATTAATAGACAGAGCACCCCAACATTATGCTGAAAAGCCGATGTTTTGCACAGAGTACATATTCTGTATGATTTGCTTTGCTTGAAACTAGAAAAGTATAAGTTTAATTTTACAGTGATAGAAAAAAGGTCAGTGATTTTCTTGAACCTGGCTGAAGCTTTGGACTGATAAGACATTGGAATGTTCCATGTGCTGATTAGCAGAGTAGAAAAATTTCTGTAGATTATCACAAAAGAAAGTTCTAATCACCAGTTTATTTATCTGTGTCTCTCTGTCATCTGTCTGCTACATATCACCTATCTTCAATCAAATATCTCTATCATATAGATATCTGTCAACTGTTTCTTTATATCATCTGTCTATTCTGTCCTGTCTATCATCTATCTCATTTATTCATTACCTATCACTTATTTGTAGTTATCTATCATTTATCTATCCGTGGATCACCTACATTTATCATCTATCTATCTATCTGTCTTTCTATCTATCTGTACATGTCTACAAACACACTGAAGGAGCTAGAAAGTAAGAGACAATGCTTTCTAAGATTTCTTGAGGTGGGTGAAGATCTTTAAATATTTGTCCACCTAGTGGTCATTAAATTATTCACCATCTCATTCTGAGAAAAATATCAAGAGGTAGGAAATAGATAAGCTGGAGGCTGCCCACAAGCTTTCAACACAAAAGTCAACCTGGTAAAAACTGGGCTTTCAACAGGGAGGAAAAACTGACTGTTCTCTGCTCATCTTTCTCTAGAAGTTCACATTCTGAAAACGCAGCTGCCTTTTCAGTAATAATCTACTTTTGACTGGAGTTATTCTTTACTTCTGACAGCAGATGTCACAATTGCCTAACAAAAAGGAAGCACAGTGCATGCTTCTTCTTGAAAAAGAGAAAGGCATCTCTAAGTATAGCTTTAAAACACACCCACCCACACCACTAGCACAAGCATATTGTTGTGTGTAGAATGTCTGTCTACCATGCAGAGACCTGGATTTGATATCCAGTGCTGGGAAAACGTGTGAATTTTTTTCATAGGATAGCAGCTCTACACCCACTGTGTACAAGTAGCTGGGCCAGGAAAAGTGCTCTGGTATATCCCATACATATTTGTTATTTATCCTGTACCTTAGTTTATCCAATGAAAGGAAGAAATATTTAATCCTAAATTAATAATAAGCAATAGTTTAAGAACAAAAAATTATTTCCACTGTCCACTAGCAATAGATAGGTGTGAGGTATTCCTCCAAACACACACTTCTCTCCAGATTAAAAAGCTGAAATGTCCATTCTGTACATTGTAACAGTGAGATGAAATTGAAGATCAGGCAACATTTGGAAAGTGAAGCAGTGGAGATGATATTCATGACAATCTGTTGTTGGGAGGAAGGTGTCATGTGGGCCCAGATGGTCATTGTATAGCAAGACTTAGGGAAGGCAAAGCATCAGGATACAAATAGAGATCCTTTCCCTGGATCAGGCTGGACGGGTTCAGCATGGCTACACTGACAAGAGATGCTTTAAGAAGTCTTGGTGTCCAGTGACTAGTCATCAGAACAACTAGGAGAAGTAATCAGGTCACACAATAGACACTTGAATGAACAGATGAGAAAATAAGGACCAGGAATGGGTTCTTATACACATTTTGACCATACACCAAGACGATTCAAGGGAAACAGGCTGCTTATTCTTTCAACAACACTGTTAGGAAGCTGGCTGTGTGTGTGGAAAAATTAACATTGGGCTTTAACTGACACCACACATGGACATTTATTAGAAATGTGTCACAGACTTCAGTATAAAATGAAAAGAATGTGGTTTCTGAATGAAAGAGCAACAGAAAGTCCTTCCAGCAAAGGAAGAAAAGCTGATCTGGTTCAGTACAAACACATATGAAAATGGCAAACCAGATTTCAGTGATGTAAAAATCTGTGAACCTTAGAAAGATGGCCTTAAGAAAATGTTAGGGCTGGTTATGCACCGGTATCTTATTTGTCTGAAGTTCTAGAGGTCTGTATTGGAGGCAAAGGATGTGTTATCTGTCTCTCCATCCACCTCACCTCCACACACCCCCTTGCTTTTTGGAACAGACTTTTAGAGTATCCTGAAACATTTTAAGTAGCCCAGAGTGGGAACATGCACAATGAAATGAGTTGCTTTTTTCTTGGAGAAGAAAGTGAACAGATCTGATTAGTTTCTGGTTATATTAATTTTAATTCTCAGAGGAGATAACAGTGCCACTTTGACAGTGCTTACCCTGATAAGTGAATCAGGAAATCCAATGAAGTGGAAATCCCCCTTACATGGCTCAACAGATTTGTTTGCATCTGGCTGTCTGGCTTGGGTGGGGAAATGCAAAGGCCTGATATATTCGGGAGCAATTCTGGTCACTTTCATGACTCTCCAAAGGAAGTGATCTTCTCTCTAAGCCTTTGCCCAGATGTTCAGTTCTTCTAATCCATTCAGTCAAACTCCTTTAATATCCACACACAGTATTTGATCCTTTCCTTTCATACTCTGGACCTACAAACAAACTTACAAAAGAAACCAGTCATTTCAAAATAGAGACCTGCACTTTAGAGTTTGTGGGTATCAGCTCTGGTGCCTAATGGTAGTGGGAATGTATAAGTAAGTGCGGAATATGTGTTTATATGAGTGTGTGTGTGTGTGTGTGTGTCTTTATGACTGTGAGTCCTTGTGACTATATGAATGTTTTGAGACTTTCTGTGGACTTCTGTGCTTCAAGCCCCTAAGCAGTTCCTAGTCCTAGCTGGTGTACTTAGAAATCACCATATTTTGTCAGCATCAATCATCAATTATTTACTTTCCAAAGTGTAGTTTGGGTAGTCTATCCATTTCTAGAGAAAACTCATCAGAGAGAACTTAGATAGTGGCCATCCTAAGTTTAGGGTTTAGGGCATGAAATTCTCCTCTGTTTTTACTCTAGGTTTTTGATGACCTTAGACAAGTCATCTTGTCTTTTGATCACAGATTCTCCTCCTATAGAATATTCCTGCATAACTTACTCATTTGATTAAGTATCAAACAGGCAAAAATATGAAAATACTCCTTAAAATTTAGACATTTTATAGATGTGTAACTGTTTTGTACTTTTGGGGGCTGGGAATAGAATTGTGCTCATGAAAAACAATTTATAGTTGTTAAAAATGCATCACATAGTTTGATCACACCAGACCACCTGAAACAGAGTACAAGCTGATCCTACATTCCAAACAGCTGGACAAAACAGCCCTACAGACTACAGCTAGGATATCTGAATCTTCTTCAAATCCTCCAAGACAGCGCCCCTTACCAGCAGGAAGTAGTTTGGAAAGAACGATGCCCAAATTCCCAAATATTGTGTATAAATGTTTGTTTTCATTTAATTGGACTTTGTTATATAAAATTAAATAAAAAAATAAATAAAAAATAAAAAAATGCATCACATATACTAATGAGATTGCATGCACATTGTTAACCATCAAAAGTAAATCCTGCAGATGTTTCATCTTGCAACATGTAAATCACTCAGAGACCAATAAAATTAGCATTTAATTCTTAATCTCAGCAATGATGCTGTATAGTTTAATGACCTAGGAATGACTACCTTTCCTATATAATTTCATGAATATTATATTTTTAATTTGGTGTGCATTCTTTTTGTTGTCCAAATACTAAGTTTGTTTTCTGTGAATGTATATGGGGAAAGCCTTAGAGGCCTCAACCCTGTAACATGAATTAATAAATATTTAGTGACTGATATTCAACCTCAAGATTAGGGAAGCAAAGCAGCTAGCCACTAGCTCTCACCTCTAGCTCAGGCTGAAAGAGATGAGCCACACATGAGCTATTCACTAAGCCTCAAACTGCTGCCTCTCAGCTTGGCTGGAGAATCCTGAGACTTCAATGTCTTCCTATCTTACTTGATACTGAGCCTTCCTATCTTCAGTTTGCCTGGAGAGTCAATGCCCTTATCCTCAATGTGAATGCCTGATACTGAGGCTTTGCTCCTGTCTTATAGACCTCTCATGAGTCCTGAGATTAAAGGTATGAGCTGCAATTGTCTTTTAGACCTATTTAATATTGTGTGGCCTTGAACTCACAGAGATATATCTACCTCTTAATCCTGAGTCCTAAGACTAAAGATGTGTACCATCACCTCCTAGCTTCTGGCTGCTGGGATTAAAGGTGTCTGCCTGGTTTTTATGGCTTGTGGATGACTTTGATTTCTGAATCCTCAGTCAAGATTTAATAAATCATAAATAATATACCACCATATAACCCTGCACAAAAACTATAGGCAGCTGAGCAAAGCTAGGAGTGGTCCTGCCCATTGAAGAGTACATTAATTGGTTGTGCCGTGCCAAATACTCAGCCCTACAAACATACTTATAATTAACATAATAGGGGCTCAACTGGCTACAATGCCTATATACAAATATATATACATACACACACACACACACACACACACACACATATATATATATATATATACATAAATATGCAATAACAACTGATAAAAAAGGAGACCACAACTTTGAAGAAGAGTGGGGAGGGGTATATTGGAGGATTTGGAGGGAAGAAGAGGAAGAGAGAAATGATTAATATTAAATCTTGTAATTAATACAATCTCAAAAATAATCAAAAATAAAAAGTGACAAGATTTATTTACAGAAAATTTTAGTCCAGCAAGTTCTTAGGATTTAGATTTTAAAAACATTTGGGGCTACGTGTGATCCTTTATTGAAAACATCCTGTCTTGGGGTTGTATGTTATTAGGTAGAATTGGCAAGGATCTTCCTATAATAGCCCCTTCCCTGCTGCCCACATCTGTACAGGGTGTGAAGTAATTGAGGCAGATTGCTTCTAGAGTGAACAATAACCAGAATATTGACTCATATAAATAAGTTTTGAAAACATTCATTTTTTTGAAAATGACCACATAGAAGTAATTGTTTTTATTAATAGCATAGTTTATTACATAAACCAAAGAATGAAGCCTTACATTTCCATTTCCATTAATTTGCAAACAACACAGACTTCTTAAAATAAATCTTACACATGGCCATGAGAGGAAACTATATTTGATCAAATGAGATGTTTGGATGTGACCAATATTCTATGAGATAGCAAAGCAGGGACTCTTACAGGAGTTAAAGTGAGGAACAGCAAGGGACTGGAGCTCTGCTCATCTTTCTGCTAGCTCTCTCCCTCGGCAGATGGCAATTTATTTCTTCCTACACCAGCAAAGAGATTTAGGGTTACATTACTTGTCATCTTGCAGTTTGGAATCAACTCAACAATTCAGTGGAGTGTGTTAAGCCATTTCATCAAAGATGCATTTCTTTTGTTCTCCAAAGGCTGAAACTAAAACCACCCTTCAGGATTCTAGCATTCCCACTACAGATAAAACCTGATCATACAGGCAACATCTCACAGTAGAATGGAAAAAGAAAAGCAAAGGTCTTCCTTCCTAGGGGTTGGCTCCAGGAATACAACACAGAGATACCTAAATCTCTGAACTGGAAGTCCTTTATAAGAACTGAAATGTATTTGCTTATAACTACTGAAGTTCTTCTAAATGTTTTGTCATATCTAGACTATTTCTAGTATATAATCAATACCAACAACAGAAATGTTATGCAAATAGTTGTTACACTGCATTAGTTAGGAAATATTGAGAAGATGTCTACATAGTCACTAAAGATAGAAATGCATTTGGGATGTTACTGTTCAGTGACTGAATCTATGGGTTCACACATGGCACTCAGAGGCCAGTCTATATATAAGCACAAAGTGAAACTAGGCAAAACTCTTGCCAGATCAGATTCTAGACTTTTGTCCTGGCAAAAGGAGCTTCTCAACGATGTAGACACTGGATCATTCTCTAATTAAAGAAAAACAAAAAACAGAGGCAATGGTTATTATCTGATAAAATATTATGGACTGGCACAAATGGAAATTTATAGACTAAACAATACTAGCAACCATACTGGGAAAGCACATTAGTATTTTCATGGCACAAGAAGGAAGAGAATTCAGTAATTTGTCCTAAATCCTACAGTATTTTGCAGACTTAAGACTAGAATTTAATATCTAGAATCCAAGTTCAAGTTTCTTCAATTGATGCTGAACTTCCCATTTTACATGAAAAGGGCATATAGCAATTTATCATTCCAGTCCTCCAAGGAACTAAGGTTTTTGTTTGATTGTTTTCTTCTCCTTTTTACTTTTATACATACTCTACTTCTGAGCTCTGCAATGTGAACTCACATCATAGGTTACCAAGTACTCAACACTGCTTAGTAAATAGAAAAGGAATCTTCATTTTCTTTTGACCTTGTTCCTTTACTATTGAAGTGATATTGAATGATGTTGGCATTGGTTATTTTATTTGATTGTCTCTGCAGTTTTAATTCCTGGAAATGTCTGAGAAAGGGTCTTCTGATTCCCAGCTTTCTGATACCTGTTATTGTTACACTGTCTATATACAGAGACTTTTTAACACCCAAACAAAAAAATTAATCCTAAACACCATGTCATCGGTTTCCTTACCCCAAGTCACACTGATCCACAGGTCACCCCAAAATAAAAGCTGGATTGTATTCCACCGAGACATTTTAAAAGGAAAAAAACCTGTCAACTCTTACACAGAGTTCTAAACAGTTATTGATTTCTGTACCTTGCAAACAATACCTATCATCTCTAACGAAGAATGAATTGTGCTAGTCAATCAAGTCTTGTTAGAAATGCACTTTAAGTCTTTTCATACTGACATGATAACTATAAGAAGGTACACAAATTTTAGCAGAAGTTCGGGGAACTCTAATCTCATGAATGTCAGAGTAACCTGTTTTCTCATCCATGTGTGACCAACCGCACGGCCTTGAATTTGTGTATAATGCATTCTTTCTTTCTCCATTACAAAATTAGGAAATTTAAAAAGCGTAGATGAATTTTGTTTTTAGTGTTATTGAGTCCTTTTTGAAATCTGAAACAAAATAGAGAAGACATTTGGGGAACAATGACAAGATGGTACTTACGTGATATGGTTGGATGCTTCTTCTTGGCAGTCAGGTTGGGATTTCAGCTTACATGTCAGGGGCTCACAACAGAGGTTGGTACATTCCTACAAAGAACAAATAAGACAATCCTTGAGTGGTGGCTCACGCCTTTAATCCCACACTTGGGAGGCAGGCAGAGGCAAGCAAATTTCTGTGAGTTCGAGGCCAGCCTGGTCTATAAGAGCTAGTTCCAGGACAGTTTCCAAAAACAATGGAGAAACCCTGTCTCAAAAGAAAAAAAAAAAAAAAAAAAAAAACCAAACCAAAACAAAACGAAACAAAACAAAACAAAAAAAAAAAAAAAAAAAAAAAACCACCACCACCACCAACAAAAATAATAAATAAAGATTTCATGTCTAGTATAAATTTCACAGAACATATTTTGATCATATTTAGCCCTGATATTCCTTCCCAGATCCACCCTGTCCCTTTCCATTCTCTCTTAACCTCATGTCCTTTTTTGTTTTTTGTTTTTGAGACAGAGTCTGTCTATGTAGTCCTGACTGTTCTAGAACTTCCTTTGGAGACTAGTTGACCTTGTACTCACAGATCTGCCTGCCTTTGCCTCCTGAGTGTTGCCATCAGGCCTAGCTTTATTTTACTTTTAATAACTCATATGCCCCTAAGTGAGGGCTATCCACTGCAGTGCAATCAAATTTTATGGGGTAACAAATTGCTTACTGATTGGACACAGAGGAAACTCATACTTGGCACTGGAAATCTAGTCAAAAATCCATGGCTGAGCAGCTTACGGGGCCCAAGGTTAAAACTGCTAGCTGGACATAATCAAATTTCTCTCTAAATTCATATTAGTGCAGTTCTCAGGCCTTATCAGAGAAGTTTACCTGTTTAAACTTACTTCCTCTGCTGTACTAATTCCAGTGATCATAACCAGGGAAAGTCAATAATAGGAATAAATGTTATGCTCAGTGAACACTGTCATTAAAGACCAAGAAGGGAAAAATGGCAAAGAATTTGGTCAAAAGAATTTTTCTTGAAAGCATTGCACTTAAATCTGTTGAAAGTTTCAAGGATGAACATTTCTGTACTATCCAGTTGAAATAGATTTTTTTTTCCATGACTGGATAACAATATTTATTGTTGAAATTTGTCTTCATCTCTCTCTCTCTCTCTCTCTCTCTCTCTCTCTCTCTCTCTCTCTCTCTCTCTCTTTCTCTCTGTCACACACACACGCACATGCACACACACACACACACACAGGTCAGATGCATGTGCACACACAAATGCATGCACTATATTATTTAAACTCCAGTTTATCACTATAATACCTCAACTATGTGACTTTTCTTACTCTAAAATGTAATTGTTGCCTGATCATACAGAGGACAGAGATGGGCAGCATTCCTCCCTCTCCCCACTCTCCCCACTCAGTGCTCACACACTGTCGGCCCACGCACCGCTGCCGTGCCCACTCTCTGCTGCCATTCAACTGCCTAGGCAGTGTCAGGCTGGACTGGCCTCTGAGCAGAGGAAAAAAGTGCTGGTCCTTGAAGCACATGTGGGGAAACCATGGTTACCATGCTCGAGCCCCTTCCTTCAGCTAAAGAAAATTTAGGACTCCCAAGTGGCTTCCAGGTGGTTGTCTGTCATTGGCTGCACCTTTGCCCAGTTTCCCTGGGACAGGTGGCAGTGTCTGTACGTATGTGTGCATATGCACATAGACCTTAGAGTGTATATTTAATAAATGCCCATCTGCTCACCCAAGCCCACCAGCCGCTGCCACTGGCTCTCAGAGTACCTGCAGGAGGCAGGTGTGTGAATAGCATATATTTTTACCTGTACTATATCTAGGTGTGTGTACAAATGTGTGTAAGAATAAGCCTTGTATGTAAGCAGCCCCCCTTGTTTTTTTTTTCTGTTGTAATTTTCATTCCAATCTCTCCTGTCCCCCACTTCTACACTCTTATTCCCCAAGGTTCTGAGCCCTGAGCTACAAAGGCCTGGGCCAGCAGAGCAGGATGGGGAGGGCAAGGCTGAGTCAGACCACCTGGAGGGGCCAGACCCAGCAGATGGTTTGGCAAACCTTGGGTAGGATTCAAGGGCATTGGGGACATCCTCTGTCTGGTGCATGCTGCAGGGGTCCCCCAGCTGAAGCAAGGACTGCTCTGGGAGAATGTTCTAGCTTGGTTGCTCGCTCTGTGACCTTGGGCAAGTCACTTGACCTCTGTGTGCCTCAATTTCCTCCTCTGTAAAATGGGGACAGTCCCTCACAGGTATGTTGTGATAATAATGTGTAAAACAAAATGAAATCCATCAAATTAAGGGACTTGAGGGACAATTGCTGATATTTTGCTAAGTAGCAAAATTAGTAGATAATTTTGGCAGCCAAAACTGAAGCACTTAAACATGACTTTGTATTTATGTATGCTGTGGATAAATGATAGATCATCATCATAAAGAAATATAGATAACAAATAGCCAAAAATACCTGCCCAATAAAATGAAGGATGGAGCAAAGATTATCATTGTTTATGGGAAATTTACTAACTACCATGAGACATGGATAAGATATGAAGACATAAAAACTAAAAAGCATAAACTATATTGTCATTATGTATGGGATATAATTCCCTACATAGAATAAATTGGGGTCAACTCTTATGAACACTTGATAAGTCACTAGGATAATAGTAAACTGGCATCAAAAGTAGCATCAGTGAATTATAATCTGCATCAAAAAGAAAGCCTTAGACAGCACAAAAGGAAATGTGAAAATATTTCCAAATAAGTAATCAAATTCCAACACAACTACATTAAGAATCTGAAACACAATCCAAGCTTCAGAATAGATGCCCTGATGAATAGAAACCTAAGATGCTTTCTATGATAGTCTAAGAGCTATCATAAAAAAATCATGGCTAAATCTCAAGTTTCACCAGTCATTAGCCTGAAACTAAGCAATTTCCCAGTGTCTACAAGAATGTGGCAAAGTGTTCCTTCTTTACATTTGGCTTTGTATGATCATGTAATAAACAGATGCTGGTGTTTTCTTTGTTGTTGTTATTGGTGTGTGTGAGTGTGTGTGTGTGTGTGTGTGTGTGTGTGTGCGCGTGCGTGCATGTATGTGTGTGTGTCTAAAGTTTTTCATAGGGTCATTAACTAAAAGCAAAAGCAAAGTACCAAGCATTAACAAATCTATGTCATACTCTGATATCAAGTTCATCTCCAGGAAGAATTTACAAAGGAACACTGCAAAAAGTAAAGGGGTCTGAAGAGATGGCTCAGCAGCTAAGAGCACTTGCCAAATAATCTCAAGGACTAGGGCTCAGATCCCAACACTTAGGTTTGCCTATTCAAAACCACCTATATCTCCAGTTCCACAGGGTTTGACATCCTTTCTTGGGTCTTCATGTTATATGTGTGTACATAAACACACACACACACACACACACACACACACACACACACCACAAAATCTTTTAAAGAAGAAAATGGAACTACCCCAGTAGTTCTGCTTTAAAATCTTAATAAATACAACTTTAATCCTTTTGTATTTTGATACCTCAGGAGAGCCACAGTCACAGCCTTCTCCTGCTTCCAAAACTTGATTCCCACAGGTTGGTTTTATTGTATTTTTAGGATTAGGTGCCAGCAACAGACACCTTGCATTTCTAGATGAAATGAATCCCTGAAAGAGTGAGCGACTGGCAGTACTGAAATCCTTGGGGAATTTTGAACTGAAATAGGAAAAAAATAGAATAGAATTATATACAGTATAGAAACTTGTGAGTGATAAGTAAACAGAGGAATCTAATGGATCTCACTTTGGAACCCAGTTCAGTGGGAACTCCAAATTTAGTCACTGTCAGAACATCTTTATGCTGCCAATGAAGAAGCTGTAGTCTGAATTAATAGGATACCCAGCCTTTGTGAGAAGGTACCCCTACCACATGTGCATAGCACATCTATTTAGGAATGGGGATTTTCCTTTTACTTTGGGATGATACCATCTTACCTCAGGTACTGATTCATCACACAGCTGCCAGAGGGACACTTGGTACTGTATACAACATCCTTCATACCGAGGGCATGACCCAACTCATGTGACATCACTGCTACAAGAGCCACATTATCCTTTCCTTTAGCCTGGACAAATAGAAGTGCCTGTTACTTCTTACCTTATTCAGTTACTTCTCAGTCCTTTTCAATGAGTAATGCCTAATATGAATACTTGGGAGAGGAAGAACAGTGTATTCTTAAGTTCATTTTATGGCCATTGCTTTTTGCCCTGTGTATTTGAAATGATTGGCTCCTAAGAATAGTCAGTGCTCAAGCTCAATGAGTGAATACCGAGCTACATTCTCTATGGAATATGCTATTAGGTGCCATGATATGGACACACATCTGTAAAATTGTGGTTGAAATTTGTATGCCATTGTTTCCAATGGGCACATGATACCTTACATGCACACTTTTCCTTATATATCCTCTGACCAACTGTACCAAAAGATTCATTTAGAGATATTGGAGGCTACAGAGGGACACTGGTTGCTCTTTTTGTCTCAACATTGTTGTCCTTGTTCTTTAATACAAACTGAAATACAAAGCCTTTGCAAGGCTAACATTTTGTAGTCCAAGGACTCTTCAGTGCAATAGTCTAAAATGGTTTCATTTGTACTTTGATTAATCAGTTCAGTTGGTGGTCATGGTGTTTACTCTGGTGTAAGACATGATGCTCATCTTCATAGAGATGGAATCATAGGATATCTTAGTAGAAGTATACAAACCTCAATAACAGACACTGAAGATGAAGTACACAAGGAATTTGCAGCTGCCATTCCTACACGTTTATAAAGGAATCCAGATCCACTGTGTGAAAAGTAGAGAATCCCAATCACAATCTGACTCTGGAAACCAGCAGCGTATGGGAATGATATTATAGACCTCCCTTGTTTCCCCTTGTCTTCTGTATGTTAATGAGGGCTCAGCATAGCTTCTACTATATCACAGCCCCATAATTACAGATGGTTATTTTCCATCCAAGACCATGTTTTATTAATCTTATAGGGACCTTCAAATAATTTATGGGTCAATTGCCAGTGGTTGTAATTGGTAATCAAGACTTACAATTTGCTGGAGAGATATGAGTGAGCAGAAATTCTTGTCAAGCAACCCTGGATATAATCACCCAATCTGCATTTGTATCCCTTCCCTGGCAAGAAGGAATTCACCTGAGAAGCTGGGCATGGTTATGAGTCTTCCTTTTTCCCAGGTTTGAGTGATGCCATGTCACAAAGTTTTGGAATGTGGTACCAATCCTGGGTTCCACCTTTATCTTATCATTGTCAGACCAGATTTCCATATCCACCAAAGACACTTGAATATCTATGGTTTTGTAAATCTGTGGAAAGAGCATTTTTTTTTCTTCATGAAAACACTCAGGATTAGTTTCTGCACTCTTGATGGCCACAAGTGACAGATAAAGAGATGCAATAGATATCATGAATTTCCATCTTGAAAACAGAAGTTCTAGAAGATAGCTTTGTTACTGTATATGATTCTCACTGATGAGCTCCTACTCTTATGTGACTCTTAGCCCCATACAGTGGAAGTCACAGGGAAGCCCAAGCACAGGTTTGAAAACATATATACATGACAAATGCCTTACCACATTGAGCAGATCCAGCACCTCAAACAGAAAGCTTCTTATCCGAGTCACATTCCCATTATACATCTTATACTGAAAAACACAAAATGTAATAATACAAAATTAACATAGAAAATTGAAGGGAGAAGGCTGATGGGTGCAGGATTAAATAGAAAGTACACAAAGTATAACATAGTTAGCATCTAATAAATCTATGGCTGCCTTGCATTAGATTCTATTTGAACAAATTCTACTTCAAATATAGAGGTTTTGAGAAGGTCAAAATTAGGCATTCATCATAATGTCTTTCATCTTTCTCTTTGTTTTGTTTGGTTTGACATGAGGTAGGTTCTCACTATGCAGTCAAGATGCTTTTAAACTTATGTTTTCCCTGCTTTAGGTTTCTAGTCTTGGACTATAAGGTTAGAACTGGGTTTTCTTATTGGTCTTTAAGTTGAATACTCAAATTAATTGTTTAAATATTTTTATCCATTCAATATTAATTCAGGTTTCATTATGAGGTAACATATGCTATAGCTTCTCTGTATTTATATTTTTAAAGTTGTGTATAGCTTTGTGTTCATATTTACATATTACCTATTACACTAATTTTTATATTTTATGGTAAAATAGTAAAGCAATCTAATACTTTAGCAAAACATTTTCTTTATTTTTCTAGTAAAATATTTTTCTTTAATTTTTATAGTTATACGCTGGTTAGATTTGTCTACTTGACATCATATAGAGTCACTTAAGAACAACCTTAGTTGAAGAACAGCCTTCCAAAGACTGGACTGTGGGAATCTCTGTGGAGCATTTTCTTGATTTCTTATTGATATGGGAAGGCCCAGTTCACTGTGGGCTGTCTCACCCCTTGGCAGGTGGACATGGGCTGTATAGCTCAGCAAGCCAGGAAAGTAAGCCAGTAACTGTGTTTCTGCATGGTCCACCTCAGACCCTGTCTTGAGTTTCTACCTTAGCTTCCCTAGACAATGGGCTATATAGGCTAAATAAACCCTTCCCTCCCCAAGGTGCTTTTGGTCATGGTGTTTACCATAGAAACAGAAAACAAACTAGAACATAGGTGTATGATATTAAGTCTATTGTAATTATATAAATATTTGGTGACTGATTGAAAATAAATGGCATGGGGTGTGTAAAAACTAGTCAACAAAGCAACCAAGACATCTAAATGAACAAAAACACATTGCTAACTAAACAATTTATAGCTTCTTTCTCTTTTAGTTGACTTGTAAGTTGAGAGAACTAAGAAAGGGATACCCATTGTTTGTACTCACGAAGGCATTATCCAGCACCAAGAAGAGATTAATGTATTTCTGTCCTTGGAAATCTTTCTGTTTTAAAAAATAAACAAGAGAACCTCATTAATAATCATCTCTACTGGCAATGATTCAGGCACTTACAATTTTCCCTCCAAAATAAGTTTTTAAAGAAATAAGTAAACAGAGACTTTGCATATGTCTGTCATTTCTGACTGCACCTGTGCACCTTCTATCCTTGTTTAAACAGCCAAAATATATAGGCTGGAAGAAAGCTATACTCACATTTGGGCCTTTCAGTGACCTGGAAATTCGAAGATGGCTTCGTTTCCTGCCGGCATGCTTATCATCATGTTTGTAATTATCTGTGTCTGCTTCCCCTTGGCTGTATGTAAGGACAGCATGTTCCCCCTCATCTGTGCTTTGGAGAGGCTTTATATTATATCTTTTATCACGATGTGTGAAATACCCTCTGTGGGATATAAGATTGTGTTTTAGGATGACCTGACATGTATGCCCATCCATACGTCCCATTCAGAAAGGAGGGATAACTCTCCTCCATTCCAGTTTTATACATAGATTTTTCAGTCATAGACCTTGCAAACGACACATATTCATTCAAATTACAATCAGTATATGCTCAGTATTGAAAGGAAGCCTATGCCATCAGGCACTGGAGTCAATAATTAAAAACAAGACCTCATGAAATAGAAATGCCTCTGTACAGCAAAGGATACCATCATTCAGACAAAGTGACAGGCTACAGAATAGGAAGACATTTTTACTAACTACACACCCAATAGAGGGCTAATATCCAAAATATATGAAGAACTCAAAGAACAGCTATTAAAGAAAAAAAATTAAAATAGGTTAAAGATCTAAACAGAAAATCCTCAAAAATGAAAATCAAATGACTGATAAACACTTAAATATTCAACATTTTTAGCCATCAGGGAAATGAAAATCAAGATTACTTTGAGATTTCATCTTATACATGTCAGAATGGCTAAGGTCAATAAAAGAAATGACAGTTCATTTTGGCAAGGATGTGGAGTAAGGGGAGCACGCATCCATTGCTGGTGGTAGTGAAAACATGTACAGCCACTATAGAAATCAGTTTGTCAGTTCCTCAGAATGGTGGGAATTGATCTACTTTAAGATTCAGCTACTAGATGAGGACTCTATGATGTGGATAAGTTAGTTGTTGATCTCATCACCCACAACTAAACACTGAGCCGAACTGGAATCCAAATGCAGAGAGGGAGGACAAGGCTACAGAAACACATAGAGATAGCTGACCTGAACAAGGAGGAGCTAATGGGCCCCCAGACTAATAGCTGGGAATCCAGCATGGGACTGACTCAGACTCCCTGAACATGGGTCTCAGCTAAAGGGACCTCGGACAGTGGAACCAGGATGTATACCTAGTGCACAAAAGAACTTTGGGAGCACATTCCTCATGGAGGGATATTCCCTTAACCTAGAGGCAGGAGAGAAGGCCTAGTCCCTACTCCAAATGACTTTACAGATTTAGATGATCCCTCCTGGAAGGCATCACCCTACATGTGGAGTGAAGGGATGGGAGGGAAGAGGGGTTTGGGGGGCATGAGAGGGTGGGAGAGAGGGAAAGAGGGAGGGAGGGAGAGGGAACAGAGGGATATATATATATATATATATATATATATATATATATATATGATCCAGCTATACCTCTGTTAGACACATATCCAAAGGATGCTTCATCTTACCACACAGACACCTGCTCAACCATGTTCATTGCTGCTCTATTCATAATAGCCAGAATTTGGAAACAATTTAGATGTCCCTTAAAGATGAATAGATTTTTTAAAATATGTCACATTTACACCACGGAATAGTACTCAACTGTTAAAATATAGCATCATGAAATTTGCAGGTCAATGGATGGAACCGGGGGGGGGGGGAACATCCTGAGTGAAGTATCTCAGACACAGAAAGAAAATAAGGTATGTATTTGTTTATATGTGGATATTAACTATTGTGTCAATGATAACCAAGCCGCAACCTGTAGAATCACAGAGGTTAGGTATAGAATAAAATACTAAGGGGAAATATCCCTCTAGGTAGAATAGATAATTATGGATGGGTGACAGAGACTGAAATGGGAAGTTCAACAGGGGGAGGAGAGAGAAGGGAGAACAGGAGAGAGAATATGGGGAGAGACAGCTAAAATTAAGGGCCATTTAAGGTGTAGTATGAAATCTTAATGCAGTAAAATGTATACATATATGAATGGGCTCTAGATGAAATCACCAAATAATGGAGATGAAGAGACAAAGCCACAACTCACCACCTCTTGTTACCAAATGAAGCCTCCCAGGGATTAGGCAAAGAGTCTCATTGGAGCTCCCAAATAATCCAGGCTGTTGCCAAGAATATAGGATGCTCTCTACAACTGACAATAGCGCCCCGTTGCTGGAGACAGCACTACACACCTCACTGAAGGTGGGGGAGTGGAGCTGGTGCACACATAGAGTCTTCATCCTTGAGTTATCATCATCTTTGGTACAGGAAGATACTCTGCATGCTACCAAATGAGAATCATAAACACCAGCACAGCAACGAACCCTTTGATCTACAATGGTGCCCTGCCTGCTAGATATGCTAGTGCAATGGTGGCATAAAACTCATGGAAGTAACCAGCCAATATTTAATTAGACTGAAGGCCAACTCCATGAGATAACCAACACTGCTTGGGTGACCAGGAACCTAAGACTAGATAGCTCAGGGACCTAGGGTAAAAAAAAATACTACTGTTCTAAACACAATCGTAGCTATAAAATGAATCCTAATTACATCCTGCTATACTCATAGACCAGTGTCTTTCTCAGTCATCATCAGAGAAACTTCCTCCTGAAGCAGATGGGAACAAATGCAGGGGTCCACAGCCACCTATTATGCCTAGAGTGAGAGACCTGCTACCAATCAGTTCTTCCCTCTCCTTAGGGCTTAAGGAACCCTGGGGAAGAAGAGGCAGAAAGAATGTAAGAACCAGAGGGGAGGATACAGGACCCCAATTTCAAAAGGCCTTCTAAATCAGCAAGATGGAGGCACATGCCAGCTCCCAAAGACAGGTAGCATGGACAGGCAGGGCCTGCACAGGTCTGTACCAATAGGGTCCTAGAGCTAAGAGAAGTAGAAATATGTCCCCATCACTAACTCACAAGCCATCTCTTTTGATAACCACTTGCAAATGAAAATTTGGATTTCTCTAAAATAGTCTCACTGGGGAAAGTAACTACTCTTAAGTAGGCTGCATGCTCAGCTACCTGCCAGCAGAAAAAAAACTTGACGGTGTCACTGGAGGTTTTTGTCTCATGATGCCATTATTTGACCCATTTTGCTCTTTTTACATTATATGTCCTTTGCATATATATTCATGGCTTCCAGTTTAGTGGATTTTACAGCATTCCTGAGTGTGAGAATAAGTGGGTGTCTGTGTCTATATCTGTTTCCTGTGTCTCTTCTTGTGCCCTTTTCCTTCTGTTTTTTGTTTGTTTGTTTGTTTGTTTTGTTTTATCCTATTCCTATGTATTGGTTTTTGTTTGTAACATAGTATAGTATAATATACTATAGTTATTCCTTAGAAGCCTGTTTATTTTCTAATGAGAAACAGAAAGGAAGTAGAACTGGATGGTTAAAGAACTGGGAGGGGTAAATTGAGGGATGGTCATAAACAGGATGTATTATTTGGGTGGAGAGGCTGTTTTCAATAAAAGTGAAAAAAAAGAAAAAGAAAGTCTATGTCATTTACCAGAGTAAGCTCAAGAATTACTAAAATGAAGAATTCCATAGAATTTGGATTTAACATAAGTAAGATAAATATTCTTCAATAGTTTCTGTTTATAAAATATTCCTTGTCAGTTTCTATGAACAGAGTGGAGAATGGAGTAAATGACTATTTAGACACCCAGAACCCTAGAAAGAACAACAAAAAGTTCATTTAGAGTAGCTGGGTTACAAATTGGGACTAGGAATAGCTCAAAGACACTTACTACGATGACAATTAGCTAAGAAATAAAAAATTACTATGTGTGTTCCCATATTGTAAAGCTGATGTAAAAGCCAATAAAATCTATGTCCATGGAGGCATTCTATAATGTAGTGATGTTATGTTAAATATGAACCATGCTGGAATAACTATTACATATTTTATTTTATGTTTTAATCACATGAGAGATATAAAACTACACACATGACTTGTTAAGAAAATATGACCCAATTGTTTCCAGGAGTGAAGTAGATGAACTTGGTAATGGACACATATGTCATTGAGGTCCAGTGTTAAGCTTTGATAGAGTGGGACCTGACTTATGGAACAGTGACTGTACCATGATAGTTTCTTCATTTTAACCACATAATTCAGTGACTTATGGATTAATGATGAACAAAAACAATCCAAATAGGAAGAAGAAAACAGAAGACATGAGAAGTACTTAAGGCTCTGTGACAAGAAGTCATTTAGTGTTTAATATGTGCTGTGACAGTTCTCACCTCAGTCCATCACATGTACTGATACTGGCAAAAGTGTCCCTTGCATTCAGGATGTAGCCTTCATAGTAGCAGGGTTTCTGTAGTAGAAAATATATTTAGCTGTATAAATTTAGACATTTTACACACACACACACACACACACACACACACACAAATAAATAAATATTTTTAAATGACTTTGTTTAAGTATGTGGGAATTTCTAATTGAGTGTAGGTGTATTAGCATTGCATGTATGAGTGTTACTGTGCGTTCACTCCTATCTTTAAATCTGTCTCCCTGGCCATGGATAATCACTTCTATTTCAAGTCACTTGATGCATTTAAAAACTTTCCTCAGACCTATGTATTTGACAAAGTAAATGGTAGATCCCATGATGGATTCATAGCCTACCACATCCTGAGAGTGTCTGGTTGCCTCTTCTCCTTTGGGTGAGTAAGATGTTTCAGTGTTGTCTGGCCCCAGAAGATGCCTGCAGAGAGTAGAAAGCTGCATAAGTCACTCATGATACCAGAAAATACTGATTTATCTGACACCATTTTCTGTACTATGGGAATAACTGTGTATACAGTTGACTTTAGACCATTAATCTTTTTCTAACACTGGGACTTTCCTACAAACATAAATCAAAGCATGTAGTTAACTTTGAAGGGGGAATTCACTCAATTAATTTTCTATTGCAGATTTAGCTTCAAACATGAGTGGGTAGAGCTGTGATAGGATTCTTTGGAGCAAGAAAACAGTCTTTGGAGGGTGCTGAGTCATAGGTGTATGTAAGAGACCAACAAAGGAGACTTACTGACTGTTAGAAAACTTGTGCTGTTCCATCCTTCTTTCTCTAGAATCTATAGCTAGGTTGTGTACCCTGATTCAGGCTTATAATTATTATGTATGTGTGGATTAGGGGGAAGGGATTCTGCATATGTGTTTATGTGTAATTGCATATTTTGCAGCATACACATGGAGATCAGATGACACATTCATGTGTGAGTCCTCATCTTGCACCTTGTTTGAGACAGTGTTTCATGATTTTCTCTTGTCTCACTGTGTAAGACAGGCCAGCTTCTGGAGGTTCTACTGTTTCTGTCTCCTATTGGGCATAGGAGCCCTTGTAGACATTTATGGGAGACTGACTTCGGTACCTTCACTTACATGGGAAGACAAAGCCTGGAAGCGTATCCCATGACAGCATTCCTGAATTTGGGATCTTTGGGTGTGTAAGAGTAGGAGAAGTTAGCTGAGCAGGACACATGCTTGCATTCATAACTCTGCTTCTGACTGTGGGTAACATATGACCAGTTGTTTTAAGGTCCTGGCATTGCAATTCCCTGCAATGTTGAACTGCAGCCTGGAACTATAAGCTAAAGCAACCCCTCTCTCCTGTAATGTGATTTTGTCACGGTATTTTATCTCAGCCACAGAAATGAAGCAACAGCCAAGAAGTGCCCCAATATTCTGCTATTACAACCAGTGCTTTCTGGAAGTTAATTGTCCTTACTTGCTTCTCTTTAGGTGGAAGGTAATTTCTTCTCCATTTAGTATGATCTGATATTGAACTTCAGGAGCATATCTTTCCTGAAAATATTTAATGATGTAGTTGTAAGCACATAGTTCTCAGCCAATCTAAAAATTGTAACTATTTTAACATGCCAGTTATGTACACTATGCATTTCTATAGCAGAAATAAAGAAGTTTGAAGCATTTCTCTTACACCTTATCTTTTTTATATCTAAAACAAATGTAATTTGCATATTACTATGGACTTCCTAAAATATAATCACCTGATAATCACACACATTACTCTCTGTATAATTATATAATATATATTTATATAGCAATTATTTATTATCTACATATAGTAATTAATAATTAATATCCACAATTATTATTGATAATAATAAATGTCACAGAATGAGGGCATATCGGCAATATGGTAGCATACTTTTCTACTTTGTAGAAAGGTATAGTCACTGGGGAATGAGTGAGTGGAGAGAAGGCAGACGTGTGAAAAGGCTGAAAGGAAAGAAAGCCCACTTCTAGAACTATCTGCCTTGCTTTTGTCCTTTTCTCCCATGGATTTGAGGACATGTCTAAGAACTTTTACCTTTAGTATTAAGCCAGGAAGTTTCTTCTCTGATGTAAATTATTACTAAGTACTGAGAAGTCATGTGCTGTCTCTCCACCAGAGTTAAGATGAGACTACTGCTTAGGCCAAAGCACCAGCAGCAGCCTCTCCCCTCTCACAGATACTGATAGCCTCCTCACCCCCGTTCTCCCCAGAGCACCTTCTGTGAAGCTCTAACTAACAGACTTCCAGGTACCCAGATTCCCCACCTAAGGACGTAAGCTTACAGCCCGGGACACTTTAAAGGGCTCCCACTGGCCAGTCATCCTGTTTCCTAGTGACCTCCCTTGCTCTGTGGGAATCAAAGAGCTGGGCTGCAGAAACCTGTTATAGAAACCACAACTTCCTCAGAAACCTCTTAGTAGGAACCCCAAAATTTTCCTCTTGAGTCTGATTCCATTTCAGAGACCTGTCATGCAGTCTATCTTTGGGGCTGGGACACCTAGCCATGTTGTTATCTGCCTATTTGTTTATCTGTAGTTCTAATGATGTTTCTAATAAACTTCATACCCCAATAATCCTTCTTGTCCCCCTTGAGTACTACATTCTAGAATCTTCAAAATCAGAACTCATAGATGTACTGCAAGATGAAACTGCTGGATGTTGACTGTAATATCACACTACCATTGAAAGCCCTTCATTTTTGTTTTCAGATGATCGTGAAACATGACTTACCTCTTTGCCATATCTCTCTGTCTGGTTGTTCTCAGTTCCTCTTCTGTGTAAGATGGGTAGTTTTTTAGGATGAACTATGTCATAGAGCTTTAACTCAGGGGTTGACTTTGTATCTATCACTAGAGAAAGCCAGAAAAAGTTAATAAGAATGACTGACAGTGTTTTGATTTGTTTGGCTGATTGCTTTGTCCTATGGACATGATTCAACCATTCTGAACAGATTGTTCCTCCTTTTCAACTTTAATGACAAAGGATTGTTTCCTGTCTCTCTAACTACTAGAATGACATGGAAAACTACACCTCCTCATAGAGAGGCAGTTCATCTTGGATCAAGAGCATTGCTTGGTAAACCCAGAATCTGTAGTAACTGAGTGCATTCCTTTGTAGTCTTCTTCAACTTGGAATTTCTTGACTATACTCTCCTAAAATGAGTATTTCCACAAGCAAGCATTACTTTACTCTTAGGAGGGACCTTATTCCCAGAGATTTCATGCCTTTGTTGACAATAAGCCAAGATAACCTTCCTTTACAGTTTTACCCTCAAAACTGTAGATTTCACAGGATATAAAGCTCTTATTAACATCTCTTAAAGAAAGTTTAAAGGAACAGAAAGCACATGGGGGAAATTTTTATAATAAAAGTTTCTTCTTAATGTACTTTAAAGTTTCTTCTTAATGTATTTTAAGTTGTGTTTCTCTTGTTTACAAATGATAAGGAAAGAAATGATCAGAGTCAAAATTTGTGGTTTACTGTCCTAGCTAAAAGGATTAATGAAAGTCACTTTGCCTTCTGTCCTTTATTGTCTTTTTAAAATAGTATAAAAGCTGCACATATAAACTGTGCGAAACTCTGCAGCGCCGTTGTTAGAAAACGAAGGCATATCTTTTCTCTTGTTTTTTTAAATTTTGCAATTATTCACATAAGTCAATCATACCATTGAATACTTGTGTTTCCAAAGCTTTGGGAAAGATTCTTCCTTATTATGGTGGTCAGAGTTCTTTAGAAGTGTGACAATTAACTAAGTTATTGTGCAAACTGCAGCCATAACTGTGACCACATAGTTTATAGAAACTAAGAGGACCTAAAAAATAGGTTTCATTATTGTCTGTTATTCTACTTTACCATCTCTTTGGGAACCTCACTAGGGCTTAACAATTTAAGAAACATATGAGACATACAAAGACTCTAGCCAGCCCTAGATAAAAACCTTCGAATAGTATCATTGAACAAATAGCAAGGATTTTGAGTTTAGGTAAATCCCAGCTATAGTCTTCAACTGTTTCAGCTGGAGATTTACTACGTACATCTTTATGAATGGGAATGTGCAGGCTTCCAGCATTTGAATGTTTAACATGATTGTGATGTCACCCCTAGCAAGATAACCAGTGATGGCACTGGTGCATTTAGCTTATGTATGGTGTAGTAAGAGAGCAGATAATGGTTGTCAAGTTCTTGGTTAGTCTCTCAATAACCAGCTTCAAAGGGAGAAAGAGTTACCTCTCCATGACTCTTCTTGTAACTATGCCCTAGTTTTGAGAATCCTTCCCTACTCCTGAGAAATTTTCCAAGGTACCAATTGATAAATAGCCTTGGTTAATGACTATATTAAATACAATTGTACTTAATACTATAAATGAAAATAGAGAAATAATCAAACATTGTTTCATCTATTTTGAAAAATATCACATAATACATAAACATGATTTTTATTTGGTGAAGTATATAAAATTTGAAAGAGTATATATACCATCACCTATAATTATGTACGTATAAACTCTTATGAATGCATGTAAGTATATAGTTTACTTCAGTGGAGAAAGACACAAGACAAACTGCACTGATCTTCATATTATGAGTGAAAAGGACATTTTTTTTCTCATGGGTATACTCATTAAATGATAGGAATGTTTTTTTATAATATGCCTATACTTACCTTTGGTTTGAATGATGAGCCACAGGACAGAGAGCAGGACCAAAGACATGCTGGTTTCTGTGGGTAGCCGAGAGGTTCCAGGCAGCATAGAGTGGCCAGTTTTATCTTCCTCTAGTTCTCTTTAGAAGTTAAAAAGGAAGTTACTTGTGTGATTAAGGGATGTTTTCTAATTGGGTTGTGAACTGGCCAATGAACTGCAGCATCAAAATCCAGAGAACAGTCCTCCTTTAAGGACAATGTTTACATCTGTTGGGAGGCTCATTAGGGACTCGCCCACAGCTGGACAGCTGCTTGCCTTGAGTTCTACTCTGATAGGAACATGAAGACTGAGACTCAAATATATATTTGGCCTGCATGTATTTTTGTGCACCACACACACATGTGGTGCCTACTGAGGCCAAAAGAGGTTGTTGGGTCTCCTGGAACTGGAGTTATAGATGGTTGCCAGTTGCTATGTGGGTGATTGGAATCATGGAACTTAGGTCCTCTGCAAGAGCAGCTAGTGTTGGGGACCACCAAGCCATCTCCCCAGCCCAAGTGTGTCATCTTAAAAATATAGCACCAAACAAAATCTTGCAAACTTAAATAGTATAAATCACTCTGTTTTCAAATGTAAAAGGAGATTCTGGTAATATCAACTACAAAGTTTCTTTCACCATTCATATGAGATCACACAAACATGTAGGTATACACACACACACACACACACACACACAGAGAGAGAGAGAGAGAGAGAGAGAGAGAGAGAGAGAGAGAACTGCAAAGAAGCCTACATATGTAAATAGTCTCAACAGTGTCACTTTAACCCAGCCACATTCATATGAATCTAACTGAAGTATATAATGAACTCTGCTTCAGCTAAAGTAATATGCCTTTCTCATCACTAAAATTTTGTATTTTCATTCCTTAAATGAAAACATAGAGAAGGATAATAGTTAATCCACTGATGGCTAATAGCAGAAAATGAGCTCTTTTGACATCTGCACAGTTCACTTTGATAAGACTTTTATGCAATGATATAAAGAAGGGCCATCCACGAGCCTTCATCCAGTATCTGAGGAAAAATAAGCAGAGATCCACAGATAAGCACTGAGCTGAACTGGAATCCACTTGTAGAGAGGGAGGAGTGACGAACAAAGTGTTGAAGACCATGCTGGAGAAACCCACAGAAACAGCTGACCTGAACAAGCAAGAGCTCACAGACAGCAGCTGTCTGACAGCTGGGGAACTAACATAGGACTGAACCAGGACCCCTGAATGTGGTGTCAGCTAGGAGGCCTGGGCAGTCTATAGGGCGCTAGCAGTGGAACCAGTGTTTATCCCTAGTATAGGAATGGACTTCAGGAGCCCATTCCCCTTGGAAGGATACTCTCTTGGTTTAGATACATAGGGGAGGGCCTAGGCCCTGCCCCCAAATGATTTGACAGACTTTGATGGATCCCTTATGGAAGGCCTCACCCTCTCTGGGTAGTGGATGGGGAATGGGATAGGGGTCGTTGGGGTGCATGGGAGAATGGAAGTGTCAGGGAACTGGGATTGATATGTAAAATATGATTGCTTCTAATTTAAATAAAATTTATATATAAAAAAAGAATGTCAATCTTACCACATAAATGCTTTAAGGCTCTTGATTTTTTGTATAGGAAAATGGGTATTAGTTTACCACAGGACCCGGCAATCCCCCTCTTAGGCATATACCCAAATGATCCACATCCATGCAACAAAGACATCTGTTCAACTATGTTCATAGTAGCACTATTTGTAATAGCAAGAACCTGGAAGCAACCTAGATGCCCCTCAACTGAAGAATGGATAATGAAGATGTGGCATATCTACACAATGGAATACTACTCTGCAGAAAAAAATAATGGTATCTTGAAATTCACAGGCAAGTGGATGGCACTTGAAGAAACCATCCTGAATGAGGTAATCCAGTCACAAAAAGAGGAACATAGTATGTACTCTCTCATATATGGATTTTAGACCTAGAGCAAAGGATCACCAACCTATAATTCACACTACCAGAAGAACTAGGATACAAGGTGTATTCTAAGAGATTCATATAAAGTCCCTCACAAAACCAGGAAGGGACAAGCCCCCCCCCCCAGAGCACAGGGGAAGGGGGGCAGCGAATGGAGAGAGAAGTAGGAGAAAACGAGGGGGAGGAAAGGAAAACACGTGCGACTAGGAAGATTGAGCCCGGTTAGGAATAGAAGACAGGAAAGAGAGAGAGAGGGAGAGAGACACAGAGAGAGAGACAGAGACAGAGACCAAGAGAAACACAGAGAGAGAGACAGAGAGAGAGAGAGACAGAGAGAGAACATAAAAGAGGGAGCCAATATTGGTTTGAAGATAAAATTGAACACAAAGAAAGGTCTAAAGAACTACAAGACTGCTGCCAACTAACAATTTGAGCTTCCGTGGAAAGGCTACCATAAATGCCCTTCCCAGATAGTGAGATCAACAACTAACTTATCCATGGAGCCCTCATCTAATACCTGTTGGAAACAGGAGCAAACACCCATACATAAACAAACAGAATCGAACTAGAACCCAGATGCAGATGGAGAGAACAAGACCAGGCTGCAGAAACACATAGAGACAGCTTACCTGAACAAGGAGGAGCTAACGCGCCACCAGACTGATAGCTTGGAAGCAAGCATGGGACTGACTCAGGCCCCCCTGAATATGGGTCTCAGCCAGAAGGACTGAGCAGGCTAAGGGACCTCACACAATGGAGCCAGGATGTATCCCTGGTGCATAAAAGGTCCTTGCGAACAAATCCCCCATGGAGGGATAACTGCCTTAACCTAGAGACAGGAGAGAAGCGCTAGCCCTACTTCACAGGACCTGTCAGATCTACATGACCCCAACTGGATGGCATTCCCCTACATATGGAATTGGGTGGGGGATGGGAGGGGAGGGTGGTTAGAGTGCAGATGAGAGAGCAGAGAGGGTAAAAGGGAGGGAGGGAGAGGGAACTGGGATCGACATGTAAAATAATAAATTAAATAAAAAAATGCTTTGACTCCAAAATTTAAGTTCAAGGACAAGTTACTGGGGAAAAGGATTTCTATTTCTGTTTCCACAGAAAATGAAAAGCTGTGGATTCCTTCCAGACTAATGTGGTTTGATTAAGCCAGACTGCCTGAAACAGAGTACCAGGTGATCCTACATTCAAAACAGCTGAACAAAGCAGCCTTGCAGACTACAGCCAGGATTTCTGCATCTTCTTCGAATCCCCCATGACAGCACCCCTTACCAGCAGGAAGTAGTTTGGAAAGAACGACGCCAATTCCCAAATATTGTCTATAAATGTTTGTTTTCATTTAAATGGACTTGGTTATATAAAATAAATAAATTTAAAAAGAAAAGAATCTTGAGTTGAGTGGTGGTAGCTCACACCTTTAATCCCAGGCAGAGGCAGGCAGATCTTTGTGAGTTTGAGGTCAGCCTGGTCTACAGAGTCCAGGACAGTCAATAAACCAATAAACCTTGTCTAAAAAAAAAAAAGAAGAAGAAAAGAAAAGAAAAAAAAAAGAAAGAAAAAATACAATCAAATGAAAAAGAATCTTCATATTCATGATATTCTATAGTAAGATGATACTTAAGGGACTTTGAATATTGCCTTGTGCACAAGTTACATGTAGCTATGTGCATTGCTTTGATTCTTAAGATTAATTTTCAAAAGATGGCAATACATAGTTAAAAAGGACAGATCAATTGGAAGTTATTGTTTCAAAATGACTCAGTGACTGTAGGCAGTTTGCCCCCCACACTAAACTTCCATTTAGAAGAGTTCTCCAGCCTTCAAAGCTAGGACTTCTTACTTCTGACCATACCCTATGTTGTCATTGTAGTCATACTTGAATCTGTGCATCTTTTATCTCTCCTTGAATTGATGCTGTGAAATCTCATATTTCCTTTTACTGGTCCAAAAGATAAGCATTCCACTTTCCCAGTTGTCATTAAAATATTAATAATGTATAATAATTTGTCTTTTAGCATGAAATACTAAGAAGTTCCTGGAATGTCTTAATACTTATCAGTTTCCTGTCTTGCATGTTATTCTCAAGTACTTTAGTATCAAAGAAGCAGATAGAACAAGCAAGAGGGTAAATGGGGGAAGTTGGATGAAGGAAAGGGAAAGGAGAAAATAATGCAATTATATTTTAATGGATTTGGGGATTCCATTCCCTATAGAGGGATATTCTCTGAGCCTAGACACACAGAGGAAGGCCTAGGCCCTTCCCCAAATGATGTAACTGACTTTGATGATACCCCATAAAATGCCTCACCCTTTCTATGGGGCAGAAGTGTGATGGGATGGGGATCGTTTGTGGGCATGGGAGAATGGAAGGGAGAAGGAACTGGGATTAATATATAAAATAAGATTGTTTCTAATTTAAATTTAAAAATATAAAAAAATAAAATACAAAAGTAACAAAGATACTGCAACAAAAAATTTAAAACAAAGATGTAAGTCTAAGAAGCATTTAGCTCATAAAATTGTCGTACTTGTTGATTGGAATCAGCTAAGGGACACAGAAGTCTGGAATGAGTCCAGCATTCAGCTTGACAACTCCATGAGTTTTATAGGTGGCAACTTCCTGTGTGGTGCATGGATAAGAGTTGCAGTCTGTCAACCCATCAAAGCCAGGAGATACATCTCCTGGCATGCCCTTGAGAAGCACAGCATTTTGAAGATCAATGTTTGACAACATTCATTGAACAGACACTTCATGCAAAGACTTTGCAAACAACTCTTTGGGACCCGGTCGATGTTTACTAGATAGCTGAATATCAGTCTATAAATTAAAACTGTGGAAATAACAGTGAAGAAATTGTTTACAAAATGCATCTGGAAGGGATGAGATATGGCCTATGTACAAACTTCTTGTTGAATCTGATTTTCAAGAATCAACTAAACATAGACCTTAACTTACGACCATAAAATTAAGGAATTTTAACCAAACATCCTGATTACAGAGAATTTTGTTCTCATAAAGTTTGCAACATTTTCAGATATTTCATAATAAAGTGTTTTGGGTGGTTTGTGGTTGATGTTTAAATATTGTCTAACTAGAAATTAGAACAGAATTTGTACATTTGCAAAAATTATAATAATCCCTTACATATTTAAAGACTAATATATTTTTAATTTTTTTTATTTTAGCAATAGCTATGGAGTGCAAATTCAAAGGCTATCATTCTCATTGTATATAACAGTCAAAGAAATTAAGAGACATATTCCAGTTTTCATGGACTATCTTAAATATATGCCTCTTAAGTCATAAAGGTGGAAAATGGCAATTGATATCAAAAACCAAAGTATTGAAATATTTGATTGTAGATGATTTTCATAATGGCTTCAATTGTCTTTAGGATGAAGTCAATACCAATATTATTTGAGTGGGTATGTGTTTGTGGAATGGCTGACAGGTTTAAGGTGGAAAGTAATGCCTTTTCTTTGAAGTAACTGCCCAGGAATTTATTTGCTTTTGACTGATGTTAGAATAAAGATAGACCCATTGCCTCAGCTGACACAACAAGACACTGGAGTTACTTGATGAGTTTTTCCAAGATGAACTTGTCTAAACCTCTGAGAATCCATAGGGAAGTGAGTTGTGTCAATGACAGTCACAGCACCCCACTGTACATATGCAAAGACTACTGTTGTCAACATGAAAATGCATGTATATCTTACGGATACTGATTTCCTTTTCTTTAGACATACAGTCAGAAGTGCAATAGTTAGATAACATGGTATGCCTAATTTTAGGTTTGCAAGGAGCTGACATGGTTTTCTAGCTCAACAAAGAATGAGCATACTATTGTTCATAAAGGCTTACTAATTTGCATCCCCATCAGCCAGCAGAAAGCTCCTGTCTCTGCATCCCTCACCTTTTGTTATAGTAGTATTGACTATTCCAAATGGGGCAAGATGACATATCAGTATAAATAGTCTTGGTTTTCATTTCCCTGTGGCTAACTATATTGCACATTGTTATCTATTGACCACTTGCCTTACTTATTTTGAGAAGAATCTATTTGGATCATTTGTTCATTTTATTTGGGTTGCTTGCTTTTTACCTCTTTTTATAAAATAATATCATTCATTTGTCAAGTAAGTAGTGGCCAAGCTGTAAGTTCTTTCTTTATTTTGCTGATTATTTTTTCCACTGTGTAGATCTTGAGTTTGATGTAATCCCACTTGGCTGTCCTTTCCGTGATGTTGGATTCATATTTTTTAAAAAAGAAACCATTGCTTATCTAGTGTCTCAGGTGTTTTACCTACATTTCCTCCTAGGAGTTTCAGAGTTTGGGGTGTTATATTTAAGTCTGGTATTCATTGCAGTGTATTATATATAGTACAGGAGACAGGTAAGGGTCAAATACTAACATTCTGTCCATGAATAATTTCCCCAGCACCATTTACTGCAGGTATCATCTTTCCTGTGGTTTAGTTCTATTTTTACTTTTTATGAGTCAGTTCACTATGGATGTGTGGGCTGTTCCTTGGGTCTCTACACTGTTCCAGTGACCTGAGTGTTCTTCTGAACCCAATACCACACTGCTGTTGTTATATAGCTCTGTGGTGTGTTTTGAAAAGAATGTATTGTGATGTTTTTGGGTCTGTTTCTTTGTTTTCTTTGGGGTTCCTTGTGCTTCTTTGTATGTTTTAGGTTCCCCACCAGCATCACCAGAGTCTGTGAAGAATGCCATTGATGTTTTGATGAGAGAGCACACTGAATTTGTCAATTGTTTAGGTAATACAGATATTTTAACAAAATTGTGTCATCGAACCCATGAATGTGTGTGTGTGTGGGTGTGGGTGGGTGTGTGTGTGTGTATGGGGGGTACTCCATTTTTTTTGTTGTTGTTTCAATGTATTGATTTTTAAAGAAGATTTATTTCTATTACGTGAATGTATGAATGTTTGCCTGAAGAAGTAAGTGTACCACATGAGGACAGTTCCATGGCATCACGAAGAGGGATGTTAGCTAGCCACTTTGTAGTACTGAGGTTTGAAACCCAAAGAGCATCAGATGCACTTAACTGCTGAGCTATCTCTTCAGTCACATCATTTCTATTTATAGCTTTTATGTCTTTTCTTTTCCTAATTTCTCTGGCTAAAATTTCCCTACTATTGTGAATAAGTGATCTAAGAGTTGACATTCTTGTTTTATCCTCAATGTTAGAGGAAATTGTTTTCCTCATTCCACATGATGTTGGTGATGGGTTTGCCATGCATTTTCTATTATGTTTATCATATTTGGTTTTAGTATGCTGAGGTACAATCCTTTTATACACAACTCATTCAGAGTTTTAATCGTGAAGAGAACTTCATCTTAAGCTTTTTCTATGCCTATTTAGATAATGCAGAGTTTTACCTTCATTTCTACTTATATATTATGCCATATTATGATGCATTTATTTTGTGTATGTGTATTTTTTGTATAAGTCACACTTGGTCGTGATAAATTGTCCTTTAAATGTGTTATGGGACTCAGTTTGTGAGTTTTTTGTTGGGGATTTTTCATCTGTTTCATTGGGGATGTTTATCTGTAGTTTTTCTATCATTTTCTGGTTTGGCAGGAGTAGAGGAGTTGTTTAAAAGTTTTATGGAGTGCTGGCCTTCCCTTCCTTTTCTGATCCTTTGCCTAGGTTGGGTAGACTTTCTCTGGGGATTGTTTAGTTTTGTTCTGTTTTATTTCTCATTGATATCTCTAGGTTAATGGCTTCTTCAAATCCACTCTGGGCAAAAACAAAATTCAGGGAACTCGCCACCCTATGATCTTTGCAGTGTGAAGTTCCAGAGAGCCAGCCTCCTGCATTTCATCTTTAGTGCAGCCTGACTTTTGTTTTGTAAATTTATCTGGGTGGGGTTTTAGTCATGCTTTTATGGGAGTAAGATGATACAGGACATTTACTCCATCTATGTAATGCAGTTAATCTTGAGGGAATTAAGACTTGCATTTGCTAAAACCTATTTCTTGGCCTTTTGATATCTGAAGATCTATTCTCAAACATCCCATTCCCTATGCTAGCATTCTTTACTTTCTCTTCATAGCTGATGTGTTTTAGTAAAGTCTTGTCAATTTAATTTTCTTTTTAGATAGTCTGTTTGACTTTGTCTTTAATATTTTATTGTAGGTAGCTTTCTTTTTTAACTTTTAAAATAATATTCCATGTATTTATTTTAATTTGTCAATTTATGTTATTTTTCATTATTTCAAGTAATTGAGTCTAAACTGATGGAAGATAAGTGTTGGGGGCTATATTCTTCCATGAACTATTCAACATAGTGTTTTTATTATCAATCATGTAACAATATTTCATAATATATTTTTTTACTCTTGAGACATTGTTGTACTATTTGATTTCTGAAAATTTAGGACTTTCCAAGATCTCATATTTAAATGAAATTCCATTGTATTTTTGTTGTGTTCTGGAGAAATGTTTTGTAATAGCTCTGTTTCTTAAGCATTCAGCATCATGACAAGGATTTTTCTTTTGGTGATGCTCCTGAGCATCTCCTGACCATCTCTGAATTTATTTATTCATTTTTATGAAATACCTTCTGGCAAGATTCTTCACCATTGATCCTTAGAAAGTAAACATCAATACCCCATGTCAATCACCACAGCCCCTTTGTTTGATAAGATTTCCTCATCCTGCGTCATTTTCTGAATAGTGCTTACAACAAGAATCCTGAGGCCAATTCAGAATAAAATGCATCCATAAAAATGATTGCTAATAGGACTGTGTCCTCCAGTCATGTGTCCTTCATTCTTTTCACCAAGTTCACTAGCTATATTTTTCCACTTACCCATGCTATACTCAGAATAAAGTTTGATTGCCTTCTCAAATGATATAATCACATTGCAATATTTCCTATATTCAACACAGTGGTTCTGAATAAGATCTGAGTAACTATATTTTAATTAGTTTTGTCAAACAAATATATATATATATATATATGTGTGTGTGTGTGTGTGTGTGTGTGTGTGTGTGTTTGGTGTGTGTAGGGTGAGAGAGAGAGTCTGTGAAGATGAACCCTTTGGGTTATTGTGAACACAGTAAAGAAATAACATTGAGCCTGAATCTAGATGCCATTCTAAGTTATTACAAGAATCTTTTTCTCCTGTACTTTGTAGACGTTAAGCAAAATTTATAGTAACTCAGTTAAATTACTAACCCAGTCACGGAGATCCTGAAATTAAAATTAGACTGTAAAATGTCTGTTCTGAGAAAAAAAAAAAAGAGTGATCCCTGAAAACATAGTTTTCCTATACTTTCGAAGAGCACAAACATTAATATATTAACTCTAGGTGTACAGTGTTTACATGTTATGTGCATATAATCTAAACCTGTAAGGACTAAAGGTAAATGCTTCCTAATACTGTACTTCCTTCTTGAATTGACTGCTTTTGAAGACTAAGGTTGATCAGGTTTCGGCTTTTTCTCTGTGTAGTATACTTCACCCATCCAGAGGTCTGTTTGTTTCCTCCATTTCATTTTTTATCCTCAATTTTCATTAATGTTTTCTTCTTTTTATTTATTCTTCTTAAGTGTAGACAATTTATCTTTTGTGTTTCCTTATATTTAAATCCCTCTTTTCCTGTGGTCTCTATTACTGTGATTTTAGCCTTTGCATCCTCTACAATTTCTGTTCTTCCCATTTTATTTTCATTTTGGGGTTTTTTTTTCCTGAAGTTTTCCCCTATTTGCTGATTTGTTCCTCAACTTTACCTACCCTCTTATGCATTCCACATACTTTACTGTATATTTTTGTCATTCAAATTTTAAGAATTAATATTTTCCTTTTTTGAAGATTTGTTGTTATTTCACATTTTGAACACACCCTTTGAAATCTAAATGCTCTCCTGCTATCATCATCATCACCATCACCACTACCATAACCATCATCTCCATCACTGGTGTAGATCTTAGAATCTCTCATTCAGTGCATTTTCTTTCCTCTCATTTTTTTTTTTTTTTTTGTTTTGTTGTCCTAGCATGATATCTCATTTTTATATGAGATTGTTTCCACTTCTATTTAGCAGTGGGTATAGAGAATGGTAGGCCTCATATCACAGCCAGGAAAATCTTGGACTATAAGGCAGACATGGAAAAATTCTCCCCCAGTGTACATTGAAACTTTAGACACACTAGAACCCTTTTACCACTTTCCACAACAGAGAGCCCTCAAGTCAGCTCCTCACTTCTTTTCCTTGGAGTTATGGTGTTATCAGCATAAGCTCTTGAGTGTTACTTGTATTACTGGCTCTAAAAGAATTGGGTACCAAGCCACCTGGTATGGATCTGTTAGACACATTTCCCTAGGCATCAAACTGCAGCTGTTTCTCTATCACACTCTTGTTCCTGAGTCCACCAGGCAGAGTCCCCATTTCAGGGGTTGAAACACAGTAGTGTGTGCTCAAGACACAGTCATCAAGCTTCCAGAGAAGCATCTGGGTGCTTTCCATGTCCCCTGTGTCATCTCATAGAATTGTACAGCAGCTCTTCTTCTAACCCAGAGCCTAGGAAAGTCCCAAAAGATTACCCTACATCTTCAAGAATGTCTTGGTTCTAGGACAAGAATAAACATGAACTGTGCCATACTAGCAATTTGCTGGTGACCATCAAGTGTTTTTACAATGATGCAATTGCCAATGTTTTTTTCACAGTTGAATTTACTTTGTTCTTTCTGTGGAGTGGATCCTTAAAACAATCCTTTTTTTGGAGAAGCCTACTTATGCCATCCCAGTTAGAAGTCTTCCCGGTATTTCTTCATTTACATTTTAAGAAGACCACACAGCTCATGTGACTTCCCTGGTGAGACGCTGTTGAATGCTACCTCATGGATTACAGAAGCTGAGTTATTCTGAGATCATCCGAGATAGTCCTTGGGGAAAGATGAACAGTCAGTAGAGAAACTAAAGAACTCAAAATTTCTATTTGTGCATTATCTCCAGTTGCAACAAAACAAAAAGTGCCTGGATCAGTTCAAGAGGGCATGTTTGACAAGTATGCACATGATAAATTCTATGCAGTCAAGTCCTTAGGAATTCCACATTGAAAGCACATGACCCAATTAAGATGGGCTAGAATGGTGCTCGCTTCAGCAGCACAAATACTAAAATTGGAATGATACAGAGAAGATTGGCATGGCCCCTGCACAAAATGACACACAAATTCATGAAACGTTCCATATTTTTACAGGATATTTAATGACAAAGCCAGATTTTCAAAATATGTATCTACAAATCCAGCTCTACAGAAAGTTTGGAAGTAAAACTCCAACCTAAGGAAGTTAACTACACCCACAAAGATGTAGGCAACAGATAATCTCACTACACCAGAAACCAAGGGTAAAGCAAGACAAATATATCCACAATACCACTGCCAACAACAAATCTAAAACAAACAAGCATTAACAATCAATGGTCCTTACTCACCTTCAACATTAATGGTCTTAACTCACTTATAAAAAGACACAGGCTAACAGAATGAATACTAAAACAGAATCCATCCTTCTCTGCATACAAGAAACACATCTAAGCTTCAAAGATAGACATTACCTCAGGAAAAAGGGTTGGGAAAAGATACTCCAAACACATGGACCCAAGAAGCAAGCAAGTGTGGCTATCCTAATATCTAACAAGTTAGAATTCAAACCAAATTAATCAAAAGAGAATAAGATGATCATTTTGCATTCATTGCAGGAGAAATCCATCAACACAAAGTCTCAATTCTGAACATCTGTGCCCCAAATACAAAGGCACCCACATTCGTAAAAGAAATGTTACTAAAACTCAAACCTCACATAAAACCTCACACACTTATAGTGGGAGAGTTCAACAGACCACTCTCACCACTAGACAGGACCACCAATCAGAAACTCAACAAAGAAACAAAAGAACCAACAGAAGTTATATCTCAACTGGGTTTAACAGACATCTATAGAACATTCCATCCAAACACAAAAGAATATACCTTCTTCTCTGCTCCACATAGAACCTTCTCTAAAATCGACCACATACAAGGTGGCATAACAAACCTCAACAGATACAAGAGAATAGGAATAGTCCCCTGTATCTTATCAGACCACCGTGCTTTAAAATTGGAATTCAACAACAACACAAATCGCAGAAAACCTACAAACTCATGGAAACAGAACAATGTGCAATTGCACCACACCTGGATCAAAGAAGAAATAAAGAAAGAAATGAAGTACTTTCTAAAATTCAACGAGAATGAGGACACTACATCCCCTAACTTATGAGACACCCTGAAAGCAGTGTTACAAGGGAAGATCATTGCACTAAGTGTCCATATGAAGAAAACAGGATAGTCACATAAGAGAATCAACAGCACAACTGAAAGCCTTAGGACAAAAGGAAGCAAACTCACTCCGGAGGAGTAGACACCAGGAAATAATCAATTTGAGGGCTGAAATCAACAAAATAGAAACCAGGAAAAAATACAAAAAAATCAATGCAACAAACAGTTGTTTTTTTGAGAAATTCAACAAGATAGACAAACCTTTATGCAAACTAATGAAAAAGCAGAGAGAGAACATGCAAATTAACAAAATCAGAAATGAAAAGGGGAACATAACAAGGGACACAGAGGAAATCCAGACAATTTTCAGGTCATACTTTGAAAACCTGTATTCCACAAAAATTGAAAATTCAAAGGAAATGGACACATTCTGCATAACTATCACTTACCAAAATTAAATCAAGACCAGACAATTTAAATAGACCTATAACCCGCAATGAACTAGAAGCAGTCATCGAAAGCCTACCAACCAAAAAAAGTTCACGTCCAAATGGATTCAATGCAGAATTCTACCAAAACTTCAAGGAAGAACTAATACCAATACTCCTCAAATTGTTCCACACAATAGAAACAGAAGGTTCATTGACAAATACTTTCTACAAGACCACAATAACCTTGGTACCCAAGCCTCACAAAGACACAACTAAGAAAGAAAACTACAGACCAATATCCCTGATGAACATCGATGCAAAAATACTCAATAAAACACTTGCAAACAGAATACAAGAATATATCAGAGAAATCATCCACCATGACCAAATAGGCTTCATCTCTGGATTGCAGGGATGGTTTAACATATGAAAATCTATCAACGTGATCCACCATACAAACAAACTGAAAAAGAAAAGCCATATGATCATCTCCCTAGATGCTGAAAAAGTCTTCGACAATATTCAACACCCTTTCATGATAAAGGTCTTGGAGAGATCAGGGATAACAGGAAAATACCTAAACATAATAAAAACAATATACTGTAAACCAATAGCCAACATCAAACTGAATGGAGAGATGCTTAAGGCAATTCCTCTAAAATCAGGAACAAGACAAGGCTGCCCTCTTTCTCCATATATCTCTTCAATATTGTACTTGAAGTTCTAGATAAAGCTATAAGAAAACAAATGGAGATCAAGGGGATCCAAATAGGAAAGGAAGAAGTCAAACTGTCTCTATTTGCAGATGATATGATAGTTTACAAAAGCGACCCAATAAACTCTACCAGGGAACTCCTACAGCTGATAAACACCTTCAGCAAACTAGCAGGATACAAGAGGAACTCAAAAAAATCAATAGCCCTACTATATTCAGATGACAAAGAGGCTGAGAAAGAAATCAGAGAAACATCACCCTGTATAATAGCCACAAACAACATAAAGTATCTTGGGGTAGTGCTTACCAAACAAGTGAAATACCTATATAATAAGAACTTTGTGATTTTAAAGAAAGTAATTAAAGAAGATACCAGAAAATGGAAAGATCTCCCATGCTCTTGGATAGTTACGATAAATATAGTAAAAATGGCAATCTTGCCAAAAGGAATCCACAAATTCAATGCAATCCCCATTAAAATCCCAGCACAAATCTTTACTTACCTTGAAAGGATAATAATCAACTTTATATGGAAAAACAAAAGACCAAGGATAGCCAAAACAACCCTGTACAATAAAAGAACTTCAGGAGGCATCAGCATCTCTGTCTTTAAGCTCTACTACAGACCTATAGTTCTGAAAACAGCCTTGTATTGGTACACAAATAGACAGATAGACCAATGGAATCGAATCAAAAATCCAGATATTAATCCACACACTTACGAACACCTGATTTTTGACAAAACAGCTAAAAGAATACAATGGGGGGAGGAAAGCATCTTCAACAAATGGATGATGGTTTATAGAAGACTGCAGATAGACACATGTCTGTTGCCAGGCACAAAACTCAAGTCCAAATGGATCAAACACCTCAACATAAATCCAGCCACATTGAACCTCTTAGAAGAGAAAGTAGGAGGTACCCTTGAACAAATTGGTATAGGAGACCACTTCCTGAACATAACTCCAGGAGCATAGACACTGAGAGAAACAATTAATAAATGGGACCTCCTCAAACTTAGAAGCTTTTGTAAGGCAAAGGACACAGTTGATAAGACCAAATGGCTGTCCACAGATTGGGAAAAGATTTTCACCAATCCTACATCTGACAAAGGACTGATCTCCAAAATATACAAACAACTCAAGAATCTAATCAACAAAACACCAAATAACCCCATTAAAATGGGGTACAGAATTGAAGAAAGAATTCTCAATAGAGGAAATTGAAGATGCTGAAGGACACTTAAGAATGTGGTCAACATCCTTAGCTATCAGGGAAATGCAAATCAAAACAACTTTGAGATACCATCTTATTCCTGCCAGAATGGCTAAAATTAGAAACACCAATGACAACTTATGCTGGAGAGGATGTGGAGAAAGGGAAACACTCCTCCACTGCTGGTGAGAGTGCAAACTTGTACAACCATTTTGGAGATCAGTATGGAGGTTCTTCAGGAAAATGGGAATTAGTTTACCACAGGACCCGACAATCCCCTTCTTAGGCATATACCCAAATAATCCACATTCATGCAAAAAAGACATGTCCTCAAGTATGTTCATAGCAGCACTATTTGTAATAGCAAGAACCTGGAAGCAACCTAGATGCCCCTCAACTGAAGAATGGATAAAGATGTGGCACATCTACACAATGGAATACTACTCTGCAGGAAAAAATAATGGAATCTTGAAATCTGCAGGCAAGGGAATGGCATTTGAACAAACCATCCTGAATGAGTTAACCCAGTCACAAAAAGAGGAACATGGTATGTACTTGCTCATATATAGATTTTAGACCTAGAGCAAAGGATCACCAGCCTATAATTCACACCACCAGAGGAACAGGATACAAGGTGAATTCTAAGAGATTCATATAAGGTCCCTCACAGAAATGGGAAGAAACAAGTTCCCCAGAGCACATGAGAAGTAGGGAGTCAGTGAACCGAGAGAGAAGTAGGAGAAATAGAAGGGGAGGAGAGGAAAGCATGTGCGACTAGGAAGATTGAGTCAGGGTAGGAATAGAAAACCAAAGAGAGAGAGAGAGAGAGAGAGAGAGAGAGAGAGAGAGAGAGAGAGAGAGAGAAAAACTAACATAAAAGAGGGAGCCATTATAGGTTTGAAGAGAAAACTGAACATAGAGAAATGTCCAGAGACCTACAAGACTGACCCCAACAATTTGAGCAACTGTGGAAAGGCTACCATAAGTGCCCTTCCTGGATAGTGAGATCAACAACTAACTTATCCACCATCATGGAGCCCTCATCTAGTACCTGTTGGAAACAGAAGCAAATACCCATAACTTAATACTGGGTCGAGCTAGAATCCAGATGCAGAGGAAGAGGACAAGACTAGGTTGCAGAAACACATAGAGACAGCTGACCTGAAAAAGGAGGAGCTAAGGGACCTCCAGACTGATAGCTGGGAATCTAGCATGGGACTGACTCAGTCCCCGCCCCCCCCCCCCCCTGAATATGGGTCTCAGCCAGAAGGACTGAGCAGTCTAAGGGACCTCAGACAGTGGAAGCAGTGCACAAAGGGACCTTGCAGACACATCCCCTAGAGACAGGAGAGAAGACCTAGTCCCTAATTCAAATGACTTGGCAGATCTACATGACCCCACATGGATGGCATTGCCCTACATGTGGAATTGGTGTGGAGGGAGGGGATGGTGTTCAGGGTGCAAGTGAGGGGGCAGAGAGGGTAAGAGGGAAGGAGGGAGGGAGAGGAAACTGGGATTGACATGTAAAATAAAAAAAAATAATTTTAAAAAGAGAAATATTTGATACAGGACAGCAGAGTGAAATGATTAGAAGTTTTACTCTAAACAGTAAATAAAACATGCTTGAAAGGCAAAAAATAAAAAACAACAACAACAACAACAAAAACTGGGTGTAGTGGCACATGCCTTTAATTCCAGTATTCGGGAGACAGAGGCAAACAGATCACTGTGACTGCAAAGTAAACCTGGTATACAGAGTTAATTCCAGGACAGATAAAAGTTACACAGAGAAACCCTGTCTCAAAAAATTAAAAAATAGAAGTAGAAGAAATAGAGTAATAAAAAAGCCAAGTAAAGATGGAAAGCACAGAGGAACTTTGGATACTATATGCTGTTCTGTTAACTTTAAATTTTTTGACTGCTGAGGAAATAACAACTGTTAAAACACTGCTAAATTAATTCAATTCATATATTTTAAAAATCCAGTTCAGACTGATTCTGTCCGGTTCAGACCAGTTCTATCCGGTACAAACCAACTCAGACCAGTTTAGACAGGTTCAGACCAGTTTATACCTGTTTAATCGGGTTCAGACTGGTTCTATCTGGTTCAGACCAGTTTTGACCCGATCAAACTGGGTCTATCCTGTTCAGTCTGGTTTGATCTGGTTCGTACCAGGTTGATCTTGTTTGGACCAATTCAATCCTGCTTAGACCAGTTTTATCCGGTTCAGACTAGTTCAATCTGGTTTGATCCGGTTCAAAACGGCTCTATCCGGTTCAAACCAGTTAAGACTTGTTTAGACAGGTTCAGACCAGTACAGACCTGTCTTATCTGGCTCTATCCTGTTCAAACCAGTTCTACCCGGTTCAGACCAGTTTAGATAGGTTCGATTGAATTCGATATGGGTCAGACTGTTACAGGCTAGTTTGATCCAGTTCAGACCGGTTGGATCTGGTTCATATTGGTTCAGACCAGTTCACTCTGGTTCATACCTGTTTGATCAGTTTGAGACTGATTCAGACAGGTTTAATCCCGTTCTATCCGGTTTTATCTTGTTCAAGCCAGTTCAATTACAGGTAGAGAATATTTGATTATTAGTCTAAAGGTCTTTAGTCTAGAAGGCAGCCTGGGAAAAATAGTTTCGCACACCCCAAGTGGACACCAGTGTCACAATGAGTCATGCCATGCCTAGTACTGTTGGGGACCATCACCATCCTCACAATCTCAGGTCTCTCAGGCAGAAAATTACTGCCTCTTAAGGAAATAAACAGAATGTTCAGCAAAACATTCCAAGGTACAGGCTTGTGGTCTCACAGTCAGTTAAAGAATAGCTCAGAGCTCTCTCTCCTGCTGCAGTTTAACAGCCAGTTAAAGAGTAGCTAACCAGCTCAGTGCTATCTCTCCTGCTGCAATTTACAGCCAGTTACAGGTTAGCTAAACAATTCAGGGCATTCCTTCTACTGACCTTCTCACTTTGCCTATGTGCTAGCGTCCATGCCTTGGCTACACTCAAACCTTGCTTACATCCTGCCCATGGTCCTATATAAGCCTCCCCTGAGAAAACAAAATTTATCAGCTTAAAAAAAAAAAATGCTTTGACTTCAAAATTTAAGTCTAGGACAAGTTACTGGGGAAAAGGATTTCTAATTTTATTTCCACAGAAAATGAAAAGCTGAGGATTCCTTCTAGACTAATGTGGTTTGATCAAGCAAGACCCCCTGAAACAGGGTCCCAGGTGAGCCAACATTCAAAACAGTTGGAACAAGGCAACCTTACAGATTACAGCCAGGATTTCTGCATCTCCTTCAGATCCCCCATGACAGCGCCCCCTAACAGCAGGAAGCAGTTTGGAATTAACGACGCCCAAATTCCCAAATATGGTTTATAAATGTTTGTTGGCATTTAAATGGGCTTGGTTATAAATGGTTAATGATCACAACCAATTCTTTTAAAGATAAAAAGGGGATTATGGCATAGAGTTGAACACTTTGTTTTAAAATATATTTTCACTTATTGATACAACTTAAGATCAATTTTGTGATGTGTATATTTTTCCTCTTGTTTAGGTATTGTGTTTATATAGCTCATTTAAAAATGAAATGTATAATTTAATACAGATTATAAAGAGTTACCTATGATAGTCAAAACTTAGAGTTAAGTTAATTAGGTTTTCAAGATACACAGAGTTGTTTTTGAGAAGGATAGGCATTCTTCAAACCTTTCAAAGACCTTTTGAAATGACATTTAAAATGGTTTAGGGATTTTCTTAACAGTGAGGCACAATTGCTCCTGGCAACACCACCTGCATCAGAAAGGAAGATGGACCTTGAAGAAACACGTTATGGAATTTTCTTTCAATATGGCAAGACTAGCCATTTGGGCAAGATACTGCTCTTGTCTGGACTGTTAGACTTTATGCTGTATAAACTGGACATGCAGGACCCATAGGAAAGTGACTGCTGATACAAGATGGACATTGCTATAGGGTTCCTGCTTCATGGAAGAGTCTGCCAGACAGTCTGCAGGACACAGAGAAAAGTGACTGACAAACTGCCAATACAGATGGACAGTTTAAAGTTTCCTGCTTTGCTGAGGAGTCTGCCAGACACACTATGGCCTATAGACTGAAATGGAACATTCAGGTGACTGACCAGGCAGCGAGTTGTCTCTGTCATTTCTAGAGTTTATATATTATCCTTCTGTGGTCTTTGAAGCAGTTGAAGACAGATAGTTATGGTTATAGTTTTCTTTAGTTAGGATTAAAGATAAGTTACATATGGGACTTCAGACTCACAAAGATAGGATAGATAATACAATATTTTCTTTAAATCTAGCTAAATGTTACTGGACTAAATATTGTAAACCATGGTTCTTATTTAATAACTGTTTTGCTATACATTTTGCTACAGTAAGGTTAAAACCCTTCTTTTTATTTTAGACAGAAATGAGAAGATGATGGGAGATGTCATTCTGTAAATATGTTTCTCTTATTGGTTAATAAATAAAGCACTATTGGCCAATAGTAAAGCAAGATAGGTGGAACTAGGAGACTAGGAGGAGAGAGGAAGTAAGAGGGAGGAGATACAAGATGGAGGATAGAGAGAAGAATGCCAGCCCCTCTCTTCACTAAGATAAGACCACGTGGAAATACTTAGATTAAAGAAATGGGTTAATATTTAAGACAGAGATAGCTGATAAGAAACAAGTAACTGGCCTACAGCTTTATATCTAAAAGAAAAAAAAGAAAAGGTGGTCCAGAACGTTAGTAATGTGAAATGCTGGATGTTGTAACATTACACATGATGCCTACATTTGGTCAGGAACCATCATTACATAATAATGTGGAACATGAAGGAATTTCTATGTTACTTCATTGTTTAATATCACTGCAGTAGAATTAATGAAAAATAAAATCATCATAATGATAGGAGTATAAGTAGTCTTCTACCTGCAATAAGCATAAATTATCAAAAAATCCAGCAAGGATGAATAAATAAAATATTAATTAGATGTGGGTCTTTCAAGTATTTCCCTATGTTTTATTTTTGGTGGAGGAGGTGTCCTGGTTTCTTATATTCCTATTATCTCTATTTTAGAATTTCTACTTCTACTGTCTATAATTTCAGGAACCAAAGTAGCGATGTTTAAGATTTTGAAAATAATGACTGTACAGTGATACAAAATGTAGCCATAATCAATAACATCACCATGATTAAACTTTACAGACAAAAGAAAGTGTCTCTTTAGATTTTTTCAGTTCTTTGAACATTAAAGCTAGTGTTTGGGTTCTCAATCCATGGAATTCAGTTCAATTGGAAACATTTACCCTCATGCCTGTAATCCCAGCCCTGAGCTTGAGGCGGGGAGATCATGAGTTATTACAGTGTGAACTATGAAGTGGAACACTGTGTCAACAAATAGAGAAGAGAAAGGAAGCAGAGATGAATGGCTGGGATCTTTTATTCAGAGCTAATGATGAGAGGGATGGATGATAGATTCCCCATTCTAACTCCCTGTTAGAGTGTCTTTCCAAATGGGTGTGACTCTGTGATCTGAGTATAGATCCTGTAAGAAACTACTGGCTGCCTTTATAGAGTGTCCGTAGGTCACTAGGTGAGAATCTAGGTGAAAGAGATAGATAGGTTTTCTAGCTGACTTTACCCAATAGCAAAGACATCCTAGAAAGTTTCAGGTCTCAGAGCAGGAAAAGCCTGGCTCCCTCTGATGCACTGTATGTCCAGTCTCACTGGTTCTGTTTCGCTTCTGTGGTTTTCCTGTCTTTCATCATAGCTTTTTTCTCTCACTTTATGGGCACTGTGAGTCTTGCATTGGACACTTTTACTTCCTTTTCCTATTAACACTCGTTTTTTTTTTTTTTTGTAGTTTTGAGTAGTGAGTATTATTCAAATATACAATGTTGTCTGTTTGATACTTCAAGCATCTCATCTGGCCTGGCTTTACAATTTCTGAATATTCATTTTTTTTAAATTTCCTTTACCTTGTGTTATAAGTGTTTGAGTATGTATAATATGTGTATACATTTAAAGAGTGTCATATACAAATACATAAAATCTACTGAAAACAAAACTCTTTAGTACACTAGTAGTCTTAATGATCACCATACAGTAGCCTGAACATGCCATACCTTTGCTGGGAGTGTAACCATTATTAATCCTAGTATCTCTCTGGAAATCTGGTTTCCTTCAGAAGAATATGATAAAATGTAATTAAAGACTCACATAATAACTCCATTGACAAGTTTCTCCTGCTTTTTTTCTAGTAAACATCCCCTCTGTGCTTCCTTGTAGCCATTTATCCTTATTTCAACAATCATTTTATCTTTATATTTATTTACATAAGGCTTAAGAATCAGGCTGGACAGCATGAAAAGCGGCTCAACATTTTCTTCTGTTATCAACATGGTAAATGGAGGGTTTGTAAATATTTATGTTGGAGAACTAAGGACAACAACCAGAAAGCATAAACTGTACAACATGTTAAGCTTTAGAGGAAGCCTTTTGTTAGTTGACACAGTGAATATTATTCATTTAATGTGTATAAACATTGTTAGAGATAAAAACAGAATTTGCATATTTAACATTATGGTATTATGTGTGTTTTCTGTGCAAAATAGTTTTGCAATTGGCAACATGGTGGTGCAAACAGTGAACCTGGATTGAGGAGTGAAGGGTGTGACTTGATGGTAGAGCTCTTGCCTAGTACAGCTGACCTGGGTTTGATCTTTTGTGCTGAAAGAAAAAGTATGGATGAAGGGTAATTAAGCTTGTGTGATGTTCCAACACTAGTAGCTACATGATGTGGGGAAAATAACCTGTTTCCATTTTTATCTCAACTTTCTCATTTAAAATGTATGACAATTTTTCCTATAAGATTTTTTTAAAGTAAGTGAACATACTACACAAAGGTAATGTGACACACTTGTATGCTTGTGTTACTACATCATGGTATCCTGTTTAAAAGAACAAATCTACAATTGGCTGCAGTTTTTCCTCTAATAGGTTTTGCAAATGTATTGTTCATTGATTCCCCATGATAGTAATCCAAAGTCATTATTCCACATATCCTTAGAGCAAGGAGAAATCTCAATTGGATATAAGTTGTAACTGAGATTTAGGCTTGATTAAAAGAGTAGGAAGCTGATTAGGGGTATGAAGAAAAATTCTAAAAGCATATCAAAATGTAAATAAAGGAACAAACAAAGAAGGGTTATCAATGTGTAATATAACAATCACTAAATAATCCAAGTCTACATCCTCCTCAAATATGTGTGACATAAAAACCTACACAGATTGACTCTGATTGATATTTAATAGCACTCATCTTCTTGATAAGCTGTTAATGTACATATACCTTCTACCTTTACAGATTATCAGAATGCCTCTCTATGTCATTTGTTTTTTAATTCCTAAACTAGCTTTGCATGAATCTTATAAACACTCTGTATTAATAGGAGGCAGCTATGGCCAACCACTAGGATGACAAACTAATAGAGAGAAAATGTCTGTATGTTGGAGGTTTCGGTCCATGGTCAGTTGGCCATCTTGCTTTGAACCCATACTGAATCCATACTTTACAGTGAAGAGAATGTACTCATTCACCTCATGGCTGAGATGCAAAGGAGAGAACAAGTAGGGTAAGGGACTTACTCTCCTTTGACTCTACCTCTTAAAAGTTGCACCTCTTCCCAAAAGCACCAAGGCTTTACTCCATAGGCTTTTGGGGACACTCAACATTCAAATTATAGAACCATCCTTTCCAGTTGGAAAAGTATTAACGTCATCTCGTTTTATAGATGAATAAATCTGAAGATGCTCAGAATGTTTAAATGATTTGGGTCAGGCTAAAAACTGGCTCTTGGCAGTAGGAGGAGGACTGCTGTTCCTTCCTGAGTTCATTCCTACTATGAATGTTTTCTTTTTCTATGTCTTCCTATTTCTTCAAATCATTGTTTTTAGCATATTTTCCTCTCAAGTTCCCTTTCCTACCCTCTTGACACTTCAGCTTTTTGGTGGCTCTTGCTAATAGCATGAAACATTAAAGAAGTCTTGCTTGAAGCTTGATTCTAAAGTACCCGTGCTGATTATAGGCAAAAATATCACTACTTTTGCAGATCACTAGCTGCCACTTCCTTTAAAGAAAGTTATTGGGACATCAATGGGAAACTGGTAGCTATAGTCATTTGTGAATTTGTGAACTTCCTTCAATTGTCTTTCCCATGATGGTTACAGAACTAAGATACCAACACAGGAGTGAAGACAGGCATTTGGTCATTATTCTCCAAACAACCTTGGACATAATTCTTGTTAAGAGGAGGATATAGAAAACTCAAATTTAAAATGAAGTCTGTACAATACTAGGGAGTATAAAGTCATCAATGTGGGTTTTTCTCCAAAGAAGTAAGCCAAGATGAAAAGTATAAAGCATTATCTTGGCTAAAAACAATTGAACAAGAATGAAAATGGTGTTGATATGTATGAGTCCATATATATATATATATATATATATATATATGTACATACTTACATGTGTATATATATATATATATATATATATATATATATATATGTTGCAGTAAATAAATGTAGTAAGAGGGATTAGGTTGATTAAGCTTAAAAAATGAGGTGGTCCAAATAAATGCTGCAACAATGAATGAAGTTTGAAAGCATTGTACTAAGAGAAATGATCTAGTCATACACATACATACATACATGCACACACACACACACACACACACACACACACAGAGAGAGAGAGAGAGAGAGAGAGAGAGAGAGAGAGAGGGCCTCACTTACACAAAGTACTTGATGTGGCAAATTCATAGAAACTAAAATGGGTATTACTGGAAACTGGGAAAATGAGTAATGAGGCATTACTGTTCAATGGACAAAGACACTGAGAAGATAGATAAGCAATATGAATTGATAGGCATCATGGTTACATGGCATTGTGAATGTAAGGTCACTGAATCATATATTTTATAGAATTAAAAGTAGTACGAAATTAACTTAGGTAGCTGACGCAAGAGTGCAGAGAAGGAGACTTGGTGGCTATGCAATCAAAATTTCCAGCTCACCTCATATAGAGTGTTCAAAACAGTAGCCATCTCATCTCTGCCTCTGGCATGATGATACTGTTTGCACTAAACCAAACTTGAGCTAGCCTACTCCCAGGGCTTCCTGAAGCCCCACTGCCAGGGCACTCAAACTCAACATTCTTCTCTCCACCACCACACACTCTGCTGCTTTATCTCTAGAAGGGTGCATCTGGAGAGCAGATCCTCTGGCCTATTAATCAATACAATGAGGCTGAGAATGAACATATGGAACATATTTTAAGTGTTGAAATTGCAGAGATTCCCCATCTCAACCAAGACTCTCTATGTGGGTCTCCTCCAATTATAGAAGGGTACAAGAGATGAGTATTAAGAATGGAAATAGTCATTGCTGTGATTTTTTTCTTTTGCAGTGTTATGACTCTTGTGAAACTTGGCAATTATGATGAACTCAGTTTAGCAGTGCTTTTGGGGTGTAATCTCTGAGCAAACCAAGTGGCCAACTGGCAGTCATCCCTGGTTACTTGCCTGACAGGTAGCCACATTGAAAAGCAAATCAGAAACCATGAAGTCCCTTTAGAGGCTGGGCATTTGACACTAACTTCCCTGTGCCCCTGCTCTTTGCTAATCCTCAATTTGAAAGCTATCAACTCTCAGGTGCCCTGTTAAAAGTGAACACTCCTCCAACTTACTGCTAGCACCTTGGTGGCATTTTGGATCCAAGTGAGATCCAAAGCCATTTGGATAATTTACCTTACAGGTGCAGTGGTTCATCTGTCACTAGCATTTTGTCATCAACCAATTTTCACTGACTAGATTCTTCATCTATTTCTTTATGCTGCTTTTACATTTTCTCCTTTTGTGTGAATTGTGATAAATTGAGCAACTGGGGCACCATCTTTGTTTTACTTGTCATTTTGTTAGCTTCTAAGTGAGTCAGATCTTTGGATGTAAACTTCTATATTAACTCATCTTCTAGGTCTTACCTTTCTCTCAACTAAAACTCTAGAGACAGCTGAGTATCCAGATATATTCCTGTCTGTCATCTTTATGATATTAGTTGAGCATGCTTAGACCAATTTTTGTACACCATCCTTATGAGTTGAACCAAGTATGTTCAAGGAAGTAAGCAGAAATAATAGAGTTGGCTAGAGTGTCTACAAAGATACCCACCCAGCATCAAAAATTTCCCCCATGATTACCAGTGTTGCCTGCAAAATGCCTTCAGCCTTTGTTGGAAAATACTCCCACTCACAAAAGTCATTTTGCCCAAGGCCTCCCTCATCTGTTCTGGGGCAACTTGTATTTGTGGTTGATTGACATTAAAGAATAAAGGCTTTTTCTTTTGTCTCTGACCATGTTCTCTTCTATGAATGACTCTATGGTCAGAACTGGAGTGTGACCAGTTAAAGCCTTTACTGAGGCATATTAAGACCCCTTCCTCATGCTGTCCCATCTTTCTTCCTCACATCAACAGCAGCACAAACACACTTTATAATAGATTTTCTAGTATTCCTTCTCAGACAGTGTCTGCTCCTCCTGTAACCCTAACATCAACACAAGGAACCTTTGGAAGATGGTGTTTGTATGATTGTCCATTACATGAAGTTTGCCCTTAAGGGCTGACAGGAGATAGTGCATTATTTTTAGCACTAAATATTTTTGAAAAGGATTATCTCTGATGAATAAGCAAATATGATGAAGAATGACAAAACCAATTGAAACTGAGGAAGAAGATTGACAATATAAAATCGGTAATTGTAAAAAAAAAAATCTGAAGTTTTCTAAACCTGACAGGGAGTCAGACAAATAGTGAGAGGGAAAGTCTGTGAGTTAAATTAAGGGCCAGGCTGTTGGCAATCTCAAACAGATTGGCTGTACCACTAAATTTTCAAGAAGAGAAATAAAGAACAGAGAAAGAAAAAGTAAAAGAGGTCCCATGTGATTACAGCCTTTCAGATGTATTAGGAAATGTTGACCTATTTGGTTGATCAAAGAGAAAAGTAACATCATTTACAAACCCATACCATGTTCAAACACTACCCTTTGTGAGTATATGACTTATTTATAGCTCTAGGCATGACAAATAGTTACTTAAGAGTTCTAGGTTCAAGATTTTTTAATTAATCAACATTATAAAAGATAAAGCAAGGGCTGGTGAGATAGCTCAGAAGTTAAGGCAATTGCAGAGCATGCCTGGTGACCTGAGTTTAATCCCTGAAACCAGCATAAAGATGGGTGGAAAGACCCAACTTTACTAAATTGTCCTCTGAGTTCCACATGCATGCATGCATGCATGGGTGTGTGAACACACACACAAACACGCACACATCACATCGTTTACATAATGTGGGGACCAGCAAGGTGACTCAGTGGGTAAATGTAGATGGAGACAATTAACGCCTGCAAGTTGTCCTCTGACTGACACACACATGCATAGCAAAAAATGTAGTTGTTAAAAAGGATAAAGTAAATCTGTGGCTGGGAAGAGTTATTAATGCAAGGAAACAAGCAAACAAACAAAAACAATGGGTGGGAGGAGGGTTCATAAAGGTTACCCACAAACAGATTAAGACTTCATAGGCAATAGAAATGTATTTCCAGGTCAGAATAAGGTGTTCTAAGTTTAAAGTCTTAGCCCTAAAACTCAACTATACTTAAGTATATCCATACTTAAGAAACTCCCCCATGGAAAGAAGGGATCCAACAATAAGGGTTGTTTGATAGGTGGACTCTAGATGTTTAACTGTGCTCTTGAGACATAGAGTGAAAAGACTGTCAGGGACAAGTAATGTTGGCAATGAATGTAACAGTACAAATATAATAAAAGGAAATGCAACCATGATTATAGGAGAGCATTTGTCTTGGTAATGGCAAAGCTACTTCACTCATTAGAGTGTATGCAACTTAACATGAGAGAAAACTCAACTCAACATTGTTTGGACAACAAGGAAAATTTATTGATTGTACAAAAAGTCCCAGCAAAAGTGGGACCCAGCTCAACAATTGTTAATCTGCTAGTTCAATAACATCTTGGGAAGTTCGGTTGAATTCTGTTTATCTTTCTGCTCTATCTTGTCCACACCATCCTTGTCTTCAGATCACAGCACAGCTGAGAGATACCAGATGTCAACAACCAGAAGAAAGGATGAATGGGGAAACATTCCTTAGAATTTCCCAATAACCCTCCTCCCTCATCTCACAGGAACAAAACAGGGAGTTACCTATTCACCTACAAATCACTGGCAAGGAAATTTTGATTATTATGAGTGGGTTAGCATAACATGTATGGAGTTACATCCATTGATCTAAAAATGAACAGCTAGATAAAATCAAGGTTCTTAAAGCAAGGCAGGGGAGTGTTTGATACACAGCCAAACATATTTGTTATACCATCTGTCAGTGAAGCTGAAGATGTTATGGATAGTGTGATTCTGTTGTTGACAGACCATCTGATTATTTTTTACAATCCAGGAATCTAGATGTTTATGCAAGACCTCACAATTTAAAAATTATTTCTTATAAACACAAAACAGTTTTTTTTTTTAAAGTACTGTGTGGTCAGCATTTTTTATTAAGACCAAATAAAACACATCTGCAATCCAAACCCTGGCAGTAAGTCACCAGTTTGTAACTTCCGGTTTATGTTTATTTCCTTAACTGAAACATTCTTCATTTAAAAGGGGAAGCCTCACTTTAACCACACCAGTAGTTAGCATACAAATAATCTGTGACTAAATTTTTTAATAAAAACATTTGACTGTGTTGTAGGAAACTCTCCCAAAATAGCAAGGTTAATAAAAAGCTTCAGAAGAAAGGATATCAAAGATATAGTCAAGAGGAGGTGCTTGCATAATTCTTTTTCTTAACTTGATGTTCGATTTGACAAATTAAAATAATCAAGACATTGCTACTTATTTAATAATGAATGCAATAACTTCCCAGTTTCTTATTATTTTCTTTTGTCATGTTATGTTATGTTTGCATTACAGGGTGCATCAACCCCTTCCAAATGAGGAAATTAAGGCCATCAAAAATGTATCATAGTGAAACAAAGGAGTGAGGGATCAACAAATTCGAGTTTTATAGTTTATATAATTCTTTAGCCATCTTTCTGTGAGTATGGAAAGAAGATTATTTAAAGTAGAACAAAGATTCTCAAAAGTGTATCTTTCTTGAAAACTTTAATCTTTTCAAAATATAGCACAAACTAGGCAATGCTAATTTCTCTGATTTTCAAGAGCAATAAAAATAAGGAATGAGCATATCTTTTTTCTTTCCATCGAAAACATCCAGGCTTCCAATCTGATCATGTGATCATCAACCCTGGTTTAGCTGTTGCTTCAGACTTTTGCATTTGAGTCCCTTAAAGAAAGAAAAACTTCTCAGATGATCAAAGCATCTTAAAAATTTAGCAAAGTTGATAGATATAAGGTGAAGCTAATAAGAAAATTAAGAGAATTCCCTGAAGCTCAACTCTCTAGTTTATAAAGTATTTAATACATCAGCAATGAAGAATTAGGCATAACAGAAGGTCAGGATGGAAGCTGAGATAGCTCTCATTCTGGGATTCAAATGACCCTGTAGGCAATTAGCAGGAGGCAGAGGCAGGAGAAATTACAAGCATAGGGAAGAAGACTATGGCCAGTAGCCTACTAAGAACACAAGATGCAGAGGAAGTTATGGATGTAGGCAAGCTTTCTGTAGAATGTTGCATCCAATCACCCAGTCCTGCACTAGTATGAGAAAAAGAGCAACTGAGGTCACCACAGTTGTAGCTGTGATTGTTCAGTCTCTGTTTTCTTGGTTACAGAAAACACTCAAGATCAATATATTTATATCAGTCCTTGCCCCAGAATAAACACCTTAGAAGTAATGGTAGGGGCTTTTCTCCTTGGCACTAGAAATGATCATAGATCTCTTAAGTGGGTGAAGAAGTGGGCTTCTTTTGAAAAATGGGAAAAGGAAGAGATTCTGTGTCACTAGGATGAAACAGAAAAGTAAGTCAGCCAGTATAGATGGCATGTTTTCCCCATCTTAACCATGCTTATTTCCTTCATGAAATTACTGCCTACCTCCTCACTACTCCATTAAAAGTGCTCCCCAATTTTCTGGGGCCAGTTCATACTCCAAATACAAGGTCAATGTCTTCTGCTTCACCAACTCCATTTGCATTGATACCACAATGATTTCTCATTAACATCACACACTTCGATACAAGTAATATTTGAGGAGCTAGGTACACCAGGTATGTATGACTTGTTTGCCCACTAAAACTGTGAAACATTGTGACAAAAGGAGTTTTGGCTCTTTCTCCTTTACATACAACAGAGGGCTAGGCATGAGGAACTAGCTGTTCATGAGTGGATGGATTCTGCCTTTTGCTTAAAACATTTGATTTTTATTCCACCTTACCATCTTGTGTCTACTTTTCATCCTCTATCTTTTACAAAATAATAACAATCATTTCATAAATGTCTAATTTTAAAACCCTAAGAATGAGAATCCAGAAACAGTTCCTTGGAAGACAGTTGCCTTATACAATAGCTATGTCAATGACTTCTGATCAGTTATAAAAGAACTATTTTATCATAATAAAGATTCAGTAGCTAAGTGAGATCACTATAGAAGGGGGGCTTGCCTTTCCAGGACCTCTGAAAAAATGTGCTATGATGAGGTAGGTTAGCCTCAGGATTGCTGACAAAGACTCTGTGGATTAGAGCCAGTTGACAGAAAATCCAGCAGTGACCATTTCATACTTACAAGGAAACAGGAATTGGTGGTGGTGGGAAATTTGGCTTTGTGGTTAGCTAGTAAGAAGATAAAAAGGGACAATCAGCTTGGAGTAAGATCTTAAAACGTGTCTGCATATTGAATATGTTTAACTCATTTTCAGGAGCCTTGGAAACTTAACCATTTGAATAATTCTAAACCCACGAGTTTGACACTTTCATTTACTTACCTGCTTATAACCCAGACATAAGCACAATGTCAACAGCTGTGTGATGAGAACGGCTACTGTGGGCTTAATTTGTGCATCCACACAAATCATATGTTAATGCCCTAATCCCCAGTGTGATAGTTAAGACTAGGGGTATTCAGAATTGAATCAATGAAGATACAAAGAGATGATTTTTACCTCTTCTTTCCCTATTCTTACTCCTCCCCTTTCTATCCATTTTCCCAAATGATAGACCAGAAGGGAATCCTCACCAGACTCCAGGAGCTTCCAGATCCCCAATCTTAGAATTCCCAGTCTCAAGAATGGGCAGAAATAAATGTTGTTTGATCTATATGGCCTATGCTACCTTTTTCTACATTAACCTGAACTAAAAATAGATTCTATGGAGCATATTAATTGTATGAATGGATTTTGCCGACATAATGCAAACCTATATGTATCTGGAAGGCAAAAATCTCTCTTAAGAATGTACCTTTTTCTGATTGGCCTGTAGGCAGATCTGTGGACTTCCATCTAGATTAATAATTGATGGGTGAGGGCCAACCCATTGTGGGTGGTGCCACACTTGGATAGGTAGTCTTGGGTTGTATAAGACAGTAGGCTGAACAAGCCAGGGAAAGCAATACAGATAATAGCACTCCCCCATGGCTTCTGCTCCAGTTCCTGCCCTGGTTCTCCTCAGTGATGAATTTAGAAGATATAAGCTGAAGTAAATCACTTTCTCTAAGTTCTTCTTGGTCATGATTTTTTTAACTCAGCAATAAAAACCCCAGCTAAGACATGAGTATTCTACATAATCAACTTCTACCTGTAGGTTCTTAGTTTAAAGGATAAACTCAGAAGTAAAAATGTTGAGACATATATTCCCACATTTTGCATTGAAACAATTTGCAGAAGAATTTATATTTTATATTAATATGCACACAAATCTCAATATTCTTCTGAAACAACAGTTGAGTACTGTGATTTATATCTTTTGGGAGCATTTCCTTGGGGCTGGACTCGATGAGAGAGAAGTTGCTAACTCACGACATTAGGTAGAGGGTCATTCTCTTCAGTGGGCAGATCAGACATATGGAGCTTCTTCATCTGACTCATCTAAAATGAAGAAGTTAAATTTTGCAATGAAACCACCAGGTGCCAAAGTACATCCAGCAGCTAAGTTACCCTCCCCAGGCTGTATGCTAAGGATGAAGCTGACACTGGGAGATAAGACAGCAATGGTCCCAGCTACAGTAGCTCAGTTGTAACATTTATAGGAGCATTTCCCCAGGGCTTCCCAGGAAATCTGTCACAACTGTCACCACTGATGCTGTGCTGTCTACTTCAGCTCAAAGCCCTAAACACATAAGACATGTGCTGTGCATGTTACATGCTACATAGTTGACCATACATATATACACATCACATTTTTTATAGAGTAACGGTTAACTTAGAGTCAGGATGGACAGAGTGAGAGTGAGTTGGAGGGGTGGGCAGAGAAGAGGGACAGGGAGGGACAAAGGGAGGGGGGAAAGAAACTGTTAACATTTCTTCCTTTTACTCTCTGTGTGTTTCAGGAGCTCTTTCTGCAAGGGATTTTATAAGATTCTTTTTTGTGTATTAACAAAACACTAGGGGAAGTGAACTTTGCATGTGGGCACAGATCTCACAGTCCTTGCTATCTGCTAATGTGGGGTAGATTTCTAAGCACTGCTGTGCACAAATGACAGATATGTGGTCAGAATAATATAAGAATGGGGTAAATTATAAACTTGAGCATCATAAAATAACAGTCCAAACTAGAATTCACCTCCTGGGGTTGAACCGCCTTCACCTTTGGGGATTTACACTTCTGCTTGTGTAGCATGGCATCCGTGGCAGACAATGGCCTGTAAGTAAAAACATGTCCTGTGAACTGAATAGCACCTCCAGCATGCCAGGAAGATTCAACAGAGGATGGACAACTTCCTTTGCCCACTGTGCCATGCTCTGCTACCAGAGTTCAGTGTGTTCTCAGAATACTCCTCAGCTTTTAGTTGTAAGTTATCCATTTTTATCCTGTGGTTAATAAGTACAACAAGACATTTTCTTTTTGTTTCTTGGCACAACCCTGATCCATAATGATAATGATGTTAAGCCAAGTTTTTGTCTAAATCATGACATTTAAATTATTTTTAATTCATTAATTATTTTCCTTAGACTCATTTTATGTGAAATAAGTTCCACCAAAATAGTTCAGTCTTGGAAAGTAGTAGAAAATAATCTTGTTGTGTTAAGGGGGTTAATAAGACAAAGGATTTTCTTGCCAATAAAACCTCAACTTCTTACTTTGGAAGAATGCAAAGGCCTTTGTTAAGCTTTCTGTCTTCTCTACACTCTTTAAGAGTGAATTCCATAACCTTTAAAGACTTGAAGGTCACATTTCATCCAGAAAGTGTGAATACTCCAGCTGCTTCATGAGGTTCTCTCCAAGATTCAATGACATGATAGGAAAGCTTCAGCACAATGTCTGCTAGACAGCTGTCAATCAGTGAATGCACTCTTCTATTCTTATAATAAATGTGAAACTATTTAATAATGAGGTCCAATGTCACTGTTGTCATTAATTACAAAAAAAAAATAGCTACTTAGAGGAGAAAAAGATTTCCATCTTGTTGTGAAAGTTCGTTCAGTCAAAGGGATATCTAGTCTCTGATCTGTGAAAAAACATACCTGTGTGGTTTTCTCCATATTTGAAGTAAAATAAAGTTAAACCTGAAGGATTAAGTCATAGATCCCAATCTCAAAAGAAATAGAGGTTAAAGGGTTCCCCAAAGCACATGAAAGCTTACCTCTGAACTCTCTTCTGCTTCTTCCTGGCACTTTGGTGCCGGATCACTATAGCAATCACCACAAATATGACAGCCAGGGGGAATAACACACCAACCACAATGGAGAAATCTACAACAAAGAGCACAGGGACACTACTGAGCACCGAGGAGCTTGTCTCACTCTAGTCTGTCTTCTCTCTCCCTTTCTTTTTTCCTTCTCCCCTTCTATCCCTTCACTTTTTCCTCCCTCTTTTCTTCCTTACCTCCCTTCTTTCCTCTTTATTTCACTCCCTCCCTGTCTTTCTTCCTTTCCATTTGATTAAGGATCTAGCCCAGGCTGGCCTTATACTTACCGTGTAGCCCAGGATGGTTTCAAACTTTGCCTGGAACTCCCATGTAACAGAATTACAATGGAATGTCATTGTATCTGGCCTGACTATTTTGTTTGTGACAAAAAAGAAATTAACAAATGAACTGGTCTTCCTAGAAAGTTGTATATGATGGTTAACCTTTACTATCACCTTGTCTGTGGAAGGAGACATGGGCCAGGATCCCAGGCTGAATTGAAGAGGGTAACAAGCCAGAAAACCTGCATTCATCTCCCTCTGTTTTCTGACTGCAGGTACAATATGACCTGTCACCTCTCTGTTCTCCCATTACTATGTATTCCCCACCATAATGGACTGTGATCTCAAAGCTGTAAGCCAAAGCAAGCCCTTTCTTCCTTAAGACACTTTTTATCAAGTATTTCATCAGAAAAAAAAAAAGAAAACTAACAGAGTTGGTAAAATGTAAACCATGTTGATCATGATTGGGGTGCTAATGTTTATAAATAACAAGTAAAAAATCCATAGGAGACCTTCCATAGGAGGAGGGTAAATATCTTCTTACTGAAAATTCTTTGAATGGAATAAGAGTGGCTGCAGTGATAAGAGAGTGAAGGCTGGGAGGCTACAGGGGGATATGGAACAAGGAGGATTGCAGATCAGGAAAACTCCAGCCTTGGAATGAAAGGAGAAAGAGATGGTGTTGGCCCCATTGTCAAATAAAGAGCAGAGGCATGAGTAAAAAAATATGGGACATAATTCATGCTTTGTCTTTGTTCTTTACCCCCTAGTCTAAGTAATACATTCAGCCTGGATCCTTTGCAATCTTGTGTTCATTTCACTTATAACCAACAGAAACCATGAAGCACACATATCTGAAGAGCAGAGCAGCCACTGCTCTTAGTATATAGTCCAGTAGTAAGACTGACAATTCCAAAAACACAAGAAAAGCTTACAAGTGTGAAGACAAAACATGTAGCCAAAGGTAGACACCTCAGAAAGCAGAATTCAAGATAAGAAAACAGGGTCTAATTCTCTTTACCTTCCATAAAATTATTGTTCAAGGAAATCAAAGAAAACCAGAGGCTTTGGCATTTCTGCTAGACACAGCTTATCTTCAAAATAAGGATTGCATTGGAATTAATGTCAGAGTAATAAGCATTTTAAGAACACCCTATCAGAGTATTTGGAATACTGTCAGTGCTTACAAACACTCCAGATCTAAGAATACAACAATTGTGGCTTTGGGTAAAAAAAATATATATATTACTAACAGACAGTAAATGTGTACTTCAAGAGAGAAAAAACTGAACAGCAAATCTAGCCTCTTCCATTACTAACAATGATGGTATTGTACAACATATAGCATGAAGCATTTTTATAAAAGAACTCCCTCAATCCACGGAAGTACTAAAAAATAAAAGATTTTCTCTGTACACATTGATGAGGTATTAAGAATGTAGGAAATATAAAGGAAGGAGAGTCAGTTTATTTAATGGCACTACCCCCAGAATATTCCAGAGTAGGCTCTACCTACACTCCCAAGAAAGAACTAGAAGAAGTAGAGAAGATCAAGATGATGACAATGACTGGAAGATGGGTGGATAGAGAGGTAAGAGGGTGAATCTGGGAGGAGGGGATAAATACTATCAGGATGCATTGCATAAGATTCTCAGCATATTAATAAAAATACAATTTAAGAAAAGACAGAGAGGGAAATGATACAAGAAAGAAGTTTCAGATATAACTTGTATGCACTTGACTAGTATGCACAAGATCTAGGTGCAATCTCCAGGACTGACAACCAAGAATGATAAGCAGGAGGAAGAGGGAGAAGGGATTGGGGACATGGAAAAGCAGAAAGAGCAAATGAACCAAGAGCAAGCTCTAACAGTAACTAACTGCACCTTCAGTGACAATGGTATCTCAATATGTGTTTATGGACTGTAACTAATGCACCACTCTACAGTGGGGGTGCAGTGCACACTGTGCTCAATGTTGCTATGCATCTACAATTGCATAAAAGTAAAAACTAGTTAATCAAATAACGAGATATGAACAACTTTAGAACAACTAATGAAAGAATGATAAACTGCACACCGCCCAAATTCATAAAAGAAAAAAAAATGGTTAACAAAATGGCCAACTGGTGTATAATACAGTATAATATAGCACAAAGTGAAAAAGAGTAAAAAGAGGAAAACCGGACCTGAGACCACCTTGGGAACCTGTCCAAGTCAGTTCCAGTGAGACTTGCTGAACCTGTGTTCCTGATTCTACAGTCCAAGATTCTACAGTTCAATATTTTCAGAAGGAAAGGAGATTAGAGACTTTCAGTTTGGTTTGAGATTTCCAGTTTCCCAACAAGCTTGCTGCATCGATCAGTTAGCTACACAACATCTTGGGACAATTGAAAGCTATTATAGACATGGTGTGGGGCAAAAGTCCATCTTCAGTATTTAAGCAGACAATGGACAAAAGTCTTGGCAGTTAATACTTAATACTCAAGAACTGTAGTATCTCAAACTTATCTTTGGAAACTATAAGCAGCAGTGCATTGGACTTTAGAGAGGTAAAAAGAAAAGGTTCAGAATTGTGGAGTTATTCATACCTCATTTACCATGAGAAAATTTTATTGTCCTTTGATTGAATTGAAATTATGAGAATTGTAATTTAGTCAATTATGTGTCAATTTTTAATAAGCATACTGGAATCATTAATGTTTACAACCTTTGCTATACTAGATATGTTATGGATGAAAAAGTTACCCCATTCTGTTAAGAATTAGACATGATGCTTATGAATCATTAGATACAATGCAATTGAATAGGCAGATTTAGATTTTGATATAGCAAAAGACACTCAAGACATCACAGACCAATTTTAAAAGGCCATTATATCTTGATTCATCCTCTCCTATTACAGGAGATGCTGTAGCCACAAAAGCATATGCATTATCGAGCTTGCTTGGGAACTCTCGATGAAAAGTTGGCTCAGGTGTGTTGGCATCTAGCTATACACTATCCCCTAATATTCTTTATTACAGAGGCTGGTAGTCAGAGATGGGTAAAGTCTCCTTACTTCCAAGCTACCTAAGACAGGATATGTGCTTTCCATGATGGGTAAGGCTTGAAGGCTGAAGAAGACTACCGAAGACAGAAACAACCATCTGTCCTATAGCAGAAGCACAGGAATTTTTTAAATTATATTAAGAAGGGGAATTTGTGGGTACCCATAAAGATGGATGCACTCCATCTTGGCACAAGGGCAGAGTTCAAAGCTGTCAGCAAGTCACAAGACCTAAAGGTCAAAGGTGTGGCTCCAGTAAGGATGTTTGGCTGCCTTAGTCTAAATAACAACAGATCTGAATCTGAGGTGTGGCTACCCTTGACCTCAAGGGTAGGGAACAAGAAGTTAGAGCTAAGGTGTGGCTACTGAACCCTTAGAATAAGCAAAGAAGAAAAGTCTGTTTGTTCTGTATTCATGATACTATGTTCCCCTTTTTGGTTAAGGCATAAACTCGCTCATTTCAGTATTGACTGATCTGACCTCTTGACCTTTAAAAGAAAAACTATATTGAAAAAGTGGAGTGGCATTTGTTAAAGAACAGCAGTAGTTTATAGAAGCTTGTTTTCATTCTGAACCTTTATAAATCTACAATATGGTGATGGTCTGGCTACAGGTCAAAACTACACTGCAATAAATTGTACTGAGGTAGCAGCAACTAAAATCATGGACTATGATGCTGGGATCCTGTAATTCTCTCATAGTATTCTGGAAAACCTTCATCCATGTTTTAAAAGGATCTTCTTTCTGGCATGCTGAGTTATAGCTGAACAATTATTTTTCCAAAGGAATAAAGAAAGTGAAGTATTAAAAGAAAAGATATCTACACAGTAACTGTTAGAACCAAGAAAATAAACTGGTAGCTGGGGTTATATATGAACAACAGTACAGACCAACTTGGCACACAGAACACATACAAGCACAGGAGGACACAAGTGCAAAGTTCATGTTACCATATTTTCATACACAGAAAACCTGAACACATGCTTATGTGCTAAGCCATAAAGTAAGCTACAATAAATTTTAACATATGCTCCACATAAAATATTCTCTGATTACCATGTAATTATTCTAAGTATTAACTAAATAATAACTAGGAAAATACCCATTTTCCTGCATGTTAGGATGCAGATGGCAGTAGTGTGGTGGTGGGGAGAACCAGGGGTGGGGAGTCAATGGGATATGTAATAGTCAGCTACAAATGAGCTAGAGTATTACACACCAGGGATAGTATAGATAGAAGCTCACTGTACAGTTGAAAACCCTGGAACAAGGATTTATGAATACCTTTTACCATAAGAAAATTATATCTTTTCTTCAGTGAACTTTATCTGATAATGTATTCATGCAACATGGTTACTGTTTTACACATGCATTATGGCTCTTCTGGTGTATATAAGAAGTTGGTTTTACTCATGATTTTAGAGTCTATGATTAAGTCCCTAGGTAGTGAAGTTGAAACATAACATTCATGTTTACAGAGGGACTAGAGTCTTTCAGAGACAAGCCTGACTCTGACTTCTGCTAAAATGAGAGTCCAATTGAAAATAGTGTCTTGCCATTCATATATATAACTTTTAAGAGTTATATGTCAAGCTGGAAAAATAATTATACATTTATGTCTGTGAACCACACTGTTTCCTACTTGTGGACACAAAATGATTCATTAGAAAAAAATGTTGTGTAGTAAGACTTTTCAAACTTCACTGAGTAAATTTTAATTATTTCAGTAGAAACCAGAAAAATGTAACAGTGGATTGTAAAATAAAATAGAAATTTCCCAGCCAAAATAAATGATAAATATTTGAAGAAGCAGTTGTGTTTAAAGTAACTTCAACATTACATAATATAAGCATGGACCAAAAAATATCATGGTATCTCATAAGCACATACACTTTAATGTTTTACCCTGTCAATTAAGTAAGGATAAAATAAAAAAGTGTCTATCCCAATATAGTTATGAAAGTAGAACTGAATTAAAAACCTAATCTTATTTCTATGGATTCCATGGTAACATTTCTATTTATTTCTATGTAAACAGAAACATTTAATGACCAATAAATACTCTTAAATTCAATTTAGAAAGTTGTGGGAAGAAAAACTTCCTGAAAGATTACTCACAGGTTTAGCAAGTCTTATGGCTTTAATTGTTTATTGGGTATGAATTTTACTACAAACATTACTTAGACTAATGTTGACAGTGGGGCCAGCGAGTGTTGTGTCTTCTCCAAGCTGATAAGAGCCACACACTGAATGGTGGAGCTTTGGGCCCCTTCCCAAGACCAAAGTTCTTGCAGCCTGCAGATGTCAGCCCACCCATCTGTCTGTGCTTATGAACGGGTTGAGTGATCCACTGGGTATTTCTTCTGAACTTTATGGAACAGATCAATGAGGATAATGTCAAATTTGTATGCAGAACCTTCACCAACCCAGTAAGAGTTCAGAACTCTTGCAATGTAATAGGTGAATAAAAATGAAGGTTTCATGAAGAGCCAAGTCATAATTTAATGTTATTTTAGTGAAAACTGGAATCATCAAAGAGCTTTCTAATTAGTTGATTCTGTACTGAATGTACCCCACAACCCCACCCCAAGAATGATAAATTGCAGATAATAATATATTATATAATAATATCTTATATCCTTACAAAGTAATGGAGTTTAGAATCTCCAGGAACATAAGAAGTAAAGGTCTTGGGCAAACAGAAAAAGTAAGCTGAAGCATAAACATTAAAATTAATTGTTATTCTTTTGTTTGAAATGCCAGAAAGTATTTGAGTTTGGGACAAACAGTTCACAAAGGCCCATTCCTAACCATCCCCTCTGTGTACCCAGGAAAATAGTTTCATGAACCCTAAGTCAAAACACCAGGAATTTCTCCCTAGAAACACTGGGGCTTGGTACAGGAATACTCAAAGCTGATTGAATCTGGCTCCAGACACTCACCATGAACCATGCAAAGAAAGGAGTTCAAGGAGTGCACTCAAGAAAATCAGAAGGGAATTCATAAAGAACTTTTTCCCAACTTAAGAGTATGCTTTGTGATGGCAACTAAAAGCAAGCTTCCAATGCTGGTTCATTCCTTCCTTGATGATCTATAGAGTGGCCTGCTTCCTACTCACAGTCTTATCTTCTAGCCAAAGAGGTGTAAGTAGGAGCAACAAACTCTCCAAATGCAAGGAAAACCCATGTGGGCCAGTTTGAGTCAGCTTAATTCCTGGTCTAACAAAGATCACACATGCCAAAGAAAAAGAGTCAAATGAAATGTGAACAACATGTGAGTGAACAAAACAGTCCACTTGCAGCCAGTATATGGGTAAAAGGGACATCCCACCTGTAGGCAGTATATGGGTGACCAGGATATCCCATCTGTAGGCAGTATTTGAACGAATAGGATAGCATGACTCAAAATGATGGAAAATAACTCAGAGAGCAGAACCCAGACCTACTATTATAATCCAAGTCATGTTCTCAGAGAGTCTCATGAGTTAATATTACCTAACATTGTGTCTACTGTGGAAATGGGAGGAAAATATAAAGCAAGTAATAAAATATGATATATTAAAGAATTATTACAAGTGAAAAGTTTGAAGATACCTTTTTGCATGAAGACTGACAATGCAGGAGTGTTGAAAATATGATTTGTTTGTTGCTAAAGAAACTTTACAGATGAATAGTATATGTTCAATAGCTACAGAACAGGAAGTTGATGAGGATAGAAAAAAGACAGTGGACCGTATATACCAGGGTAAAATTCAATACTCTCAACCTGGCAGATGTAAGATTATCTAGAAGACAAATTCTATGAATATCTGTGAGTAAGTTTCTAGATTAAATTAAATGAGGCAGGAAAACCTACTCTAAATGTTGGTGGAACCATTCCTTAGGCCAGAGACAGAGATCAATCCTAAATGGATATCTTTATAAAACCCCCACCTCAAGGTTCAGGATTCTATGCAGAAGAGGAGGCAGAAACACTGTAAGAGTCAGAGGTGGTGGGTGACTCCAAGGAAACAACCATCTAGACACAACAGGACCGATACAAGTGAACTCACAGGGACTGTGACAGCATTCACAAGACCTGCTTAAGTCCAAACCAGACAGACTCCCAACAGGGGGAAGAAGTAGTCACAAAGTCCCAAACCCAACAAAGAAGCTATTTGTAATTGCTATCTGATGGGAAAGGGAAAGTCAATTTTCTCAAATGGAGTCTCACTAGGTGCATCAATCACACTGAAGGACAAGCCCCATGTCCAGGAGCATTTGGCCAACATGAGTTGAACTTTATGACTCCATGTGTTTCTGTGCAATTTTTGTTTGTATTTTTTGTCTTCTTTGTTTTGCTCTATTTTTTTTACTTTAGAAAGAGAGAGAAGGAGAGAGAGAGAGAGAAAGAGAACATGAAGCTGGTGGATTGGGATCTGGATAGATAGAAAGGATCTAGGAGGAGAATATTCAAAATACATTCTATGAAACTAATTTTAATAAAATAATATTTTCATAAAAAGGCAGAGATGAACACCAGCATTCACCTCTCTGTTTCCTGACTGTGGAAGCAATGTAACTAGCTGCCTCATACTTTTCCTACTACCATGACTTCCCCACAAAAACAGATGATGTCATTAAACTGCAATTTCAAGTAAGCCTAACATTCTTGAGTCTTGTTGGGCATTTTTAGCACAGTAGCAGTGAAGTGTCTAATACAAACACAGAGGAAGAGCTTGACAGAAGGAGGCAAGTTCCAAGGCCAGAGATTCAGGGTTACCTACGGAAGACTGTGGCAGAATCCTCACAGTCAGGAGGGGCCCATCCTTCTTTGCACTGACACTGCAGCTCATGGTCACATACCTAGTGGAAGAAGGATGCTGTGTCACCATGAGACTTAGTGCACCATTGAGGACCCATTCTTTCACAACGAAATTGATTTTGACATGAGAGGGAGCCCTGTTCTTCTGGCTTTCATCTGCTCCGGTGAAGTATTGATGACACAAAGATTTCAGTAATGGAGTTTCAGAGGCAGTGGCCCATGCTATATACTCGGGAGAGTCAGATAAGCATAGTAACTGTGATCATTGAGTGCTGAAGGTATTGATTCAGCTTCATCACAACAGCACTGGGAAATTGCATACGGCTTATCAAACTGGGGATATCTGCTTCCCAAACTTACTGCATGCCCCCTGCACTTTGAGGAGCAGTTGGTTGACTTGTATGCCTTCTCCGTGTCCACACACTCTGCATTAATGCACACCTGAAACAACGCGGAAACATGAACTCGATGGAGCATTTTCAACAGTTCCATCTCTGTCAAAGACTACTGGAATTCAATCTTCAATTTTTCACCAATTCTACGTCATCAAACTCACTTTTTAAAAGAACTTTTTATTAGTACCTTGTACCTTGAGAATTTCCTGCAATATGTTCTGATCATATTTACTCCCTCAATCCTTTCCAAGTCCAGCCCCTAACCACTGAGCTTGGTGTCCTTAAAATGAAAAATCAGGAGCAGTTTATGCTGTCAAAATATTCTTGAATGTGTGGATTTCCAACAGAATGTGGTCAGCTTTCCAGGGAATATACTTTCAGGGAAAGTTGACATTCTTTCATTAGCCACCAAATACCAATAATACCTCAACTAAAGGTGAATCTTTGTGCCCACCTTCTCCCTATTTCTTGGAATATTGTCTGGCTTGAGCTTACCCTGATCCTGTTCAAGCTGTCACAACAGTTTTGAGTTCATATGTGCAAATGTCCTGTTGTGTTTAAGATTTCTTCTTATTATTTTTGTCTATGTGTCTGAGAGTGAATGCCATTAAGTATGCCAGGGGCTGGAGAGGCCAGAAAAGAATGTGAGATCCCCTGGAACTGAAGTTATGTGTAGTTGTGAGCTGTATGGGTTTGGGGAACTAATCTTGGGTCCTATGGAATCATCGTGTATGCTGTTAACTACTAAGTCATCTCCCAGCAATCAAACTCAATCTTTTATTAAGAAAGCACTAGCAGGTTTTGAGACAGTCCAAGCTCTATCATTTTTAGTATATAATAAGACACTTAGAAAGCCCTCTTTAAAATGCTTTGCTTCCTTTCTGATAGGTATATCTTTTCATTTAACAGCTCCTCACATTTACAGCTATTCCTGATGACAAAATTAAGCATTACTATAATTAACATCTGGAAGGAAGTGCTGGGATTACATTGCACATAATATGACTACAGTAACTACTGTGAGTGGAAAGTAAATGCCATTTCATTCTTCTGTGTACCATTACCTCCGAGGAGCTGGCATTGACTGAATACCCTCTAGTTTCGAAGCACTGAAATTGACAGTTTGCCTTTATGAGACTAAATTACCTCACTTAATAATTTGTTTTAGTTTTATCCATTTACCTGCAAATTTTGTACTTTCATTTGTCTTTGACATTAATACTACATTTTGTATACATGCTGCATCATTTTTATCTATTCATCTGTTGATGGACATCTGGGTTGATTGCATTTCCTAATTCTTGTGCAGAAAGTAGCAATTGGCATGAGGATGTAAATGTCTCTATAGTAGGATATAAATTCCCTTTGTAACTATGTCCAGGAGTGGTACAGTTGTTTCAGTTTCCTGTACAAGGCCTACATAAGACCAAGCCAATCAACATTTCTGCATAGATGTAGTAGATGAACTCCTGGCCAAACCTTTATTAAGGAGCTATTGACAACTGATAGCTGCTGAAGAAGAGAGAATTATTCTTTTCGGAGTATATGACAACTGGTAAGTTTCATGATCCAGTGTATGGCTCTATGCCCATATGAGCAGTACTAATTAATATTACTTAACGGGTTGTTAAAAGGAGATGGAGGAGGAAAACTACGAGGATGGGGGTAATAATAATGAAGTTATAAGGAGAAATGTTGGAGAGGATACTAGGAGAGTTGGAAGGAGAAATTGGAGTATCTGATCATATCTCATTGTATACGTGTCTGAAATTCTCAGAGTAAAAAAGAAAGATGCCCTACAAAAATACTTGCAAAATTTCATAACATGATTCTAAGTATATGGTAGGCACTTAGTAAACACTATTGAAGACATGGGTGCAGACATGCATAAATCAATGATAAACACATATTGTGAGCGTGGAACTCTGAGGAAGAAAGGAGGTGGCTGCAGGTGTTGAGTGTGATTCTGTTTTCATTTTTTTTCTTGAATTTGGCTTTCTTGTATGATTGTCTTTGAATAAAATGCTCTGTTAAAAGCAAATGGCAAACTTTCAACAGAAAAGATGCAAGTATATTGAAATTCAAGGATCATTACTAATTTGAATTGTTTGACACACATGATAGATGGCTATAGACACATGACTTTATTAATAGGGTGGGTATCTATGTGCTTCCTGGGCTGACCAAGGACTTCCTTAGTCCTGTGGGTGAGCTTAAACAAACATAAGCCACTGTGGTACTTTCCTGTCCTTTTTCAGGTGTACTACAAGATACTGGGTGATAAAACTCTGGGCTGTGGAAACTCATGCACACTGGTAGCTAAAATTATGCTTCTGGGTAAATTTTCTTCTTGTTAAGAAAAGATGCACTAAGGACAACCTTGTTTTTCCTGCTTCTGCAGTACTGGGTAGAGCAGCATACTGGAGATGGCAGGAGGCAAGAAGAAAAAACTTTGGTTCTTAGTGTTGGCATTGCATCACTGAATTCACCATGTAGGATGTTGTATCTCTGAACCTACCATTGTGTGAGGTAATAGTTGTCCTAATTATTTCAGTTTGTTAGGTTTTCTTCTGTTTGTCTACAGCAGCCTGTATTATCCTAGCAACATGTGGGCCGTGATTATAGAAACTGTAATAAACAGTACTGAGTTAAAATTCCAGGTACATATGTGGGATAATGAATTGTGGAGCACAGTTTCAACTTGCCTTATTATTTCCACACTTGGTTCCATTGGCCACCATATCTATTCCTTGACTGGTGTCTTCAGGATCAAATAATTTACATGTCAGAAAAGATACTGTAAGTCCTTTCCATGGCAGATTACCTGACCCACCTTCACAGAACAACTTCCCACACATGGCATCTCTACAAACAACAATGACAACAAAATTACAAACTTTATCCCAGGATTCAAATTTCAGTCTTATACAATACAAACCAGCCTTTCCCTATTAATATTCTTAAAAATAATATTTCCTTTATAGCAGTGACTTCTAGTTATACCTATGTACAATGTACTTATTCTACACTAAGAGAATCCTTGTGTAGTAAAAAAAAAAAAAACAAAAAACAAAAAAAAAAAACAAATGTGTTGTGTAAAGATCCCTTTACAACTAATTTTTGCCATTTGTCTAAGTTATGGCTATTGGTGGTGAGGGCACAATCTTAAGTGTAAATTCTAGAAGGTGGCCTTGAATAAGGGAACATGACCAATTCTGGTCATTTTTTCTCAGTTTAGAAGATGGAATGTGTGCTATTTGTTTGTGTCAACTTGACACAATCTGTAGTCACCTTAGAAGAGAACATCTCAATTAAGCAATTGTCTTCATTAGATTGGTTTGTGGGTGTGTCTGTTTCTTGTTTAATTATTGTTGTTGAGGGGCCTAGCTTCACTGTGGACAGTGCTATCCCTGGGCAGGTAGTATTGGGATGTGTAAGAAAGCAAGGGGAGCAAGACATGGGGAATGGAGACAGTAATTAAAACTCCTTCATGGCCTCTGCATCAGTCCTTGCCTCAAGGTTCCCTCAACGATGCACCGTAACATCCAAGTATAAGTCATCCAAATCCTTTCTTCCAAAAGTAGCCTTTGGTCAGGAGTTTTAGCCCAGAAGTAGAAAGCAAACTAGGGCTGAATGTGGTAAGTTGGGTTGGTGAAGCATTCACTGAAAGAAGTCCTGGAGGGTACACAAAGGGCAGATCTCTGACCTTACAAAGGTACCAAGAGACTCATTAGTCTTTACAATTTTACTTCCTTCAGATAAACTCTAAAAGATAACAGCCTCGGTTTTCCACAAGAGTGGTCTACACAAAACCAGAGATCTCCTGACACAACACAGCAGTAAGTGTGGCTCTCAGAGTTCTCACTCTGGATCTGTAGGTTAAACTGCTCAACACTCAAGGAAGCCATGGCTGGACACCAGAAAATTCAAGAAAAGCCAAAGCCAATAACGTCACAGTAAAGTGTGGACTTCAGAGGAAGCCTGTGGACAAGTAGTCTAGAAAGGAGAGCGTGGGACTTTTTTATTCCTTCTTGAGACTAGGAAAAATATGGATCATAAACTTAGGAACCCACAGCTTTTCCAAACTCTGCTGGATGCTTTACAAGAATCAGAGGATGATGTGTGACAAGCCTGTAAGGATGGTGCTGGGCACAGGAAATGTGGAGAGAGCTGCCCTCCTTAGGAAATGACCAATATGTCACTAGACGGTTTCTGGAAGAGGATGAAATGTTCACACATCATGTTACACTCATTATTCACTGTTAACACAGCTATAAAGGGTAAGAGGATTCTCACGGGCTACAGGGGAGGGATGGACAAGCCCTACTACCTTCCCACTCCATGTATTGCTTTGATGAACCCTGTATATTTCCCTTTCCATAGCTGTTTCATTTTTGAATTTGCTTTGCATTCCTATAAGATCACACTACACAGTATGTCCTTTATGCCCAGACACCCTCATTGGGTCTCTACATCCCAACTAATTTGTTAATATTAATTGCCAAGCAATATTAGTGTTAATCAGGAAAGCTTTAGAAAGTGCTCCTGCTGTTCAAAGTTTTGTTGTAAATTCTATCTACAAACTTTGGACCAGACACCTTTGGGACAGGAGAAACAATTATTTGTTAAGGACATTTGCTGTTTTTTCATAGGATGGGAGTTCTATTTACAGAACTTGTAACTCCAGGGGATATGATGCCCCTCTTCCTGTCTCTATAGAGGCTCCTGCACACATGTGGCAATACAAACACACCTTAATATACGTAACTAAAATAAATTGAAAAGTAACACATTTAAATTGAATTTTAAAGGTCATCTTCATCTTAAAGTGGAAGAATAAAAATAGATACAAAAATCTCTAGTTCATCTGGTGTGATTTTTACCATTCAGGATATCAATTTTGAAAACAAAATGAGCACTTCGGGTGAATTGTTGGCCACTTTCCTTAGTATAGTCTTTCTCATGCAAATGGCATGAAATATTTAAAAACAAATACATATGTGTGTGTGTGTGTGTGTGTGTGTGTGTGTGTGTGGTTGTTTCTCTGGATAGATAAAAATTTCTACCAAGAAATTCATAATGAAAAACATTAGATTGAAAAAGTATCTTTTAAAATAAAATATTTTTCCAGATGTATTTATTTTATTTGTGTGTGGGTGTGTGTGTGTATCTGCATCTGTGTGACTGTTTGGCCTACATGTATACATGTGTGCCATTTACATGAGGAGGGCTTTGGTTCCCCTGGAGCTGTAGCTACAGATGGTTGGAAGCTTCCACATGGGTGCTGGATTGAACCCAGGTCTTCTGTTGTAGCAGCAAATGCTTTTAACTTCTGAACTATCTCTCTAGACCAGACATATTGTTCTGTTGAACTACAATTAGTGAGCATATGTGGGAAGGAATGTGTCATTGTCCCAGAGGGGACTGTGGGAGGAAAATTCAAACAATCCAGCCACTTACTTCACTTTGCAGGGCATGTGTGTGCCATTCTCTATGTGACAGTATCCATACTTTGACCCACCTTCATTATGCTGGTAACATGACTTATCTGCAACCTTGGTTCCTGGGATCATGTACCGATGAAAATAACATATGTGGGGAAAAATAGATAAGACATGTAATACTATAGAGTATGAACAAAATAGAAAGTTAGCATTAAAAGTACAGAATGGATACCCCTTATCCAAATATCCAAATGTTTTTGATTGCAATTTTTTTATATTTTTAGGTATTTTCATTTATAATTTGAGATTACTACAGAATAGTATCCACTACAAAAGTAAAATTCATTTACTGTTTCATACATACTTTAAACACATAGCTTCTAATCATTTTACTTGTTTTTAGAGTGTCTGAACTTTAACCTGTTACATGAGGGTCATAGGTAGATGTTGACATTCAAAATAATTCTGTATTTGAAGCACCTAGTATTCTAATTTTTTGAGATCAGGGATATATGTTTGTGCTAATTTGGCATGCTTCTACTGAATATTTGCAGACACACATGCCTCAATAATATAATATCAGAATAGTTAGGTAAAATTTAAAATGATCTTTTAAATATCATGTTGTAATTGTGATTTAGGTATTTGAAAATATCTGTATGAGTTTCTGAAGGTTAAAAAGTTCATCCAGACAAAAGACTTAGCCAGAGAGTTGTTGTCATTACATCATTATGTTAGAGACCAACAAGCATTAATAATAAGATACAAAATGCACCCACAACAACGAGCAGTTATGTTTAACCAAATGTTTCCTGTGTGCCAAGTACAGTGCTAAGAATGAATCTTCCATTTCCCATGTAATCAGCCACAGAGAGTATCAGATGGTACTTAACTACCATCTGTACTTAACTACCAATTGTACTTAACTACTAGGCTTGCTCATTTATAAAATAAGGGTGTGTGATGTGATCCATAACTCATAGGTTTGATAAGATAATTCATTGAGGTGATATGTGTAAGCCACTGGGAACAGGGCTTGTTCAGTAGCATGTGGGTGATAAATATTAGCTATTCTTACTGCCCTCCTCAGGTTATCAATAAAGAAGTGGAGACTCAGCCCAAGTCACACAGGAAGATAAGAAGCCAGCTTCAGCCACCTCTCCCCAAACCACAGCCTCGGGCCCTAACTCTAAGTTGCCCCACTCCATGATGAACAACTCTTAAACTCCGGCCAGCTGGATATAAACCTCTGAGGGATAACTAACAAAAGTAAAACAAGCTTATGAAGGGTGTGGTGTGTTCTGTCTTCAAGAAAAATACATGATACTGATTTATAAATGTGAAGCATTTTTTTAGTGAACATCATGTTTTACTATTCAAGATGATAAATACCTTTGTGACTATATTGCTTGGATTATTTGGATCTTAGTGACATATTAATTCCTTATTACAACATTATAGATATATTCTGGGAACAAGTATTTTCTTCTGCAAAAAAAGGAAATGCCATAATCAATATCCCTAACGCCTGAGTTTCAGATTCTAATATATTTTAAGGTATCATTCATGTACCCACCATTAGGACCTTTGTAAGTACCTTTCCCCAACCAGTTACATCAGTGTGCTTTCCCTAGACTTTAAATAAAAACACAGGACTGGAGAGATGGCTCAATGGTTAGGAGCACTGGCTCATCTTCCAGAGGTCCTCAGTTCAGTTCCCAGCACCCACATGGTGTCTCACAAACCTCTATAGTGGGATCCGATGCCTTCTTCTGGCATAAGGTTGCACATACAGATAGAACACTCACATACATAAAATAAATAAGATAAATCTTAAAGAGAAAAAGAATAAATAGAACCATTGCTAGATTAACACACAATCGTTTGTTTGATATATCTTTATTCTTGGATTTTAAATTCCTCTTTGACTACTCATTGCCATAAAAAAAAAGTTGTTAGAAGAAAAATTTTCATTGATAGATATTTCAGAGTTCAGCTGCTAGGGCAAAAGAGGGTAAAACAGTGTCTTCAATTACGTGTGTAATTTTCCAAATCTTTATCACTGTAAACATTTCACTATTCCACATTTTGCCAACAGTGTGTTGTAGCAAGTAAACAATCTGTGCCATATTTCCTGACACCTGTAGCCAGTCTTTATTGGTTCACAAATGCAGAAAGTTAAAGACTAACCCATGTTTGTTAGTATTCTTTACAGAGCTATGGAGTGAGGACAGTTTTGGTCTATTGGTTGGGCATTTCCATTTCCTTACTAAAACAAAGCACCTACTTATAGTGTAATCACATTTTCAGTAGTTTTAGCTTTGATTTACAGGAACATCTTGAGGCTAAAAGTGTAATTTTTAAATATGAATGCATGTTACAAACTTTTTCAGATTAATTTAAAATACATATGACCTTGTATGCATCACAAAACCTGGATTTTGAAGACAGTTCTGTTTTTCTAGCATTTTTATGGTGGCTACCTTTGAATGAACAATTTAATGGTCTACTCCATCTAGTACCTGATAAATATGTTCAATCTTAATTCAGTAGATATTTTGACATCAACTAAAATCAGGAACTGAAAAAAAAAATATATGGAGAGCATATACTGGGCCTGTGGATGATGCGGTATTAAGACTTGGAATGGAGCCCGGCAATGGAGTCAGATTGAAGTTACTACTCAACATAATTACACTCAGTAATAACTAAGTAATAAAGAGGACATGTTGCACTTCACTTGTGCATTTATGGTTTTCCTTCCTTTGGTTTCTTTCCTCTAAGGAATGGTACCTGAGAGTAACTAGCAGAACCAGTTTTGTTGTTACCTTTAGTTTAGAATAGCAACTCCTAGGAAGTGTAAGCAGAATTGCTGAGGAGTGTCTCCAGCACATCTGGGCACCTCTCAGTGGCTTAAAGGCATTGCCCCTTGTATCATATCTTAGTCTATTCTTTTTGGGTAGACAGAGGTTTATCTTGGATTATTTAGGAGATCTTGAGATGTCTTGATTTTCTGGATATTTTGTAGGTAACAGTTTTTCATTACTATCCTTAGTTTTGATTGAAGTTTGTTTTCAGAAATTATGAGAGGTCTATAGCATGCAATGACACTATTGGAATACTATTAGGAATATGTAGTTTCATCTCTTTTTTAATAAACATTCCCTGTGGCATATAAGTAGGAATCTGGAAACATGCAGGCTATGACAATTTAATACATGGTAACATACACATGGCATCCAGGGAGTATGAACATTTTTTTTTCTTTTTAAATGTTGCTTTCTTTCATTTTGTAGAATTTTGTAATCTCTGTGCAGTGGCTTCCTGCTTCCTCCCTAATCCCCCAAAAGAACTTTGCTATTTACTTCCAGGGGTTCAACTTCTTTATAGACTCCACATGTAAGTGAGCACACTTGTACACTCTAATTAGAAAGGTGAATTTCCAATTCAGCTTTTGCATCCAGTTTAAATTTTGAGCTTAATGTTTTCAGCTATCTTCAGATAAAATTTTATTTTAAAGCCTGTGTTATGTTTTCCTTAGAGTGGTCACTAAATTTCGAGTGAACAAAATGGTCACAAAAATATTCTCATGTTTTCTTACTGCTATTCTGCATTCCATGGGTCTTTATTTACTCGTTTCCCACTTGAACTCATGATCTATCCACCAACACTACTGTCACTCCTGTGTGCACATATGAATTTGAATTTGAAATTTAAAAAATTACTTTTGCCAAGTTTGTCTCAGACAACGTATGGTCAGACAGACATTAAAACAATGAAAATGTAAATTTCACTAGAACAGCCTTTTTATTTGCTGCCTTTAAACTTTTGGTCCTAAAAAAATGCCCTCATCCAGTTTGATTCCTCCACTTTCTTGTGTCTGAAGTGTGTGGTGTCCTCAGCAATACAGTCTTACCTTCAAGTTCTGGGAAACAACCAAGGCTGGTGGCAAAGCATGTAATAATATTTAAGGGAGATCTATTGGACACCCCTGAGCCACAATTCCAAGGGCATTTTGTATTGCCTGTCAGTAGGGTGTTTTTTAGATTGTCTATGGTTCCTGGGGGCAAGTCTTATCACTCATTGTTATACAATCTCTCTCTCTCTGTCTCTCTCTCTCTCTCTCACACACACACACACACACACACACTTACTTTTAAGTTACATTATATAACATGTGTCTCTATGATCTAGAATCCTTTTCTCAGAAGTATCAGACAGTTCTTTGCAAGATGCTAAGGGAGACTAGTTCTACACAGCTATTGCGACTTTGACCACAGTAACCAACCCAACAAGATTTCTTCAGTAGCACAATAGTGTCACTTAAATCATGGAGATATCCAGCAGCTACATAATTAGGCTTAATAGCTAGTTCAATAGGAGGCAATTCATGCCTGGCTTTATCAGTAATTCATGGCTTAAGAGGTCATAGAAACCATTATGCTATGACCATTTTTGTAAATCAATACAGCTTCTACTTTTATTTTAAACATTTATCCTTATACACATAAACAACTGTAGCCCTCACCCCCTTATCAATGAAGCTCTTTAAAAATTTATTTTATTTTTTGCAGCAGGCATAGGCTGTTACACAGATCCAAATATGATCAAAATGCAGAAAATACGTAGCTATGGGGTCCCTATCCCCAGTTAGCACATCCACAACAGAACCCCTACACCTCAGGCTCTGGAAACATTATGGAAAAAAGAGCAGGGAAAACTGTAAAAGCCAAAGGACTAAGATGCCTGCTTCAAGATAGTGTTTTCTAGATATGGCCCCATGAAATCTCAATAATGCCATTGCCTAAACAAACCTGCATAGTGACCACACCATTCAATACGTAGAGGGAATAGGAGAATCCATAAGGTCCCATTGCTAGATGAAAATTTTCAGGAACCAGTGGCTATGGATGGAGGGAAAACCAGTTTTTCCACCTATAAGCATCCTTTATACAACCCCAAGTGGTCAGCTCTAAACATATGTATGTATGTGCAACACTAAATGGAGTCAGTGGTGTGTGTGTGTGTGTGTTTGTGTGTGTGTTTGTGCGTGTGTGTGTTAGCAATAATAACTGTAGAATAAAGAGGTTGTAAGTCTGAGAGCAAGTTGAAGGAAAAAGGAGTTAAAGGAAGGGGGTGGAACTGATGTAAATACTGTGCACTCATGCATGAAACTCTCCAATTACAATTTAAAATATACTTATTTGTGACTTTGAGATATTTGTGACTTTGAGAAGTGCCATCGTTTCTAGGAAGAATATGATAGCTTGGTCCTTTGGCCAAGGCCAAACAGCATTATCACTGGGATGATGTAGACATGGAAAGGAATTTGTTTCTGTGATATTAATCTTCATTGCCAAACTGATGTGTGCTAGGTTCACTACAGAAACACACTTCTGGGTAAATCTGTGAGGGTGTTTCCAGAAATGCTTAACTAAGGAAGGAAAGCCCAACTTGGGTGATACTACACAAAAATGAAAAACTGAATCAAGCACAAGCATTCATCTTCTGCTTCTCAACTGGGGATACAGCATAAGCAACTGCTTCAAACTCCTGCAGCCTCAACTTCCCCTGGAACTAAGACACAAAACCAACCCTACTTTACTTAAGCATCTTTCTTTAGGATTTTGTCAGGGTAGAAAGAAAAGTAATGAATGCAGGTCTCACCTGGACCCCACATCTCGATGCACTGCTTCTGTAGGGTGGGACATTTGCCCTTCAAGCAATATCCACGCCCACTTTGGCAAGGGAAACCATTGACTCTAAATCTGTCAACTGGGCAGTGGCTGGATTTACCATCACACATTTCAGGCAGATCACACTCATCTTTTGCTGTTCTGCACACAACCCCAGCCTTTTGAAGCTGCAAAAAAAAAGAAAAGAAAAGAAAATATGAATCACCCTGCCCCTTGCCCTGACACCTCATTGTAATGCAAACAACCCATTTGGTCTTCTGGGCCATGGCATAATCCTAGTGTGATTTATTTTTGCACTGCATCCATGCCATATCACTAGTGTTGGTGTTGGCCAATACTTTGAGTCTTTAAGCAATTAATATTTTGCAACACAAACACTAAAGAAAATAGTAAAATAAAAGGCACCCCAGGCTAAGATGGGCATTGGTGGTGTAGGCCTTTAGTCCCAGCACTCAGGAGGCAAGGCAAAGGCAGGTAGATCTCTATGAGTTTGAGGCCAGCCTGGTCTACAGAGGTAGTTCCAGGACAGGCTCCAAAGCAATACAGAGAAATCCTGTCTCAGAGAAAAGAAAAAAAAAAAAAAAAAAAAAAAAAAAAAAAAAAGACACACCAGCCAATATCTTGGATGGAGAGTAGAGAGCTGTATCTTTCCTTTTATTGAATGCTTCTTTGTCATGATTTATAACATTTAAATCTGCAGCTTCAGGATTTGCTAGCTAAGTGAACCTTCTGCTGGAAAAGTAGACGGCTTTGCAAGTGCCAGATATGCATATTTCAAGACTTTCCCAGGCATCGAGTTTCCTTGGTTCTTTTCATTGCAGATTCTGGTATTTCTGGTCGACTCTTGCTTTGGGATGTTGCATTGTGATGAAAGAAATAACCAAATATGCCCTTGCTATATGAACTCTGTTGAAATAGTACTGTAAATTTTGCCCTTACTTCCTTGGCGAAACCTTGATTAAAAACAACTCCTCTGCCACTTCAACAAATCAGAGGAGGCTCCTCCTTTGCTAGCTGCTTGAGTAGGCACAGACCATCACATGCATGAAACAACTTCCACTGTTTAATACTAGTTACAGAACCAGACCAAAACTGTAGCTGAATTTAACCAACCCCCTGAATGTAATTCCCACTGCTCCAACCAACCTGTTCTCACTAGCACATACCAAGTCCCTTCTTTGGTCCCTCTCTGATCAGTTAGATACTCTTTCTTTTGGGGTCTGACTCTAACTTTAAAAGCATTTCATTTGTGTTTCCTTGTCATCAGAAATAACACTTTCACGTGAAGTGTCTGTCCTCTGACCCCTCCAATATAGATTTCTGCTCTTTTTATCCACCATGTAGTGAGGAGTGAGCCCTTGTTGAATTTAGATTTAAATATTGTGGTTTGGAATTTGGGTCCTGATCTAAGATATGAGATGCCCCACTCAATTCAAAATACTTTTCTAACAATTCCATCAATATAGACAGGTTCGGTCAGTTCATACGATGCAGTCAAGGGAGGCCCTGCAGTGTGAGAAGAAGCACATGGGCAAACTCCCAATGGCCTTGGAGCTGCTCATGTTTGCCCATGTTGGTTTGCTTACTAAATAATGACTGTTTTGTTTGTTTTGTCTTTTTTTTTCCTCAGAAATTATATTGTATGAACTTAAGATAAACAATGTGGCATTTTGGTGTGTGTGTGTGTGTGTGTGTGTGTGTGTGTGTGTGTGAGAGAGAGAGAGAGAGAGAGAGAGAGAGAGACTGTGTATGTATTAATGTGTGTGCATTTGTGTGTGTATGTGTATGTGTGTGAGAGAGTGTATGTATTTGTGTGTGTGTGTGCATGCGTTGTGTGTGTGTGTGTGTGTGTGTGTGTGTGTGTGTGTGTGTAAAATCCATGTATTCCAGGCTAGCCCTGAACCCTTCGGGTAGTCAATGATAATTTTGAACGTCTGATCCTGCTGCCTCTACCTCCTGAATGCTGAGATTAAAGGCATGAGCCACCATACCTGGTTCATGCTGTGTTGGAGATTGAACCTGGCTTCATACATGCTAGGCAGGCACTCTGCCAGCTGAATTATATGCCCATCCCTACAGTCAGCCTTTTTAGAGTTGCGTTTATGAGGTCACACAGCCTCTGTCTCTCTGAGTCTTTCTCTCACTTGATATAATGCCCTCATGGATTACCCTGGATATGACAAGTAAGAGACATACTATTTTTGCACATTTTCTACTCTAAGACCTCTTTCACTCAAAAGAAAAATTAGATAATATCATCTGTGCATTGTTTGGAGACTGTTGAATTTGAAAAGTACCCAAAGAGTAATTGAGTCATTATTTACCAGGAACAAAAACACTGCTCTTCCTGTTTGACTTAATATAACCACTGAAGCATTAATACAGAAAAATGATCATAATTATAAAAAAATTGAACAAATTACTCTTACTTGGCATTTCTCACAGCATTCTCCCAGAGCACACTGGAAACCTGCTTTGATTTTACAGGTCTTGGCATCACAGCATTTGTTAGTACAGTCCTAGAAAATGTCAGCCACAGATGAAAGTGGTGTATCATTTTAGTACAATTCATAGTACAGTTTATTTCTTACATATACACATTTCTGGATGTCATTTAAAATTTCCCTTTAGTAAGATAAAGGTAAACAGAGACTTATGAGTCTGAGAAGTTGGTGGCTTGCATATATCTGATTTTTTATTTACATATGTTTTAATGGACATATACTTTCTACCCTCTTGAACAAATTTATTTCTCACAAATACTTCATATAACTAATCATAAGTTCCATTTTTCTTGATAAAATATGAAGGAAAACAAAAGGAAAGGATTTATTTTAGGAAAATTCAACATAATTAATCTTATTAATTAGTTATCCTTCTATCTCATCTTCAATTTAATTCCATCTGCAACGTAGCTACTGAACATTATTAAATTAGTCTTCAGAATGCATATTCTAGCCATGAATTTATTTCTAGCACATATGCCAGAATAACGACTAATGTGGCTCAACACACTTGTAAGGGATACCATATTGACATGTCAAATGGTTGGACCCCCATGAAAGCAATATGATTTTGATATTAGTTTTTTCTGAGAGAGTCAAATCTTTTCTCTACAGGTGCTGGAGAACCTAGAACCTCTGGCAATTTCCATTGTACCTGTCAAGATTTCTACTGAGAAGTGAGACTGCAAGCGTCACAATATTTCTAGAGTACAAACTTCATCAGAGGAAGATCATACTTTCAGATAGAGCGAACAAACCTTTAATCTTATTCTGACGTTATTGCAAAGCCAGTCTCCAGAGAGAATCATACATCACTCCTGTTAAGTGCTAACCAATTTGGGTAGGGCAGACCCGTATTTATAATTATGGTGCTTGTGAATAGGATAAGATCAGGATGGAGATCTGATTGCTATGCCAACCATTTTTGAATCTTGACAGATCTGGGATATGTGATGTTGCGATCCATTCTGAAAGTGGGTGTGAAAGTCTAAAAAACAAGACCTGGGTCTGAATCCTGACTCTTGCTCTGACAGGGTCTGTGAGTTTGGGGAAACAAATTATTTATAGTGCTATACCTAAGGGGTTGCTCACTGATCCACAGTTGTTTGAGCTGCCTGAAAATTTTCAACCAGAATGCTAGGGATGAAGACATTTGTGAGGGTTGTCACAAAGTCAGGATGGGGAAGATACAGATATATTAAGAGCTGCACACTCCTTGGCAGACTAGACTGAAAAGTACCTATCGATCCAAAGTCCCAAGAAACATTCAATGGTTTTATTGTGGGTCGCATTATCTTGTATACTTTATGTTCTTAACAATTGATAAATGAATTTGGTTGTTTTAGAAAGAGCTATAAGTACCTCAGGGGTGCCACAGTCACATTCCTCATTCACTTCTACTAACTGGTTCCCACAAACTGGGGTGGATATGATATCTGAAGGCAAAGGAATATTATAGAGGCAATGGGATAATTTGCCTTCAAGAAACTTTCCATAGTTGATGCGGCTGCAGGAGCTGAAGGCTGTGGGCATATGGAACCTATGTAGATAAAGAAAGAGAAAAAGGCAGTCCATCATGCTTTAAATGTGTGAAGAAATGGCTGATATCAACTACAATGCCATTTACAAATTACCGCAGAGATTTATGCATTGCACTGGCTAAGTACTAAATTATAGTTATGAGAACATTTTCATTTCTAAATTCACCCACTTGTGTGGACGTAAACATCTCAGCTTAGTGGGTAAACATGACCTTCCTCAAAGTGTAGCATGCTGACTACTTTTAATGAAAACAAAAACGCTTCTTGGGCAGTCATATCTCATTTCTGGATCATATTTTATGCATAGACCTTATTCACTTAGATAAGTATGAAGTGACATTCTTTTTATCTTATAAATGAAGGAGAAAATAAATATGAATGTATGTATATTCACAGAGGGAGAGAGAGAGACGAGAGACAGACAGACAGATTGCCTAGAAATTTTTGTCCAGCAAGTCAGGAATGTAAATGCCTTTTCCAGCCTTTTACTGTGAGAAGTTCACTTTTCCTTTTATTGAAAATAGGTATTTTCTCACATAACATATCCTGGTTATGATTTCCCTTTCTCTACTTCTCCCAGGTCCTCCCCACCTCACCTCACATATGGATTCACTCCCTTTCTGTTTCTCATCTTATAAATGAAGGTGAAACTTGAACATCTGGGAGAAATTACGCTATCTTTGTAACTGGAGGAAAACCAGGTCCTTTTGCGGGGAAGAATGGAAAAAAAAAAAAAATAACCTAACAAGTAGTGTTATCAGGAAGGTAAGAACAAATAATACTAAATTATAATCAAATAAAACATGATAAAGCATAAGCTATCATATCAAAGTTGGACAAGACAAACCAACATAAGGAAAAGAGCTCAAGAGAAGGCACAAGAATCAGAGACCGACTTGTTTTCCCACTCAGGAATCCCATAAAAACACTCAACTGGAAGGCACAATATATACATAGAGGACCTGGTGCAGAACATTGCAGGCCCTGTGAAAGCTGCTTCAGTCTCTATGAGTTCATAGGGCTTTGCTCATGTTGATTGACAGTGTCTTGTTTTGTTGGTATCCTACATCCCCTCTTGCTCTGACACTTTCTGCTCATCTTCTGCAGGGTTCCCTGGGTTCTGAGAGGAGGAATTGAAGGGAGGAGACACCCCATTTGAGGCTGAATGTTTCAAGGTTTCTCAGTCTCTGTGTAATGTTTGCCTCCATTCCCATCTGTTACAGGAAACTGTTCTCATGATGGCAGATAATATTTTTCTTCCTGAGTCTGGGTTACCTCACTCAGGATGACTTTTTTCTAGTTCTATCCATTTGTCTGCAAATTTCATCAATGTCATTTTTTTGAAAACAGCTGATAAATACTTTTACTCATCACCATGTTTTATTCATTTATTCTTCTGTTGAGGGACAGCATCAGATTTTTCTTCAAAAACTCATTTCCCCATTATCACCCACCCTGACTTTATGGAAAATTTGACAAATATTTTTACAAATGTTGAACAAAAATTTTATAAAATTAATTTGTCATGCCATGTACCATGTAGATAACATGAGCATAAACTAATGAGCTGCCTCAACCCCAAAGAGAGAATGTGTTTCTAGTATGACAAGTTTTTAAAAAGTATGTATAGGAGCTGGAGAGATGGCTCAGCAGTTAAGCCCTGGCTGATCCTCCAAAGGACACTGGTTTGATTATAAACACCTATGTGGCAGCTCACAACTGTCTGTAATTCCAGTCTTAGGGGATATTATGCTCTCTTGTGGACTCTAAGAGTACCATACGCAAGTGGTGCACAGACATACATGCAGGCAAAACAACCATGCACATGCAAATAAATAAATATAAAAATACACAGAGGTGCATGTAAGCTGGTATGGCACAGGTTCAAATATCAAATTAGTTATTAATTAAATGGAATTAAGTGAATTTTAATACAGTAATATTTGATTCAATATGACGTATTTATTTATTTATTTATCTGCTGTTGCCAGACAGAATTCATGTAGAAGTGTCACCAATGCCGAGTGCACTGTGTCTGAGTCCAGAGATGAGAGGCTCCATGAGCTGTTTGTTAGTTCAGAACCACAGCTGGTACCTTAAGGGGGTCACATTGTTCAAAATGGCTTCTGCAAACTTGGGTTATCTCTTGCTTTCTGATTATTCTCCCATACAAAACTCTGTGCCAGTAAAATTTTCCTTTGTTTATTATTGGGTGCTATATATAAAAATGTAAGCTTCCTAATTTTATTAAAAGTCTAAAACATAAAGTCTTTTTTTAGTATATGTCACTATGAATTTATTTTAAATGATTAAAATAATTTAGCATCCTGCTTAGCCACTGGGCAAAATCGAGTTAAAATATTGCTTTAGAACCTTCAAAGGAGGTAGGGCCCTGTTAGTGCATCACTGAGCATCATTTGTGCCTGTGATGATGCATCAACGTTTAAAGCAGAGGCTTTACCATCAGTATCTGAAAAGTCAGCTGTCCAGAGTTGATAGTGCTCTTATTAGACATATTAGACATTTCCATCAGTCATTTTTCATTGTGAAGCAAAATACATCTAAAAATTTAAGAACAAGTTGTTGACTATGACCTTGAGGCTAGCACCAACCAGGGGCACACAGCATGTCTCCAACACCCTCACCTTAGTGACTGCTCCATTACACAGACTTCAGATGGGCACTTGCAACTCACGTAGTCATGAATCATGCCGAGGTTGTGGCCCATTTCATGAGCCATTGTCCCTGCAACTCGAAGATGGTAGCTACTGTGGTCCTAGGGTAATAATGGAGAAAATTACATGCACTTCTCATGATGATATACTCTTGAAGATTCTCTCTTTCTCTCTCTTTATCTCTTTCTCTCTCTCTCTCTCTCTCACACACACACACACACACACACACAGACAAATATCAAAAAAACACAAGTAAGTACCATTCAAACAGTAATCCCCAAATTTTGATGTAATCATTTCAACATTAGACAAAGTGGACAGTGCGTAGTGATGAACATTTGTGAAGATTGTTAGATGATAAAAGGTCAGATGTTCTGGGGGAAAAATGACTATACTTATATGAGCACTTAACAACAGATCTTCAGAACCTATGAAGCAAAAATGTGCAGCTGAAAGATTAAAAAAATAAGCTAGCAACTTTGTGTACATGTTTCAACACCTACTTTTCATTAAAACTGAAAAGACCCAAACAACACTAAAATTACATGGATGTTATTGATAATTATAGAACAATAACAGAAGACATTTTTGTGTGAGTTTATAGGAATCATTAAGTAAAGACAAATATCAAAAATCAAAATTCTACAGAGTGCACTCCAGTGCATAAAATTTTTATATAACACTTATAAATAATATATATATATACATATATATATAAAGTCTAAAAAGAAAATTTATGAAGTATTTAAAGTGAAAAACTCTACTCATTGTATTCATCCAACTAAATCAATATATAGTGAGGCAGTTATTTCATTAAAGAAGAATAAATTAAATGCAATATAAATAAAAAAGAATTATTAAGACAAAACCAGAAATCAGTGAAGTTTAGAGGGATAACTATTGAAATCATCAATGATCTTTAGAAAGATAAAAGAAATTGATAAATATCTACTGAAACAAGCCACAACAAAAAAGAAAAGGCACGTATGATCAGTATAATAAATAAGAAGTTAGTTCCATATAGAAAAGACTGTGAGGCTAGAGAGATGGTGCAGTGGTTAACAGCACTGGCTGCTCTTCCAGAGGTCCTGAGTTCAATTCCCAGCAACCACATGATGGCTCAAAACCATCCATAATGAGATCTGGTACCCTCTTCTGGCTTGCAAGCATACATGAAGACAGAACACTATACATAATAATAATAATAGAAATATTGTAAGTCAGTGTTTGACCACTTAAATAAATGGACAATTTTTCCCCCTGAAAGTTGAAACTACCAAGGTTGCTCAAATAACGCTAATATGAACAGTCCAAAAGTTGACTGAATCAATAAAATTTGACTTCAAAATTCTTTCCAAAAGAAAACTACACTCCCATAAAGTTTTATTGGTGAATTGTATTAAACATTTTAGAAGAAACAATAGCAAGTTTACTCCAATAGTGCAGAGAATTAGAGTTGGAATTATATTCCAATTCCTTGAATATATTTATTCTAACAACAAACCTCGGCAAATCACATCATATGAAAATAAAACTGTAGGCTGATACCACCCTTGAGGCTAGAGGCAGAGATCCTGAAGATATATTAGTATTGTGAATTAAGACAACATTTTATGAATACTTCAGATTCATCCAGAATGCAAGGTTAAGTCAACATTTGCCATTCAGTCACTGTATTTACCCAGAAACAGAGAGTAGGACAGCCCTAACTATCTTCTCCATAGACAGAGTAGGAAAATGGGAGAGATGCATAGAAGCAACATTTGATTTTTCAAACATACCTGAATGATGCCAACAGAATGATAAGGAGAACACATTGAAGACATGAAAGCTAGGCCCACCGTTGATCCAGAAAAGCCTGTTGAACTATAAGGAAAAAAAAAGAATGAATGTAAAAAGGGAATATATAACTTTAAACAAGTACTAGAGAAATTCAAATTGCCAGCTGTCACCTAAGTATTTTTCTGGGGTTTTGAAATCATAAAAAGGACTTTTTCTAATACAGACTTACACAGAGCATGAAATTCAAGCATTTGAATATATGAACATCAAATGTTTACCACATGCTCATGGCTATTATAACTTTTATAATTTTCCTTGTCAATTTATAATTTATTCCTTGTCAAAGAAAGAAACTGGTTTTTGCTTGGTTGGCTTTTGTTTTTCTGGGGTGGTTGTTATTGTTTGCCTTTGTTCTTAACAAATGATTGTATCTAATTTTTTGTTTATAAGCTAAATGTCATGTTTTGTTTTAATTTGTATCTTCCTCATACTTTAACTTCTTGTCTTATGTTCTTTTTGAATTGTTTTTGCTATAGTAAGATTTTAGAAGTATTTGTGTTATTGAGTTATTTCTGAACACAAGCAGGTTTAGACCAGTTGCATTTATTTGCTAATGGTTGTTAGTGAATTTAATTTCGCTTTTGAAGTCTCTTTATTTATTAGTAATGGTGACAGTGCCTTCCTTTGCCTATGTTCTTTTGATATCTACACAAGGCTTGGACTCTTGTTTATGTAGTGGAATTTTAAGCACCTGCCAAACCTTTAGTTTCCTAATTGATTCAACTTGTGTTTTTCCACTAAACATCGAAGGAGTAAATATTGATTTTGACATAAAAGATAAGAAAATTAATAGATTTCCCTGTCACTGTCTAATCCCTGTGCATTTTATCTTTTGATCTAATCTGATTTTGTGTACACATTATTTGGAAATTATACTTCTACGTTTTGGCATAAAAATTTATCATCACATCGGTAACCAATTTAACTTTACATTATGGAAGCTTTGATACTCAATATTGACAACATTAACAAAAATAACACCTTCCCCCACTCTGTAATTATCTATTCTCCACGAATAGAGTATATTTGGACTTTAATACTCTTTTATCTGGTTATTCCTGCATAGTTATCTTGTTAATTTGTCTAGTGAATGGTAAGATTTACAATTTATAAATGGAACAGTAAATCTTTCATCCAGGAAATTAGTGACTTCCTGTTTACTATGGTCTCTTCAAGAAATATCTTCTCAGCATACCATTAACCTTTACCTACCCATTCAAATCTTGTCTATGATTTTCATTTCTTTATGCCATTGCTCTGTAGTACATAAATATACAGCAATTTGACAGACTTGGGAGCCAGTCTAGGAAGACTTCAAATCATTTAGGTTTTCCAGCAACTTGAGGCCATAACTCGGGAACTCGTAGCTATGTTCCTCCTTAAAGAACAGACTGTAGCTGGGTGTTGGTGGCACGCACCTTTAATTCCAGCACTTGGGAGGCAGAGGCAGGCGGATCTTTGTGAGTTCAAGGGCAGCCTGGTCTACAGAGATAGTTTCAGGACTGGCTCCAAAGCAATACAGAGAAATCCTGTCTCAAAAAAAAAAAAAAAAAAAAAAAAAAAAGAACAGACTCCACCCAAACTGCATCTCAGTCTAGAAGTCACTCTTCCAAGCTGAGGAGTTGTGTCTGCTATTCTCCAGCCATGGCCTTGAGTGAGTCATTCCTGTAGGTCTCATAACCCGATGACCACCTTTATCTTGGAAATTGGTGGGCCCTATGGTGTGGGATTTTGGTTAAGATCATATAATCATTGTGGTACTGTGTGAATTTTAATGGTTGGTCACAATAAGTCAAGTTTCTCCTGGGATTCATAGAATGCTGATGTGAGAGAAGTCAAAAAGTTTTTTAAATCCTACTACATGTAAGAATATAGTTTGGCCTGTTCTAGCCGTACTATCCCAGATGGTGTGTGTGTGTGTGTGTGTGTGTGTGTGTGTGTGTGTGTGTGTGTAATATATATATGGGTATTAAACTTATAGTAAACTCAAAAGCTTTTAATTTATGTTATGACCAGTAAAATATAAATTATATATAAATTATAAATTATGCATATATGTGCATATATATATGGAATTAAGCTTATGATTAACTCATAAGTTTTGAATTGATTTGTCATGATCAGTACAAAATATAAATGAATTCTACAGGACATAAGCTACTCATTCCCATGTCATGCACTGTTCCCTGAGGCAGCAGACTCTTTAGCCATTTCAAGTTCATGCTGGCAGCTTCCTCCTGTCTGACATCATTAAAACTATGAACTTGTGCAGAGGCACATTCTTGATCTCATCCATCAAAGTCCCATGCAATTTTCATCTATTGTATTTATTTTAGTTCTTGTTTTTTAATGGCCCTTTAGCAGAACAGTCTAAGTATGGGGTTTTAATACAACACTCAGTCTTACCTTCTAACACAGTCTGAATCCCTCTTTTCATGCCTTAGCCTCATTAAAAAAAAATAAACAATACTTAGACCCAAAGCAAAACATATTCAGCAAGTACCCATCTGAGTACTTTCTAAAGCCTTTCATTTCCCTGTGTAGAGCTCCTTATGTCTTACACATGCCCCAAGATATCACTTCATTGCTGAGGCTCTGAAAATAGAGTCTGTGCTTCATGCCATAGAGAGTCAGAGAGGAAACAATACATACGAGATCAACTGGGCAATATCATGATGCTTCCTTTTTAACAGGTCACTCCCTCTCCACTTAGAGAAGTTATTTAGGGTGGTGTTGGCGTCTGGGGTTATCTTTATTTTATCTTCATCGGTCCAGATTTCTATTCCAACTAAGGCCACATGGGCATCAAGCTTTTTGTAAAGCTGTTCAGAGAGAATATAAAGCAATAGGTTATAATAGCTAAATTATATTTTAATATTTCCACTGAACTTTATTGTTCAAAAGCAATCATGTGTGTCATTTCCTTTAACACCATGAGTATGGCTGTACTTTTCCAGATAAAATGCTCATCTGAAAATTACAATTAAGTAACGTCTTGAGGGTTGTTTTCAAGATTGAGATAATGTGGGAAAGAAAGATACTACACTTCCAGAGATTATGGTTCCATCTTGTTTCTTGTTTTGTTTAACTCTCTGGAATAATTTTCTATTGTGATTTGGTTATCAGCATTTTCTTAAGTGCATTCTGGGAAACAAAATCCTACCAAAGAAAGCTTTGTTGTCTTTTGATCCTAAGAACAGGATGGTCTTAATATGCCAGTGGCCATGTCGGAGGAGCTTCAGCCAGCAATGGGCATGTGGAATACAGCCCAGTGGATGGCAAAGCTACTCTGTGTGCATCCTGGACTGAGAAATCCCCATGAGCATTGTTTCCAGAATGCCCTAGGCTTTTGCTGTACTCCCTTCTGCCTTCTGCTGTGGTACTGTTGTATCTGCATGCTGTCGATACTATGTGAAATGATCGAACTGTATGAAGTATAGTGAGATTGTTTCTTGGGAAACTTCCACTCTTCATTAGGCAGTTTACTTGTAGCTCATAATGAAGATGAAGCTTATAAGAGCAATAATGATTAGTTATATCTGTCATTTAACTGGACTTTCTGAGCTAGCCCAAAAGATACAAGTACTTAAGACAGTAAGGATGACTATAGAAATGGTTTAGGTTATTCTGCCAATTGCTCCAATAAAGATACAAAAAAAGCAAAAATAGACTAAAAGTCACCTTCCCCTTTGTTACGTGTGAGATTTTCAGAGGATGGAAAATAAGAACAAGGAAGTCTCATGCACTATAGACCCATGAATGCTGCCTATGAAAAAACAGGCTGATGACTAAAGAATGCAGTTATATCTATATAAACCCAAGGTTAGGCCTGAGTTCTTTGGTCATTAATTACAGAATTAATCACAGGCCCCAGTATGCACCTTGAAAACATAAAGTTGTGAACAGAAATTAAATGACCCTATTGTGTGTAAATAAAAGCAAATGACCAACTGACCACTCATTTACAGTTTCTCTAGAGTAGAATTAAGGATAGAAATCTGCTACTATAAAACTGCAAACAGCTGCCTGCTAGTACAAAAGGCTGAAATATACTTGGCTTGCTTAAAACTTTGTTAATCAGTAATAAAGGAATCATTGCTTTGGGATGAAGATGCGATGGTGGGGAAATTAATACAAACATGTTTAACTATTTGTGGGCTTCTAAGGAAAACATGTAAGTTGTGATCATAATGTGATTTCTTATGTAAAGATTTTAATTTGCTTTTGGAAAATAAGTAATTTGTGGTTATGAGATAATTTTTTCTTGCATAGGAATCTTTGTCTTAGGTGGTATAAAATGGATAAGGGGAAAATAAGGACACAACAAGCTATGGGAAAAAATATAATGAAGACTTAAGCTTTGCTCCACAGAAAAGTGTCCTGTGTGTGGATGCAGCTGTGCCAACACTACACCTCCCCTTTGGCTTCTCTGGCCTGCTGGAAACTGGCCTGGCAGCAGCATCGAGATCTCCTGAAATAGCACAATTTGTTGTCATTCCTCGGAGCCCCTTTCAGCCTTATCTCAGGAGACCTGGCTTCCCTTTCTGAATTCATGTTTATTCATAGAAACAATCAGGGACATATCTTAACAAAGTGCTAAAGGTACATTTAATGAAATATATCATACCATGTTGACGTAATTGGCCATCTCAAACACTCTTTTTCTTATTTCAGCAAGATTTTTATTATACTTCTTAAACTAAAAGACAATGAAAAAACAGATAGGAGCCAATATAAATTAATATAACTGGAAGATCTTTTTAAAAGGCAATTTAAGTTATTTCACAGTGATTATAGTTATCAGTTACTAATATTTAAAAGATAAAAGCAAATCACCTTATTTTTAATGGAAATTAAAACATTTGGGAAATAACATTATGTTTTCTCCCTTGAAATAGCCAGAGAGCATTACAGCTCTTAGAAATTTAGCACACCTGTAATCTCAACAGTGGAAGGCTGAGGCAAGAGGACCATGAGTAAGGACTGCCTCGGCTACCTACCAAGACTCTGTCTCAGGCAAAACCATGACACAATAGAGGGAAGGATTTATTCTAAATGTATTTTAATACAAGCTTCATGATTTCCTAACTGCAGAATCAGTGTAAAGCACAGCTTATCATTTTCTAAATTTGTGCATAATAGATGTATCCAATATGATGACACTAGAGATTAGGGGTCTGGGCTAACTACTTAATTTTCCTGACAGTTCTGATATCCAAGCATTTTCTTTTTTACATTAAACACACAGAGCACTTGTTTAGAAACTCACAATGAGAAAATGTGTTCCCAGAAAATAAATTAAATGCCATCTATAACCAAAGGTTGCCTTTCTCCAAAAAGGCCATCCAATGGGCTTTTGTATTTATGACTGCTCCCTCCAGAATATAAATCTTACACTAATTTACCAATGAGAGCATCATGAGGGAGTGTAAATGGAAACTGAATTTGGATCTCTAAAGACACTAAGAAAAGAGGGTTATAGGACCAACAATCAGATTTATGTATATTTGTCACTTGCTTATATCTGAGAAGAAATACATGTCAATTTCATTATAAATATCAATTTCATAGACAGAATAATTTCTTTGTATGGTTCATATTCTTGATTTCTAAATGGATCTAGAAATGTCTATTTCACACCATAAATTATGCACAAGAGATGCATTTATCTGATTTAATTACCTCACCATTATCCAGGACCAAATAATATTCTATGTATTTCTTGGGTTCTTGAACTGTCCCATCATTCAACTTCTGCAATAAAAGGAAAACCATGACTAAGACAATATCTTTCTCTGTCGATCTTTTACTTAGCATGTCATCTTAGATTGTGTCTAACAGTCAAGGTAGACAACATCACTGTTTTAACTCTACCAAAACATTAAGGCATGTAAGCAGGCAAAGATCAGAAATGCCTGCCTTTTATGTTTCCATTATCAGAAACAAATTACTGAAGGTAGACTCCTACATATTATCTAGTGAGTTGTATATGTATCTCCCATTTTCCCATTTTCCATAGGAACAGAATATTGACTAGCAGTTTCTATGAAGTCATAGTGCTCGGGACTGGGATAGATAAGTCTACTTGGTCCATCAGCTTAGTAACTCACAAGATATAAATGCACGCATGCGTGCGCACGCACACATAATTAGTGATGTGGGGTGGATTCAATGAGTGATTAAAGTTGGGTGAGTAGATAATGGTTTCAAAACACAGGTGCCTTTTTAAAGACTTGGACTATATGGCAAACTCATCAAAAACAGGAACCCAAGAAATTAAAACAATTAGAATGTAATTCAGAAAAGGGGAAAAAATAAAACCCCAACCTCTATAGTTAATCGACAGTGATGTGTTTTAAAAACACAAAATAAAACAAAACAAAAAACAATGTTTCTTCGTCAGAATACATGGAATGGAAAATTCACGGGAGGGGGAATTTACAAACAGACATCTGTAACCCATAGCAGCAGTTTGAAATTTATGCTGAATGTGATGAATAGAAAGCCATCCAAGGGCTTTAACATGCTGCAGCTTATAATGAAACATCACTGAACCTAGGCCAGGGAGAGTAGATTCTGCTAAAGTGGTAACAAACATAGAATGGACAAATACAAGTTGTCATGGTGACCTTGGGACACTATCTGAGAGCCCAGTGAAGAGCTAAAATATGTGAAGAGATGAGAAGACATGAATACTATGTGAGAAAAGAGAAATCAGTAATAATCCCCAGATATGGATAAGGAACAGTGGTAGTGTTTTATTGTATGAGAAAAATGAGAATTATATTGTGTTTGGAACATAAAAATGAGTAGTACTTCTGTTTTACATATAATATCATATCAGATAGTTAAATGGCTAGAAAACCAAATATACATTTTTTTTTAAATAATAGTCAGTACCTAGATCATAAAAAAAACAAAAAAACAAAAACAGGCACTTACTTAGCCCAGGTTAGCTATGTATTTGTTACATATGAGCCTCCTGCCTCCACTTCCCAAATGCTAGGATTACAGGCGTCTCACTTATGAAGTGCCTGGCATGGGCCCTATGGCTCATGCTAGCAAGCATTCTAACTGAGCTTTATCTTAGCCATACAGAGTCTTGTTGAAGGAAAGACGGTATGGGACAAAAAGCAGGAGCAAAGGGCTTCTGATATCAAGTGATACCAAGCATAAGATGGGTGAAAGAAAGCCAACACAACAATAGGTTGGGAAAGCATGGCCATTTCTGCATGAGCCCCAAAGATTCGAGATGGAAGAGCAGAGGCTGGTGCCAACCAGAACCAGAACCATAGGAGAGAAACATGTAGCCAGGACTAGTTCTTCTGGGTTCCAAAATAAAGCTCATGAAATTTCAATCCATGGCGAAAAGAACAACCCCAATTTTACTTAGAAGCAATCTGCCTGGGCCTCACAGATTCTGGGAACACTTGGAAGAGATCATCAAGCAATGAAAGTAAAAAGACAAGAACATTTTAGTACACAGCACACAGCTGGAAACAGCTGGGTTTGTTTTTTCTTGTGTGGTCAGAACAGGCCTTCATAAAAGAAAGAGTATTCTACGGGGCTGAAGAGAAGATAAAAGAACTAACTGCTCGTCCAGAGGTCCCAAGTTCAATTCCCAAGAACCACATGTGCATCACAACCTTCTATCATAGAATCTGTCTCTTATACATTAAATCATTAAAAAAAGCCTGATTCCCTGAGTGGGGGGGGGTAGTTAGATAGGCAGACTATCAAAAATGTCATGCTCTGGGCTCATCAAGAAACTGTGACTCAATACATACATTGGGAATCACTTGAGGAAAGCACTTGACATCAAGTAGGGGTCTCCACAGACACATATAGGATAATGTATACTCATATGCATGCACATACATATTGAAAAGAAACGCAAAATATTAGGACTTAAGTTAGGACACAAAACTTAAGTACCAATAACAATCAAACTCTACATACAATCAGTCTGATGTCAGGTAGAACCACACTCTGATGCAGCCTTTGTTGCCATAACACATCATCCACACCACAGCTACGGTTAGCCTGGTCTTCGTTGGGGTCATCCTTGAAGACTGCATGGGCGTGCTCATCCAGGCTCACAGAGCTCAAAGGTTCAATAAAATACCTTTGATCTCCTTGACTGAAGTAACCCCTGAAGAACACAAGCATTCAGGCTTCTTAACAAAATGATATTCTGTTGGAGTTGCATATACAGAGTCCTTAAAGTCTTCATGACATCCTAGCCAATGCCAAAGAAGTTAAACCTTATGGTAACAAGGGTTTCTGATCTTATGGTTTCTGACACTGGAGATGTTTCTTGACTCAGTCCCCAGTTTTCATCCTGTTCCTACACTGCAGAGGCCTTGAAAGGAAAGGACACTTTGGAGTCTTGCAGGGGATTAAAATTCTAGGCCTGTCTCTGATTAAGAGTCCAGAGAAATATTATTTAATTAAGTTGCCTCATGTTTTAGTCTATAAAACAGAAAAATAGAATGGCTAGCTGTGAGGAGGATGGTAGGGGTGGAAAGAGAAAGTAGGTGAAGCATGTGGTCAGGGATGATTTGCAGCTTCTTCATAAACCATGCTACTGAATTCTGAGCTGACTCACTGACTACCCTTCTTGATTGCTCTCTGCATTGTTTTTAAGGCTCACTAGCTTTTGTGTAAGTGATGAGTAATTCCAGTTGTGTTTTCATTTCTTAATTAATCTAGAGGTCAATTGGTTTAAAATTGGTTTGCATCATATTTAATGAGACTATGAAGCACTGTACTAAAAGCAGGGGATAAAAGAGATCCACAGTCCCTTCGTGAATATTATATTCAAAATGAGGAAAATGGATGTGGAGAAATAATATATATATATATATATATATATATATATGTAATTAGTTTGCAAAGGCATATATCAGGCAACTCTATCTGATTAGTATGGAGTAGAAATGTGTGAATATAGAGTGTTTAGCACTGGAAGACAGCAAGTGTGAATGTTTGTTTCAAATGGTTTAGTTGAAGAACTTAAAGTAGGACGTTTCAGTAGAGACAGATGTAGTGAACAATCAGGAAATAACTAGAAGACATGATCACTGGATCTTGAAAGGAAATGGAGGCTGGAGGGATGAGGCAGGGAATCTTCAAAGATTTCAAGATCCCTGACTAGCTAAATTATTACTTGATTATTCCATCTGGGTGAGGTCAAAAACACCGGAAAACAATGATCTGTGAGACAGTTGGTATGGTTGGTTTAGAACACACTGACACTTGAATTCTTTAAGGTGTCCAACTAGAAGTACATTAAAGCAAATGGGTCAGTTCTTGGTGTTGATGAGATAGGATTGGTAGAGCAGTACCTGAGGTTCACTGACATGCTTAAGAAAAAACACTAGAGAGAAATAAAAGTGAGGAGAGAAAGTAAAGGAGCCCCTACTCCATCATAGTCTGACCATTAAATTGAGTCTCCAAATCTTCACTTTTAAATGAGAAAAAGAAGAAAACAGAAGGCAAAGGTTCAGTTGTATCATTTTCATGCTTTAAAAAGAAACAGAGTTTTGATATGCAATTTCAAATTTTGTAGCCTTTAGGAATCACACTTAACTATATTATATAACTACTTATACTTGTGGGTCTTCAGGCTTATCATATGTGAACTCTATATCAGTGGGGTGTGGAAATATTCCTGAAGTCTCACCTTAGACCTTGACATGTGCTGATGCTGGCTTGGGAAGCTTTCTCATTTATGATGTGTCCTTGGTAGTAACAGCTATCCTAAGGGAAATAAAAGGTACTTTGTAAGGAAAGTTTTCAGAAGTCTTAGACTCCACAACTAATTACAATTTGAAATCCTTTGACAGGAACAATTTCCTGCTGCACAGTCATTAAGACTTTAAAAAAATTAAATATAAGAATTTTATGTGTTAAATATTTCATGAAAATTAATGATTCTCCAAACATTTACATTATGTAGTCTGAATATTATATATAGTACTGTAAATATATGTGCTATATAACATTATATGCCACATAATATATTATATATATTATTATATTCGTGATGATGAAACAGTACAAAATAGCTGAGCACTATTTTAAAAAAATGGATTTAGTTATCTGACTTTAAAATCAGAGTCTCCAAAGTACTCTTTGTACTTTTTCCAATTTGGAATGGCTACCCCCTCCCTTATTTTAAACCTATGGGTTGGTTATTCCGGTTGTTTGTCCAAAGAGTCAAACTAGATTAAAATGAACCTGCACAACACTCCATGATTCTATTTGAAGCAAAGTGCCGGAAATTTCTCCATGTGGCTGCTACACACCAGACCCTTCTATCTTGGAAGAGATGTGGCATTGGCCTACATAATTGCAGGTTTGAGATCTGGCAGCATCGAAAGAAGGACCTGAGGAGGACACTGTGCCACAGTTATGGACTCAATGTGTCATGCTCCATATGCGGACCTTGGGGGACAGATGAAGAGCCAAGTTACTTATGACAATACTGAGTTCTACAGTTGATGTGGAAGAAGTAGTCTTGAGTGTGACAGACCATATAATTTGAAGGTGTGACAGTAAATGGTTAAAAATAGCAAGCATGCTGATCTCTTCACACTACAGAGTCCTTTGCAGAAAACAACTCAAAAAAAAAAGGTATGTTCTTATTGCCTGACTCCCATGAAATGAAAAAGGTTACTGAGATCCTCTATCATTCTTAGGAAAATATAATACTGTTAGAAGATCAATTAAGTAATTACTTCTGTTGGAGAAAAAAAAATAAGTACCAAGGCTCTAAAAGCAGTTACAGCCCTATTTTCCTGGCAAGGACTCTATGTGTAGGCTTGCAGGGCACACTGCATTACCAAGGGTCCTGAGAGGCTGTTTTACCATGATTTGTGGGCTTGTGGTGACCTCCTTTCCACTGGAATTATAATATGTTTCCGAGTAGCCCGGTGCTAGGAGCTTTCTGGAGAAAGAAAAGGAAGAACATGGTTACACATGTCAACTGTTAAAGTCCAGCAAACGAATAAGACTTCCCAGACAAGTTTCAACTCTTCAGCTTCTCCTATGCACCAGACAAGTCCATACAAGAAAGTATTGCTCACACCACTGGCCAGGCGGGATAGGGTGGAGGTGCAGGGACATTTCAGAGGGCTGTGGACTTCAGGAGAAACTTGAGAAGAAGCAGAACTGAGGTCAAAGGTGATAGGAAGTGTGATAGGTACTTGCAAAAAGTTTGGCACCAAGGTGTAGCATTACACACACACACACACACACACACACACAGACACACACATCTCAGTCCTTACCAAAGGACAGTAGTGTGAAGCCCTTTCTCAAACACACAGACAGACAAACAAGCAAAACTTAAAGCAAATTATATTGGAACCACTCTAAATCTGTCTTCCTGCACCTCATTGTTGTTTTACTTATAAAGTTTCAAAAGCCTAGTAAACTATTGTTTTCCCTAACATGTTTCTACTACTGTAAGAGAAGAGAATTCACTGTCCCTGACCCCTTGGGCCCCTTGAGTGAAGCGTTGGACTCACTAATGCTGATAACAGGCTCTGCCGGCACACTCTCCCCTCTTCAGCTTGTTGAGGTGGGTTGGGGGGGATAGCAGCTGGACACATACTCACTTGTTCTTCTTCAAGTACAGTACCGCCACCTTCCCATTAACTGTCATTTGGTACTTCAGTTCAGTTTCAAATGCTTCCTGCAAAAAATGCACCAAGATTTTTACTTATAATCAAAAAGTGGCAACTTCTATGGATTTAATCCTCAGCAGGTAATGCTTGCTTTTCTCTAACAGTGGACTATGAGATTGTCCAATGGTCACCAGAAGTTTTCAACCTGTGGGTCAGGATCCTTTGGGGGGTGTATCATATCAGAGATTTACATTACAATTTATAACAGTAACACCATTACAATTAGGAATTAGCAATATGAGGAATTGTATTAAAGGCTGCAATATTAGGGAGATTAAGAATCACTGGTCTCTACTCTGATCAATGCACCAACTAAATAGATGAATTAGTTCTCTCTCTCTCTCTCTCTCTCTCTCTCTCTCTCTCTCTGTGTGTGTGTGTGTGTGTGTGTGTGTGTGTGTGTGTGTGTAAGCATTTAAAGTAGCAGAGAATCTATAAGAAAGGGTAGAGAGTCAGAAATAAGCATTGGTGAGGAGAGGAAAAGACATCATCAACACTCATTGTCAAATAGCTGATGCTGCAAAGAAGTGAAAACAGCCCATTCACAGAAACCAGAAAATCCTTGAAAATGAATCATAAAGCATGTGACACAATGGGCACCACAGGCATAGCCCTGAACATGGAGTACTTATTTCCAACCTACTTCACTTTGCATAAGTTAAGTCTTCTGTTTCTATGCAGTATAAGCACCATCCTTATCATATGCACATGAGGGTAGAGTTTCCCACAGGAGAATTAGCAAAGCTAAATGTGTACACACACTTGCCCTTTCCGTTAGTTAGGTCACCAGGATAATGTAAGTCTTGAGTGGCTGTTTAGAGATAACCTAGACAAGCAATGTGGCTGCATTAAGACCAAGCACACCACTCTGAAAACCAATATTGTGAGGCTGAAGAAATTCCTCATCTGCTAAGAGCACATGCTTCTCTTTCAGAGGACCCCAGTTGGGCTCCTAACACCAAAGAGTGGCTCAAAGGCACCTTTAACTCCATCTCCAAGGGATCTGATGACACTTTTTGGCCTTTATAGGTAACTACCTGCACTTACACATACATATACACAGACACATGGCACATACACATAAGTAATTTTAGAACTAATTAACCATCTACCATAGCCAATAACTAATCTTTGGTTTCATACCGACATACAAATTCCAAATAAAAGCTAGATTTGTGAGGAAATAGCTATAACAAACTTATTTTATCTGTATTCAAATTTTCTTTTTTTTTTTTATTCTTAAAGCTACTGTTTTTTTTTTTTTTTTATTTTTTTTTCTCCTTCCCTCCCTGTCTCCTTCCCTTCCTCCCTCAAATTTTCTTAAAACACTCAAAAAAAATGTTGCTGGCATTTTTGATACTGAAAGAAATTATTTGAAGAAAATTACCTTGAAAAAGACTCTGATGCAGATGGATTCAATCAGAGTTAGTGGGATGTTTTCCTGATAAAGATATTTTGAGGGAGAAACTTGTGGAAACTAACTGTGTAAAGACGTGTTATATTTATTTATGCTATAGAACATTGCTTTAACTGTGTAAAGGTGTGATACATTTGTTTATGCTGCATTTGTTTAATTATGAAAATGTGTTGCTGTTTTACCTTGCCTGAAACAGATAAGGCACCTGATTGGTCTAATGAAAGGCTGAATGGCCAATAGCCAGGCAGAGCAAGGATAGGCAGGGTTGACGGGCAGAGAGAATAAGTAGTAGGAGAAATCTAGGGTCAAGAGAAAGGGAGAAGAAGAAGGACAAGAGAATGTGGGTGAAAGAGAGGGGTCATGTCCAGAGCCAGAAGCCAGGCAGTAGCAAAACAGACACTGGAGGAAGTAGGAAATTAAGACGGAAGGAAGGAAGGAATGAAGATAGGAAGGCAAATAACCTCAAGGCAAACGGTAGATAAAGAGAAACAAGTTAAATTAAAAGAGCTAGCCAGAAAGAACCCTAAACTAGGCCAAAAAATTCAAAACTAGTAAGTCTTTGTGTCATGATTTGGGAGCTGGCTGGTGGCCCAAAAGGAAAAGCCTGGTACACAGACTCTACTAAGAGTTTTGCTAGTACCTATTGGAGTTTGAAGAAAGTCCATGATGGAATTTTCTTATAGGGGGATATGCAATCTGGGCTAATTACATTTTAGATTGTTCCAGTTTTCAGTTATATCTCATTTATCTCTGTGTTCCTGACTCCCATCAAATGTTGCAGAACATAGGAAATTAGAATATTGTTGTTGAATGGAACATCATATTTTATTTCATAGATAGGCCCTCTAATTATAGCTCAGGATGACCTACAACTCACTATATAGCCCAGGATGGTATTCAAATCACAAACATAGGCCTGGAGAGATGACACAGAGGTTAAGAGCACCAATTGTTCTTCCAAAGGACCTAGGTTCAATCCCCAGCACCCACTAGCAGTTAACAACTATCTGCAAATCCAAGATCTGACATCCTCACACAAATCATACATTCAAGCAAAACACTCAATGCAAATAAAGAACTAAAAATAAATAAGAAATTAACTCTTTAAAAAAACCAAAAACAAAATAAAAAAAAGTCAAGTCACAAACATACAAACAATCCTTCAGAAATTAGGGTTGTCTATATATCCATGTGGAGATCTGAATATCATGCTTTAGATTTGCTCTTGTGACTAACAAGAATTCTGAGCTAGTGTTGTCTGACAATATGTTATTTAATTAAAACTTAAGACTTTTACGAATTTGAATGTTGTCTACATAGAAAAAATACAGATTTCAGATAAAAATGCTAATTCACTGTATATAGTAGGGCTACTGATTTTTTTTTTGAGTTAATCTTGTATTCTGCCACTTTGCTGAAGGTGTTTATCAGCTGTAGGAGTTCCCTGGTAGAGTTTTTCAGGTCACTTATATTAACTGTCATATTATCTGCTAATAGTGAAAGTTTGAATTCTTTCTTTCCAATTTGTGTCTCCTTGATCCCCTTTTGTTTTCTTATTGCTCTAGCTAGAATTTCAAGTATAATATTGAACAGATATAGAGAAAGTAGACAGCCTCGTCTTGTTCCTGATTTTAGAGGAATCGCATTAAGTTTTTCTCCATTTAGTTTGATGTTGGCTGTTGGTTTACTGTATATTGCTTTTATTTTGTTTAGGTATGTTCCTATTACCCATGATCTCTCCAAAACCTTTATCATGAAGGGGAGATGGATTTTGTCGAAAGCTTTTTCAGCATCTAGTGAGATGATCATATGATTTTTCTTTTTCAGTTTGAGTGAGGTAACCCAGTCACAAAAAGATGAACATGCTATGTACTCACTCATATATGGACTTTAAACATGGAGCAAAGGATCACCAGCCTACAATCCACACCACCAGAGAAACTAGGATACAAGGATAACCATAAGAGAAATATACAAGGTCCCCCACAGAAGGCGAAAGAAACAAGATCTCCTAAGCATATTGGGAGCAGGGGGATGGGGCCAGTAAGTGGAAAAGGAGTTAGGAGAAAAGAAGGGGAGAAGAGAAGGGGAGAGGAGAACATGAGAGACCAGGAAGATTGAGTCAGGGGAGGAATGGAGCAGAGGAAGAAAAGAGATACCATAGTAGAGGGAGACATTATATGTTTGAAAAGAAAATTGGCACTAGTGAAATGTCCAGAGACCTAGGAGGATGACCCCAACTAGCAATCTGAGCAATAGTGGAGAGGCTGCCTTAAAAGTCCTTCCCTAATAATGAGATTGATAACTACCTCATATGCCATCCTAGAGTCTTCATCTTGTAGCTGATGGAAGCAGAAGCAGACACACACAGCTAACCACTGAGCAAAACTCCTGGAATCCAGTTGCAGAGAGGGAGAAGTGATGAGCAAAGGGGTCAATACCAGGCTACAGAAATCCATAGAGACAGCTGACCTGAACAAGGGGGAGCTCATGGACTCCAGACTGATAGCTGGGAAACCAGCATAGGACTGACCCAGACTCTCTAAACGTGGGTCTCAGTTAGAAGGCCTGGGCAGTATATGGGACCTCTGACAATGGAACCAGGATGTATCCCTGGTGCACAAAAGGACTTTGAAAGTCCATTCCCCATATAGGGATACTTTCTTAGCCTAGAGACAGGAGGGAGGGCCCAGGCCCTACCCCAAATGACTTCACAGATTTTGATGATCCCTCCTGGAAGGCCTTACCCTCCCTGGGGAGTGCTTGGGGAATAGGACAGGGAGTTGGGGAGGCATGGGGGAATGGGAGGGAGAGGGAACTGGAATCAATATGTAAAATAAGAAAAGTAATAATAATAATAATTCACATTCTTTTGCAAAGTTTTATTTTCTGATTAATAATTTAAGGCAATATTTATGTGTGTGTGGATAGATGATAGAGAGGTAAATAATAAAACAAGAATATTATATATAATTATTTGGAAACATGCAGCATAACTTATCATAAAATATCAAAGTCTGTAGTCTATGACTATGGACCATGCATTTCACTTCCTAGAGCTTTACTGTATAAATTGAAACTAGTAGAACTTTGAGCTGTAGTGAATAATAAAAGCTTGAAAAACAAACTAATCTAATCATTAATATTGTTAGTCTCCAAAGCAATATATACATGCATTTTATATATATACATATGTACATATGTATATACATACATACATACATACATTCAAGAGTCATTGAAAAACCAAAAAAGTTACCTAGAAAATGGCTCAGTTGGTAAAGCGCATAATATGTAAGCATGAGGACTTGAGTTCTGTACCCAGAACACACCCAATTAAAAAACCTGGCATGATCTATGCTTCTAATCCCAGGCAAGAAGACATGGAGTCAGGTAGATCCTGGGACTCACTGGCCAGCCTAGTTCTGGATGAGAGTGTTCCAATCTATTGACAGATTCAGTCTTGACAAACAATGTAAGAATGACCATGATCTCCTCCTACATGTTCTCACAGGTATACACATGTGCACAGGCATGCACATAGGCTGCATGGACAAGAAAGAAGACAACCAGAGATGTACTAACCTTTTCCTCTGGCTCTTTGGCCTCTCTTTTACGCAGTGGGTGAAGTCTTATCGGATAAACCACTTCATATTTCTTGGCCTTAGGGAATTCTTTTGCTGTGTTTGCTGTGGGAGAAAGAAGGAAGGGAAGATGACAGTTTAGCCCAATGATTTCCCAGAGAATAAAGTAGTTATTCCTTTTTATTTTATTTTTCTGAGAATCAAAGCAAAAAAAAAATCTAGTGATGTCGTTTGGAATGGTTTTAAATCGTGTGATTGCACAAGAACAATTTAACCCAGGAGGTTAGAAAAACTCATTAAGCTCTAAGGGTGCACTCAGTCAAAATGGCAATTAAGATAATGAAGGAAAGAACCTTTCCCTCCATGACTTAAGGCTTACTCTTAGAAAACATTTCAAAAACAAAGCTAAGGCTGAAGAGATGGTCAGTTCAGGGAAGTGGCTGCTCTTGCAGAAGACCCAGGTTCTATTGTCAGGACCCAAGTGAGAAAAGCCCAGATAGTGAAATCAACAACTAACTTATCCATGGAGCCCTCATCTAATACCTGTTGGAAACAGAAGCAAACGCCCATACATAAACAGTGAGTCAAACTAGAACCCAGATGCAGATGGAGAGGACAAGACCAGGCGGCAGAAACACATAGAGACAGCTGACCTGAACGGGCCCCCAGACTGATAGCTGGGAATCCAGCATGGGACTGACTTAGACCCCCTGAATATGGGTCTCAGCCAGAAGGACTGAGCAGTCTACGGGACCTCAGGCAGTGGAACCAGGATGTATCCCTGGTGCACAAAAGGACCTTGCAAACACATCCCCCATGGAGGGATAACTGCCTTAATCTAGAGACAGGAGAGAAGCCCTAGGCCCTACTTCAAATGACCTGTCAGATCTACATGACCCCCAACTGGATGGCATTCCCCTACATATGGAATTGGGGTGGGGGATGGGAAGGGAGGGCAGACAGTGTGCATGTGAGGGGGCAGAGAGGGTAAAAGGGAGGGAGGGAAGGAGGGAAGGGGAACTGGGATCAACATGTAAAATAATAAATTAAATAAAAAAAACTCATAAATGTGTGTAACTCCTGTCTAGAGAATCTGATGTCCTCTTCGGCCTCCTTGGTCACCAGGCATGAAAGTGGACTACAGAAATACATATAAGCAAAATATCCGTATACATAAAATTGAGAATATATAAATAAATAAAAACATTAAAGTCATGTGCAGATCCTACAATATCTTCCATTTAGATTTGGAAAAAATTTAACTGCTTGAAAAGATTAAGCTGTGTCTAAAATGTGTATAGTAGTCTATAATATTATACAAAAAAAAAAAAAACCACAAACCAAGACAGTGTCTTCCAAAGGGCTATGGTCTCTTTAGCTGTGGCAAACAAGTCTTTGTCCTACTTCTGTAATAATAGTACAAAGCTTTTCTTTTTATTTCTTTCTTTTGTCTTTTCATTTGTTTGTCTTTCACTTAACCAGGGACCCACTAGGCTAGCTTCAAATTCAAGATAATTCTACTTCCAAATTCCAAAGCTGAGTTTTTCTACATCCCTAAGCCCAGTCCACAAACTCATTGAATTTCTCATTTCTTGGAGTCATGATGTAATCAATGTACTCTTTATTTCTATGGAATTTAATATAACTTCATTAAACACATATGCAAGTCATTCTAATGTTGGTGAAGAAAAGTAATAGTATTAGTCCCAAAATAACATTTTAATGTTCTAAAATGGGGGACAGTCATTCTCTTCTGTTAAAATTTTGGGATTACTTCAGAGCAATGAGATGCCAAGAGGTAAGAAAGAGCTCTTGCCAGAAATGAGCTAATGGCATGGGGGAAATTCCCTACAGCCTCCTTTAATTCACTGGCACAGAACAAACACACCATACGGTGCCAGCATGCTACCTGGTGTATTATGGTGCCTAATCATCTCAATTATCCCCATAGACACTAAGTTATGAAGCCACGGCTCATGAATGTTGGAGCCTCAACATTAAATGCTATACCAGGAGAGGAGTGGGGCTGGGGGGGGGGGAGATGGCTCAGTGGTTAAGAAAGCTTTTGGATCTTCCAGAGGACCCAAAATTCATTTCCTAACATACATTTAAGGTGGCTCACAACTGCCTGAAACTCCAGCTTTGGAGCATCTGACGCCCTCTTCTGGTTTGCACAGATTCCTGCACTCTGTGTATACACACACATTCAGAAACACAATAAAAAAGTAGAAATGATTTTTTAAATGCCATTTTGGAGGGATAGAGAAAGGGCTCTTGTTTAAGTTACTCTTCCTAAGGATTCAGGTTCTATTCCTAACACCCACCTGGTGATGTACAACTGTCTCTAAGATCCAACACCTTCTGGCCTCTGCAAGCAGACGTACATGCAGATAAAAGACCCATACACATAAACATGTTTTTAGTTTTTTTTTTTTTTTAATGACAAAAAGCCATATCACCGGGGTGGGGTTTATTCACAAGTGTGATTCTAACAGGAAACCAGTTGAAGTTTCCTTTGAGTCATAAAGGGATGACAATGTCCTTCCTATAGAGAAAGAACATGGTAGCAGCACCACTTCTCTTTGCAGGAAAAGTGAACAGGGAACTAGGTCACCCCATTCAAGAACAAGCAGCTTTCTGTGCTGTACCTGTTGAAACCACACTTCCAGTTAGCCTGAAGCCTGGTATTTCATGAAACCAAAAGTCACCAACAGAGTTGTTAGCTATGCAGTCAAAACACGTAAACTACTTACAAAATTTATTTCCAACTCACTCTTTGGTGGGGAGACACTACCAAATAGAAACCAAAACGAGCAAAAATATTTCTTTTTAAAGTCTTTAGCAACAACTTCCCTTAGTTATATGAAATAAGTATATTTGCAGTTCATTCCAACTCTTGCAACACAGTTCTCTAAAGAAAGCAGATAGGATTACTCTTAAAAGGCTCCAATTATCCTGAAAGCTAGAAGGCCCTAGAAATAGGATATCTCAGATGTAGGGGTTTCCACAGCAGAGAAAGGGTTGGAGCAGATACAGATATTGTTTTGTTAACTTATCTTTTCATTTGATGGAGATGGGGCAGCCTCCTCCCAGGTGAATAAAATCAAGTTAATTATTTAGAAGCCAGTGGCACAAACAGAGCTAACTGCCATCCAGGGATTACACAAATCCAAGGTGAAACACAATATGTTTCTATTAATTTATTTTCATGCTTACCTTTCATTCTTTCTCCCATAGTACTCAAGTGTTGGATTAGTTTTGACTAGCAAAACTGGATCAAGAGAGAGAAAACAGTTATTTTGGTTTGAGTTAGAGATGTATCTGAGTGTGGTCGTGGGTTGGATTTTTGTGTAACTGTTCATTAGTTTAAAAATAAAGCTCACTAAGGAGATTGACATAGCTGACCTCAGGCTATAATGCTGTTCTATCTGGATCCATTTTGGGACATTTGCGCATAAAATATTGGCATCTGCAGTTTGTTCCAAATCTGTTAGAAATTGTTCCGGGGTTGTCTTTTCCAAACGAAGCACCAAGGCTTTAGTTCATGCAGTGACATTGGCTCTCTGACCACTCAGACTCTTGCACTTTTAAATGTTATTCAGTAAAAATGAATATAGGGGGACACTGGAACTCATATCCTACTGAAGCATATTATTTGGCTTTATAGGTTAAATTGTGTACAATGGCTTATTTTTTCCAGTCACCTCATAAAGACCAGAAATAACTGCTAGTGTAAAATAAATGTATTTTTTTTTAAGCCACTGCATCCCTGGGTACATTCCTGAAACAGGCAACTTGTCCTTTGTCAATGCACTGATTGACTTCCTCTTTTCCTCTCCATGTCTTTAAATGTTTGTTTTTACTTTCCCTATGATGAAATCCCATGTCACCTTCCTCAGGGGATGGTAAAGCTCATTACAAGCATCTGGCCTGATTTTACATATTCTTATTTTATTTCCAGTGAACCAGGTAAAGGTTATGGCCAAAGGGCACATGCATAGAGTATTGATAATGTAGAGGGAAACATAAAGAAGAGGAGTTAAGAAAACAAATCTCTTGTTGCTTGTAGTCTGTCTGGAAAACCAATCCCTATGGGGAGTCTAACAAGGATACTTCAGTGGACAGGAGAGAAGGTGCCTTTGAATGGGTAACAGGAATGGTAAAGAAAAGCAGATATGTGGCATCCTATTTATGATGAATATCTCCTCGCTAGAGAGAAATCAGAACCCCTGTTAGCACATCTTTAAGATGACATCATACTTCTAAACATGACTCTAAGGCTTTACACATCTCCTGCTGTCATGTTCTGATGCAGAGTTGGAGGAGCAGAAACAGTCTTGTTTCTGCTGATTTCTCCCTAAAGTCACTGAAATGACAGTGGCATGCATAGGTCCCACTATTACCATGAAACTCTGTCACTGGATCTACCTGATCTTTCTCCTTTGAACAGAGCTGGATCCCAAGCAGTTCTATTTCTACGTAGAGTGGTGTCCCCAACAGTACCGGGGACAGTGTTTTTAGAAAATGTGAGGAAAGAATTCTTATAACCTTTTCAATTCTTGTCGATCAGACTTGGAGTTTGAAGTCAAGAGTTCATGTATTTAAAGGATAGATTAGTGTCCTAACTATTTAAGGTGGTTAAGTACAATTTTCACAAGTCTGAAAAACAAAGGAGAAGCCATTTTTAGTAAGAAGGTACAGAGAGGGTTAGGGAGGAGGGCACAACGCCTTCGCTTTTGTTCATCATTCATTCATTCCTGGATCCCAGCAAACTTTCTATGGTAAAACAAACAAACAAACAAAAATTTCCAGTGAGGGTGACAATTCAAGTTCCAGACACAGACACAGACAAGCTGGGGAAATGTGTAATCAGATCCCAGTCATACAAACCTAAGCTGAGAATTAAAATGGAGCTACCTATTTGCTATAACATGTTAAGAAGTACTATTCACTATATCTAAATTCTTTGATGTTTGCTATAACCAGCGAAAGGAAAGGCTATCCATACACACACACTGAACTGAAACTCCTCCTCACTAATAATATTGCAAGCCTTTAGAACTATAAATCTGAACATGGCACCCTGCCCATTAACTACCTATTACCATAAAGAATAAAAACATGAAATCCCAAGTCGCCAGTCCTTGGTAGTCTTAGCCAGTTAAATCTGCTGTTTTATTGAACTAAGTATTAACACAATTAGTCTTGACAGCTTCTGTTTCTTGATTCAGAGATCACATTCACGGTTCAAATGTATAAGAGCTTCCCAGTCTTTTTTTTTTTAAGGTACCAGAGCTGACATATGAATTTCAGAAACCTCTATTTGTTCTCCTTCATATCAATCACAGCCCCCAAACCACCGATTAAAGCCAGCCCAATTGGCTAGTAAAACTGGTAAAAAGGGAAGAAACTGCGAGCCAATGTATCATATACCATAACACTAGGAGCAGATGGGTAGCATGCAGTCTGGTGACACATTGAACAAAACCAAGAGACAGGTTAATGCCTACCTGGAACTGGAGAAAGGAGAAAAGAGACTACCAGAAGACTCCATTGCAACATGCTGTGGTCCCAGGAGCAGCTCCTGCCTCCGCTCACACCTGTAAGGCTCCTTCTGTCCCAGCCTCCTCTTAAGGGAGACAGAATGAAACTCCCTGCTTCATTGTGTACGCTTGAGCAAGTGTTTACTGAAGGTGTTGCACAACTTAGGATCTGTGGTCCTGCCGCAATGGCATGGCAGGCGGAAGTCCTGACCGCCTCTTGGCTGGCTCTAAAATTTCCTGTATTAGCAGCTATTATTTCCCTCACTTTATTCTTATGTTCCCCATTCAAGAGCAAATAGCAAGTTTCCAATGTGTTATTATAGCTCAGTAGGTCACAAGGAAGTAATTGCCTTGACATTTTGATATATACACTAGGTTGTATATTACATTTGGGGTATGCACATGCTATATTGTATGTACATGTTACATATAATATATTTAAATGTATGGATTTATCATTTTCAGCTAAATTCAAAAGGTAAGGAGACTATTATTTTTCTGCATACATGTTTTATAAATAATTTCAAATTCCTTCTAATATCTATGTGAAATTCTTATTTCCAATTACCTTGCACATTATTCTCACACAATGATGTTCACAAGAATCTCAGACTATCCAGAAATAAGATGTTTTTAAAGACAGGATTTCACAAATCCTAGGCTAGGCTCCAACATACTGAGTAGCACAGAATGAACTTGAACTCTTTACTCTCCTGCCTCCAACCGGAGTGCTGAGATTGCAGGGTGTAGCTCCACATTCGGTTTTACATAGTGCTACAGATCAAATATAGGGTTTTATGCATGCCTGCCAAGTGTTTTGTCAACTGAGCTGCATCCCTTCCCTTGAAATAAGAATTTTGACAATACAAGTACAAAGCTCTCCAGACCACCATGACCTGGGTGAGATGAGGGAGATGAGTTAAGGATGGAGGAGGAGCAGTCTCTGGGCCTGTCACCTCTCTTGTGAGAATAAATTGCGTATGTACAGAAATCATACTCTAAAACTCAAAAACAGATGTATTTAGTTGCTTGTTTAATTTTAGGAACCCTCCTAGTCTATTATTCTTGTTATATTAGTCCTACTGACACATATGTCTGCCAAGTACCGTTTTACCTCCACTTTGTATGTGGAAAATGGAGTTTAAGAACATAAAAGGGTCTACAAGATTAAGATTCCATTGTCTCTATTATGTAGATTAAGAAGATTAGGCTGCTTGCTCACATTGCTCATGCAGGAATAGAAGGGGTGGAATTTGAACTTGATGCTGTCTCTGGGCTCTTGCTCACACACCTTCATGTTTCTTAGTTATCTGACTCACACACCCAGCCTTATTTCTAATGATAAGATTCCTATGGAGAACAAATTATGAACACATACATTATAGATAGGACACATAAGTTATGCATCATCTCAATACAAGGCACAGTTTTGAGCTAGAGGGATGTTAGTAAAAAGAACTGCCTTTCAGTTCCACAAGAGGATTGTAGATCTGATCGTACACTTTCAAAGTGAAAGCTGAGAGTCTACTACTAGTAGGGGGCTCATCTCTTCAAACCACACTCTACAGCTTTCCCTTTTCTGGGCAACATGGAGGCTATATTCACTTCTTTTATTTAGTTCTTTGGAATTTTCATACAATGAGTTTCAACCATATTCACTCCTTCCCCAACTCCTTCCAGATTTGCTCCCTCCAGCTCAGCTCCATCTGACTTAGTGTCCTCTCTCTCTCTCTTTTTTTTTTAACCCATCAGGTCCAATATGTGATCATGTCATCTTGGATGTGTGACCTTCCACTAGAGTGTGGTTGACTTACCGTAGAGCTACACACCCACAAAGGAAATGAACCTCCTCTCCCAGCAGCTATCAACTGCCAATTACTCATCAACTAAGGGTGAGACTTCCTGCTCACTGCCTTTGTCTGTGCTGGGATTTGGCCTGGCTTGAGCTTGCTCAGGTCTTGTGCATGCTATCACAATCACTATGAGTTCATATGAGCCCTGCTGTGTCTGCACGACATGGTTTCATTGCAGCAACCCACCACTTCTGGCTCTTACACTTTCCTCTGCCTATTCCAAATTGATCCCTGAGCCTGGAGGTAGGAGGCATGGCATAGATATCTCAGTTAGAGCTGAGAATTCTTCAATTTCTTATCCTCTGTGCATTAGTCAGTTGTGGTCTCTGTTAATCACCATGTACTGCAAACACAAAGTTATGTGATGAGGCTTGAGAGAAATATTGATCGATAGAAATGATAATACATCATTAGCAGTTTATTTTTTTATCCTTTCATTTTACTTCACATTAATTAGTACCTAGTACGTGTTGCCCATTGAAAGTACAATTAAAAGACCCAATTGAGATGCTTCCAGTCTGGTAAGAGACAAGCAGGACCACTTCCACAGAATTACTGAAAATGAGTGTGATTTTGTACCCTGTATCATTATAATGCCTCTTCTTTAGTTCTAGATAGAAGTCAGAGTTCTTCATCAGCTGTGCAAGAAGAACTTCCTGGAAGCTAGAACAATGCAATCTGTGATTAATTAACTGTAAGAAACTCTGAAATGTGTCTATTATAATGTATCATTTTAGCATTGGTCATCTTTTGGCATTGTTGGAGCAATGAGGACCTAGAGAAGGGATCCTGATGAGAATAAAATGGCTCACATTGGACTTTTGCCCTGTAGGTAATAAAGACTGTGGATTGATTAGCTTGTGTTTCTGTTTTGTCATGTTGAAAGAAAATCCTGGTGAGTTATGGTGGTGTGGGAGCCACTTAAACTGTCAATTGATCTTCAGGACTCTTCAGACTTCCTGAGATCATACATGCTTTTCACCAGACTTGTTTCCTGTAATTTTCACAGTTCCAGGTTAATCTTCAGAGCCTAGTTATATTTATAAAGTCCTTTAATAGCGAAGAATTTTTACCAATATCCAAATGAGTTTAATTATCCACTTCACTAGTTACTGGCTAGATGTACCAAGTACGCATAACGAATGATGAGTGGATAACTTTTGATGGCAAGCTTAGTTTTCCCCTTCTCTTTTTTGTTAGTAGAAATAGTTGTTATTACATATTTTGTCATCTTGGTTTGTTAAACTCTGGAAGGTTAAATAAATTGTAGATGGAAGAATAGGGCAGACATAATTATATGATAAACACAAAACACCACAGTAGAGTAAGGAAAAGCATAAGTTAGCATCCAAGTTTTAAACATAAGAACAATCAGTTTGCACCAGTACAGAATGGCTGAAGCTAGACAACAGAAAAAATGGGGGGTGGGGTGATTAGCTCCAAGTCAAAATGAAAGAAGCATGAATATGGGCAAAAGAAATGGCTGGAAGGGGATGTATTTAATAAGTTCTTAGGGAGCAAAGGTTGTAAAAGTTAGCAACTGGGTGTGGCAGACTGGAAATTACTTACTTAGTGTCTACTGTGAACTAACTGCTGCAATCAACCTTAGCACTGACATTTTTCATATAGAGTCAAAACCTCTGAAAGAGTGAAAGCATAGAATCTGGTTGGAGCAAGAGAACAAGGCAAAGGAAATATTCCTTCCAAAGAAAACAAGATAAGGTGAATCACTTGGGTGTAGTGGGATATTCACTTTGTCTCCTTCTGTGGCATTGACCACGCCCATTGGGGGTGGAGCCAGGGGCGGAAGTGACCTATGGAAGGAGGTCTGAGGAGGAGACTGGAACACTCTCTTGCTGGCTGGATGTGGACAGGAGAGCATCCGGTGGAACTTGCTGGTGTTCATTTGTCTAAGTTGTAAATGTTGTAAGTTATTTCTCCCTGAATAAACATCTATTCGGCCTATTTGTTTATCCTGATCCTTTTTTTAACCACAATACTTGGGGACAACTTAGAATGTTCCTTTCCAGGGTGGGGTATTTGGTAAACACCTTCCCAGGATCATTTTGCCTCCAGGAGCAACAGGGAAATGGAGGCCAGTGGTTTCCACACCACTGTCAGTTATCTTTGTTCTACTAGACACTGCCCCTTCTACTTTCACATCTTATATTGAATGGGTGGTCTTGAACTGTTATTTTATACATGAAGAAGTGTCACTTCAGTTAGATTTCAACATCCCTGAATGAGATCAATACCCATTATTTGGCAATATCATATTTAGTAAACTTAAAAAAAAAATTCCATCTACCTGTAACATCAGCACTCAAGAACTTAAGACAGAAAGACTGCCACAAATCTGAAGCCAGTTTGGGTTCCACGGTGAGTTCTTAGCCATCCTGAGATAAGGAATGATGATGATGATGGTGATGATGATGATGATGATGATAAGGAGAAGGAAGAGGGAAAAGAAGAGGAGGAAGAGAAACAAAAATATATTTTCATGAATTTTTTTCATATGTGTTTATGATTTTCTTTCATGCAACTACTTCAAAGACTGTAACTCATATATACATGAACAAGAATATGGAGTCAATCATAAGTCTAGGGCATTGGGAACTATTGGTTTCTTGGCTCAGTACACAGACCTCTGACATGAGATCACAATCATGTTTTGAAAGGTGTCAAGCCACACAGAGAAGTAAAATTCCTCAGAATATCCCTGACATAGGACAAACTAGCCCTACTGAGAACAATGATTAAGTGTTCCAGAGTGTTTCACAGTGTAAGACATTGTCAGAGTAGAGTTCCAGACCAAGCTGAGCTCATCATCATTAATGAAAATACAGCAAAGAGAAAAAATGAAGGGGGAAGAATAAGGACCAAACTTGTCAAAGTGGGTCTTTGAGAGAGTTAAGAAGTGCCAGTGCCCAGCATGGTACTGCAAATGCAGTCTTCTCCATGCCTCTCCAGAGGTTAGAAGGTTGCTGAGGCAGGAGGAAAAGGAGCACATGCTCTCTTGAAAGGGAGTATGGGCTTCAATTCCTCACTGAATCATTTTTCACATTTCCCTGAATTACTTTGTGTTCAATCTTGATAGATAATAGTAAGTTCTAATCTTGCATAAAACATACAATGTCACAAAAGACTTTATGGGGAACAATGGCCTTATACATTGGGCAAGTATTTGTAAAATAACTGCATTATTCCCTATAAACACCAGCTTCTCTGAGTTAAAGGGCATCTGAACAAAGATCCCTGCAAGATAATCTGTTTTCAAGAATCACATTAAAAGCAGTGGGATGAAACTTGACCTGGATGCAAAGATCATCAGTGTTTCAACCTCTGAGGCAATAGTGCAGCTCCTTGTCTACTGTGGTTTGTGAAATGAATGCTGGGAAAGTCCCTCCTTCAATACGTGCTTAATACCATTTTGAGTAAAGTTTTGTAATTTCACTAATTCTTTTTATTTTATATTTTTTATTTATATGTCTGTATGTCTGCCAGGTATGTGCAGTGACCACTAAGGCCATAAGAGGACATTTGATGTCCTGGGGATGGAGTTAAAGGAGGTTGTGCATGTCCCAGTGTAGGTGTTTGGAGCTCAAGTTAGGTCCGCTTGCAAGAACAATAAGCATTCTTAACTGTGGAACTATCTCTCTGGTCCATACCACATGCTGGTGAAAGCTTTATGATATCAGAAAACTCAGTGACATATACACAAATTGAGGCCCAGTGGCAATGTAAAAGTTTGAGGTCCTTAGCACTTGGTCTATCTAGCTCTTGCCCCCCCCCACATTGAGGAGGTACAGTTCACTGGGATATCACTGTGAGTTCTTCAGGGACGCTGGCTGGGATGCTCATGTTAAAGAAAACATCCTGGTAAAACCAAAAGGGAGAGAGAAATTAAGGCTGTGGATTCATTCTGCCACATACCTAACCCAAGAAGCTGCATTTTGTTGTGTTTTGAAAAGCAGGCTTGGAGCAGAGAATCTGCAGTAGGATACAATGCCCCTTTAGCCCCACTCCACCCTGTTTTTCCATTTGTGGTGCCCATTTCAAGAAATAAATTGCTGGAGAAAGACCTAGAGAAGAGGAGAAAGGGTATGCAAAGTCTGCATTATTTACGTTTCCTATTGTGGTGACAAAATCCCTGACAGAAACAACCAAAGGGAGGGACATCTATTGTGGTTCATAGTTGAGAGTGTCCAGTTCATCCTAGTGGAGGAGCCATGGGAATGAAAGGTTTGTTCACACCTTGCTAGCTCAGTGGAGGGAGCTCAGGCGGGAAGTGAGACTAGCCTACACCACTCTAATGTTTACTTTGGGGCCCCATGTGCTTAAAGTTCCCCCAAATTTCCAAAACAAGGGCGCAAGCTTGCAGTCAAACACAGGAACCTGCACGGGGCTCTTCACATTCATACCAAACAAGAGTTAAATGCATTATATTTGTGGTAGTCCCACAAGCTTGGAAGTGGGAGAAAATTGCAAAGGAAAGACTGGTCCAGTTTGTGTTGACTTCTCAAGATTTATAGACTATCTCTGGTTCAGTAAATACATTGCTGTGTTCCCTTTATGTTTACCTTATTAAAGGGCTTAAAGGTGGGTTTCAAAATTATTTAAGTGTTTAGATTAGCTGTTCTCAACCTGTGGGTTGCAACCCCGTTGGAGTCAAAGGCCCTTTCACCGGGCTTGCATATCAGATATCTTACATATCACATATTAGCATCACAATTCATAGCAGTAGCAAAATTGCAGTTATTTAGTAGCAACAAAAATAATTTTATGGTTGTGGGGTCACCACTATAAGAGGAACTATATTAAGGGTCTCAGCAACAGAAAGGTTGAAAACCACTAGTTTAAATGAATGAAAAATCATGTCTTGACCTCTGACCAACTGTTTCATGACCTGAACCACAAAAGCTGAACCCCATTATTTCCCCCAAGGCAGATGACAGGTAAAGGATTGTACAGTAGTGGCTAACATATTAGTGTCCCATATGTCCTGTTGGTGAGCGCGACATTAAGGAGACAACTGAAAACATGACATTCTATGGACTAGCAGATGAGTTTGACATAGTCCATGAGTCAATGGGTAGTCTCGCCTTCTAGGGAAGAGGACACTATATGCCATGCAGAACCACCCGGGCTACTAGAAATGCTGAACAATCATCTGTGGGAAGAAGACTTTTGGCATCAGAAAGGGAGGTGAAGCCCAGTTCCTGTGGCTGACTTACCTGAGTGGTTCTGTAGCTGGCACGGAACTGAATCCCAGCATTCATGAGTGAGCAGGAACTGAGAAGGAGAATTCTTTGATTAGAAAGCCACATCTGTGAGAACAGAGTGGGGTGGGCGTACAGCCTGTGGTTAGGCCATCTTGGTCCCTTCCAGATTCAAAAGCACCAAGACACTCACAATATCGGGCTTAATTCTGTCTTTCTACCACATAAGAATGAAGGGAGAGGGCACAAACGTATCATGGTTCTGTGGATGGGCAACATCCACCCTCATTCTATGTAGCAGTGTTCCACCAAGATGTAAGTGATGTTTCAGCTCAATCACTCACAGAGTATCTCTGCTGATAAACTACAGAGTTTCAACCAGCATAGTATAAAGAGAGAAGGCATGTCTTACTCCAGGGGACCCAATATAACATGGTATAATTAAATACTTAGCTTTGGAATCTATGGCTTGAGGACTTGTTAGCTGATCATAAGATTAGAGCCTAAGCAAGAAAATATCAGCTTGTGCAAACATAGGTAGTTGAAAGCCTATAACAAAGTCTCATGGCTTTCTTTTGTAAAAAATATATTTACTAAGCTGAAAATCAAATAGTTTCAGCTTACCACAGGTGGAATCTATGCTTGAACAAGAAACAGTAAGGCTGTTAATTGTTTTTGCTAGTAAAATACTCACAGCCCCTTCCCTGCATTTCTTCTGAGATCCATCAGCACTTGAAGTCATTTAATTCTACTTTATTTTCCAATTATCCTTCTTTTATTAATAAGCCTAGCATAGAAACATTTGCTCCATGTGTACTGTGTCCTATTCTCACGTGTTTATGTGTCTAGGTAGGTACAGACAGAAAAGCCACGAGAATTCAAACAGAAGAGTGGCCCACCCCTTCCAATTTGTGTCTAGTTTCTCCAAAATTGTTTACAAACACTCCTGTCATCAATGTATGATACTTATGCAGGAATTATGTATGGATGCCAGAAATCCACCTATTTGTAAGTTCTATTCGTTTTGAATTGAGCAATAATAAAGCCATTTCTGGAAGTGTTTCGATAGTTGAGAAAATAGATGCAACTGAATATTAAGAACTGAGAGAAGAGTTTAAAAAAATTAAAGTTTGGAATTTAATGCATGAAACTTGGGTGTTTAGTCTCATATATCAACTTGATTGAGTCTTGGTATTCAGATATTTGGTCAAATATTATTCTGTATATTTCTGGTACAGTATCTTAACATGAGGTAAAGACTTAATTTAGTGGACTATGAACAGAGCAGATTACTCTCCCCATTGTGACTGAGCTTTGTCTAATTAGCTGAAAGCCTCAACACAACAAAACTGACTTCCCTGAGTCAGGACATCCAGTACACCTAAACTTTAACCTTTCTTGAGTTTCCGGTCTTCTGCTAATTGTGAAAGATTTTACATTGAAGTATCTGTAATTATCAATTATGCACTGCCCCATCAGTTAATTTTCATTCTTTGAAGTATTTATTGATATAGAGTACATCGTGAATATAACACTCCCTTTTAAGTTGATAGGCTCCTCTTTTTAGCACTTAAGATGAAAACCAGAAATGATATACATAATATTTTCACCAATATCCCCTCACCACCAGTCACATTAAGTTTTTTGGGTATGAAAATTAACATACTGTAACAATACTCATAATAACATCCAACAACTGCATTCACTCAGAGAATACAATGAGAGGACACTGGACCTTGAACAGAGACCTACAAAATAAGCAGGTCAACATGATACAAATTCAGAGAGAGAGTTTGCAGAAGAGATTCCCTACATAAACAAAGTGTTCAGTAGCACCAGAAATCTCCCAACAAATTAACTATAGAACCAGAAACTGAGCATGAGATGGGCACAGATTTCTTTCTCAGAGACAGTTTCCATGGAGAGGTAAAGGCACATTGAGCAGAGACTAGTCATGAATGTGTGTGATTGTAAATCTGTGCTCTGAAGGATAGGAGCAATATCAAGCTAATATTCCCCTCTAATTAAAAATGATTGTAGCCTGAAAGATTCCAAGGAAGAAAGAGAGAAGAGAAAGTGAGAACATGGAATGAAGAAAGGGAGGGAGGGAAAGAGGGAGGGAGGAATGGAAGGAGGGAGGGAGAGACATTGCTTCTAGAACAGAAGGAGGTTACAGATCATCTTATTGAGTTTGAGATGAACTGAACAGGGTAAAATTGAGTCATAAATGGTGCATCTTTCTCTAGCCCTCTTAGGAAAGTCAAAATAGTTGTTTTATTGAAGTTTTTAATACATAACAAAATACTATATTTTAAAAGTAAGTCTCCCTCTAATTCTTGCCTAGTAGCTCAGTTACTCCCTGAGAATAATTATTCTCTACCTTCTTAAAGACTGTTTCAGAGACAATTCATAAAATTAAGAAAATAAAAATATATTTAACTGAATTCTTTTCATATAATCATTCTCTTGGATTTGATATTACAGTATTTAATTCATGTTAAATTTATTATGGTATACTTTTCTTTTTGTTATATTGTTCTTAACATTGTAATTTAAGTTTTACCAAAATATTTCTCCAACTTTTCAGGCAGATTTTCAGCAGTGCACACAGCTAGAATTTTACCTGCTGCTTCAGAGATTTGAACATCAACAATTTCCTTACAAATACCTGACCACACATATCCCCATCAAGATTATATTGAGGCCAAATTCACTTCCTTGATAGATCAGGTACCTATAATCAATTTTGTATTATGCATAGTTTAATGTATTATAAAGTCATTGGTAAAGCTTTTGCTAAAATAGACTGTCCCAACTATTTGGATTAATTATCTTCCCATATTAAAAATGTGAAAATGGATGTTGGCTTCTTAGAGGAGCTGATAACTGGAGAATGATGAAGTCTCTTGATGTCACTCCACACTCCTGATAGGGAGTCTTGTCCAATGAGAGCACCTCTCACCATTGCTGCTACTATGTAAGTGTTGGGTTCCCTCTTTATCACAGTGCCCACCTCACATCAGGGACGTTTCTGTGAGACTGGATATTAGCTGTGTTCTACTCCTGCCCTTCGGGGTTGAGATCCTGGCCCTATTTTCTTAATTGCTATTAATGCAACATTTGCTAACTCCTTCATTTTTTTCCTACTCTTGAAGTCTCTGATGGCTCCTTTCCAGCACCTGAGGTTATTTCTATAAAATCACAATGCCCCTAGACTATGGGTCTTGTTTGTTCAGATCCACTGAGTAACCTGCTCCCTTCTGCTATGTTTCCTTCTAAGCTGACCCACATGGCCTACAGCAATGGGCTTTCTTCCTGACTTACAGGGAGTTGACCAAGGGAGGCAGTGGTAGGGGATAGGAAGATGGTGTGAGAGTGTGGTCAGGGGATTTTCCATTGCACCTTCCAAGCAAGGTGTCTGTGAGTTGGCTGCTTCCTTTTCTGGAGACCCTACCTCTCTGGGAGACTTTTTATCACCATTCTCTATGGATTCCTGCAGTGAACTCTTCTCCTTCCTCTTTGAGCTTATTGCAGAAAAAGCTTCCCTACTTTTACCAAACCCATGCATAGACTTTAGTTGCCTTAATCTCTGCCTGTACATTTGCCTATACTTGGCTTGTTAAACTCTTCAAATTTCCAAGTGTCATCTGTCAGACATATCTGTTTCCTCTGAGTTCTCTTTATTGGTAGGTCTGTCTTCATGTGTGTACAACACACATCAGACTTCTTTATCACAATTGTGTATAAGGTTAATGCATAAATACTAAGAAGAGACTAAACCTGGTGCTTAAAGTTGTTCTCAAGAAGAAGAGGCAAAGAGACAAGTCACATGGAGGACATTTTCTTATTACAAAGTGGGAAGCAGTGGTTTGCCTCTGACCTCCTGCTTATCCCTGCTGGGAAGAGTACATAGGGAGATAGAGATGCTGATGGGCATCTCTATCTCAGCTGGGAATGCAGAATTTTAATGATTTTTCTTTCTTCTTCAGATGAGTTCTAAAGAAGTTGTGACTAACTATGATAATGCTGAGAATTGGAAATTGAGTAGCATTAAGGAAGAGGGTAACATTTGAGATGGATAAAATAGTATGGAAAGACCACAAAATCAAATGATGAAAGTTTGAACTTCCTTTCTATAACACAGCTCAGTTTCCCTTGATGTCTGGGTAAGTAACAGTGAGGTCTTTTTTTGGTTCATAAAACACTTAGAAAATGAGAGGACTGATGTGGACTTTATCCCACATAAATACAAAGCTAAAAAATAACAGGCTGCTCCATAGACTTCTGACTGGGGAGTGCTATGTCCATGAAGGCCATCTGTGAACCTATCTCAAAAATCAGCATCCAGTGGACTGGTGAGATAAACTAGTGGTTAAGAGCACATGCTGCTCTTCCTGAGGACCTGAGTTCAATTCCAGCACCCACGTCAGGTGACTCACAACTGCTTGTGCCCAATCTCCAGACGATCTCATACCTCTGACCTCTGTGGTTGCTTGCATTTATGTGCACATACCCCCACACATACACATAATTAAAATAATAAAAATAAACCTTTAAAAAAATCAGTGTTCTGGAACACACTGACTCTGGGTGTCAAAGGCAAGCTGTAACACAGGAGGCTGCTGCAATCAGCTTGTAGTTAATAATCTCACCCCTGCAAACCAGCCAGGCAGACAGCGAGGGCTGGCTTCCAGCAAGACTCCCACTCTATTTCCTGTCGGGAAGATCTACTAGGCCAGAGGGACATTTCTCCCATTTCATAGAATGCCCTCTTTCTCAGCTGCAGTTATTCAGTAATGTTCGTAGCCCAGGTAGCTCCATACAGACAGAGAGGAAGTGAATAAAGTGGTGTCACATTCTGGCTTGAAGATAGGGATTTCTGCTTCAGGACAGTGACCACATAACTGTAGACACTTTACCTAACCTGTTTGTCTTAAAATTCTCTTGGGACACCAAAGTAGTCAGAAGATGTGAGTTTAAATCAAGGTTTCTTTTGAAAAATATTTATTTTATGTGTATGATTGTTTTGTCTGCATGTATGTCTGTGTACCACATGCATGTCAGGTGTCCACTAAGGTTGGATGAGGGTATCAGATCATCTGGAATTGGAGTTACACAATTGTGAGCTACCATGTAGGTGATCAGGATCGAACCCAGGTCCTCTGCATGAACAAGTGATTTTAAATGCTGCACTGTGTCCAGCCCTAAGATAACTTTAACTTTCCTTTTTTGAATTGTGAATAACTCCAGAAGAGGCTAGTTCTAAGTCTGGAGGTCTCATAGGATTAACCAACAGGAGAGGTAGCCAAGCATACACTTGTACCAGCTTTTGTTGTATTTTAAAAGTGAATTAGAAGTTGGTGTTAAATATTTTCCAAAACCTAAACAGCAATAGATACATTTACCTGTCACTCTCAAGGAGTCTAAAAAAAAAACCTTAATGACAGCCCTCCTTCTTTATAAGATATCTGCATATATACATATATTATGTACATACATATGTTTCTCATATGTATATATACATACATGCATATACAAATACCCACTTCAAATATGTCAACTCTTGGAGCCAATGGCACCAGGGTAAAATATGTTATCTCCTGAAAATGGAACAAAGCATGCCTCCTGGCTGTCTGTATTAAGAATTAACTTATGCCCTGAGCTGATCCATTTCACCTAATATTTCTGTAAATTACATACAATAAAATAACCCTAAGATTTGCACAGCCATACCTCTTACAAAGCTTTATTGCCAGTTCTTCTAATTTGACTTAAGATTGTAGAATGCATCCTTGATATTAAATATTCTGAATTTAGCTCTCCCTGTGTAAGCTAAAAGATCATGAAAATCAGAGAAAAGTCCTCATCCCTGATCACTTCATTTCCTTTGCTGTCCATTTCTTTTTTATTTTATTTCTTGCCTGATAAAGTATGTCATGTGGTTAGGCATTGGTAGCATACACCTTTAATCTCAGCACTCGGGAGGCAAAGGCAGGTGGATCTCTGTGAGTTTAAGTGAGGTCAGCCTGGTCGACAGAGCAAGGTCCAGAACAGGCTCCGAAGCAATACAGAGAAACCCTGTCTCATAAAACCAAAAAAAAAAAAAGTATTTCATGTGTCCTGTGTAAGTCTAAGAAACAAAAAAGCAAAGTATTAATCAAAACTTCTACAAAATTTACATTAAAATGAAAATTCGATTTTTTACATTTATTTATTTATTTATTTATTGTGTGTGTAGAAGGGTTCTCTCTCTCCACCATGTGGGTCTTGGGCATCACACTCAGGTCATCATCTGTAAGCACACCCCCACACTTGTGTTCAGTGAGTTATAAGAGCCCATGTAGGTCTTAGGCTCACAGTGAGAGGTGGATGCCTGCTTATTGATGGGGCAGTTCGTGTACTTACAGCATCACTCACATTAAAGCAAGAGACTACATTTTCTGGGCACTTTTAATCATGTCTATAGCACCAAGAGAAACTTATGAAAAAGTGTGGAAACCATGAAAACCATGTGATTCCACAGGAACCCAGTTCCAAAATAAAACTCTATGTACCAGAATTTTCTCTTAAGACATTCTCAATAGTTAACTCTGGGACCTTGTAAGGAAATTTACAAGGTCGGATATTAGTCTTCCCTAAGACTTACTTGGCCTTATCTCAACTCTATTATTCACAGGCTCTTTCGGTACCACCTCCTGTCACATTCCAAACAAAACATGATGCCATCAAGCTATTGCACCTGTTTTGAAGCCTCTCTTTATTAACCAGTTGTTCTTAAAACTAATGATAATTGTGAAGTAGAATTACTCATTTCAGAAGGAAATTTGACTCATAATATTCTTTGGAAGAAGGAATAATGAAATCAAAAGTAGGACTTGCCAATTACAAGGAAAACGGGTAAGTACAAGAAAAGCATGGTGGAAACATACAGTAGGGCTTACATCTTGTATTAACTTCATTTTCTTCTTGCTAAAGGCATCAATGTTGTGTCTGAGCCTGGGAATAAAGAGCAAGTAAACAAAATCATTTCTGAACTATTTATTCTATTAATAATTTTGCCTCCAGACATTAGTTTGGAGATAATTACTTTTCTCATTCTTTGTCAGTCACTAAATGTCTCTGTAACTTTAGTGGTGTTTTCTATGCTATCTCTGGGAAATGTGTTAGAGATCATAGATGAACTAGAAATAAACACACCATAGGCCTCATTAAGGCTTCACATTTAAAAAAAATCAAAATATACAATAAAGACTGGGTATGATAGTACTGTAAAAGAAATGTATACTTTATTAAATATTTCACCTACTTAATTCCTTGCCAATTGTATGTCAGACTGTAGTCAATTCATGCCTTTATTCCTATGGATACAGTGCAAGTGAATGAAATTATTCCTTGTAATTCATTTCACATTAATATTTACACCATATTTATATTATTTTCAAAATATTATTCTGTTAAATATGTATGTATACACACACACTATGGGTTTCAGGTAGCTTCTAATATGTTGCTAGAAACAGTGTTGGTCCATTCCTATCTAAAAAATTACACTCAAGTAATTTCCTAAAGAAATGACTAAACCGTGATATAAATGTAAGGAACAAAGGATTATTAAAAGAAATATTTGAAAATTTGATTCATTAGACTCCAACATCTTGCTCATCATACTGAACCCGCACCTGTTGCACTGACCACACACATTGGGGCGTGGGGACAGGTCCAGATGTGACATGTGGGGTCTAGGTCTGGTATCCCAGACTGCAGCTCACTCTTTTACTTCCTGGTTGGAGACAGAGAGCATCCAGGGGCATCCTTGGAGTGGGAACCCGTGGTGGTCATCTGATTCTGGTGTACCTGATTTCTCCCCCCCACCAAATAAACATCCATCAGCCTATATTGTGTCCCAGAATCTTATTTTCCACACAATACAGACTGATTCCCAAGGCTCTGCAGCCACACCTGGCCCCCAGTACTTTGAGACTTTGAGCTGCAGCACTTTCCAGTGGGGAGAGCTGATGGGAGCTGCCACTGGCCACTTGCTTACCTCCTGACACTTGCTTACTTTCACTTTTCATGTCACCACTTTACCTTCAAGTGACAGCCTGTGCTAAAATAATTGCCAATTCCTACTTGTAGCCCCTGGTCAAGAACTGGTGCTACTGTCTGATTTTGGAAGAACACCCTTGCAGTCTTATGCTTATAGAAGTCTAATGGTTATTACTGAAATCACTGTTCCATCATGGAGAATTTGAGCAACAGCCTTTAAAGACCTTGCTAAGGACCAAATGCTGGGCATTTATCTAGAGTCCAGAATCATCCTGGAGTTTTATTGTGTTTGGGTATTTAAAAGACATCATTTACTGGAAATGAAAGAAGTTAAGGAGCAATTAATCTCAGCTTCCAGTAAAAACTCAAATAAAGGGCAGTGGGAGTACATCACATGGTTATTTCACATGAACAATTGAGACAGTTACCAAGGCCAGTAATTCTCACTCCTGAGTGCACAAAACGTTTGTGTAGAGAACTCTTAAAAATGCCAGTGTCCAGACATCACCCACATTAACAGAATCAGAAACCCCAGAGGTGAGAGCCGCATTTCCCTATGCATTTAAAGCTCCAAGTGAGTTAAACACACAGCCCAATTTGGGGAGTATAATTTCAGCCTTTTGGCCCATCAGCCTACTTAGCCAAAGTGTACAGTTTTTGAAAATGTTAGGGTGATGGTTTTGCTAGTCTGCTTCTTCACCTCACTTTGTAAGCATCTACTGCTTGTGAACTCTATTGTAGATGCTTCCCTGGTTCCCACTGTCACACTTCCCCAGAGTGCGCAGTGGAATCTACATGACCCAGAGGGTGAAATCCAATGAGAGCCTGCTCTTTAATATTCCCTGGGAAAGCCACCCAAGTGGAAACTGAAAACCGATGTGTAATGACATCTGCCCTCAAGTACAAAAAGACCAGGCTGTTTCACAAGAAACTTTTTACCAACATTTTGAGGATATAGAAGGCCTCAGGTCCTGCCATCTGTCACTGATGTGACTATCCAGGTCACCAGGCTTGAGGCTACAGCGCCAAGAAAGGGACAGCACAAATAAGCCAGCTAGATAGGACTTGCTGGTACTTGCAATGTGCTTTCTCACTTTGAGAAACACCGGTCCTTCTGAAAGGAGCAGAAACAATGGGAGATTTGAAGGCAATGTTATTGAAAACGAGAGAAGTGAAACTAACTTGGTTCTTAAACAGCATTCTCTCATATTTATTTCTAGTTTACTAGAAACTTCCTGTTTAATGCTTTGTTTTACCACTACCAATGTCTCCCACAATTATGAGAGAACGCACACAGTAATATAAGCACATCCTAGACTTTTCTACTCCAAGAAGCAAAAAGGGGAGAAAGGAAGAAAGAAAGAAAGAAAGAAAGAAAGAAAGAAAGAAAGAAAGAAAGAAAGAAGGAAGGAAGGAAGGAAGGAAGGAAGGAAGGAGAAACAGCCCTCTAGAAATGTGTGCTAATAACTATTTATTAGCCTATTTCTTAATCATTTATATAAAGTTAGAAGTCCTTTGAAAATGAACTAGATGTCTTGGTATCAAAACAAAATCTAACTAAAACTGAACAAAAATCTTCTACCAGATTTCAATCAGTTACTCATTTTCTTCTATAAGAAGCTTCTATTAAAGGTGTATGCATATGTGTGCACATGTTTGTGAAAATCAGAAGACAACCTTGGCTGTGAGGACCTCTGGGGAGGATTGGGAGGAGATGAAGGCGACATTCAGCTAAGCTGGCTGGCCAGTAAGGCCAGGGATCCTCCTGTCTGCCTCCCAGGGCTGGGATTACAAGTGCATGCCACTGGCTTTTTATGTACCATGCTGAAGACTGAGGAACAGTTGACCCAGCACCCAACAAAAATATATTCTACCAGTGATTCAATTAACAGCTTTAGGAAGAAGGGACTCTACTCAGGAGTTCACATCAGTCAGGCAAGTGCGTTTGAGCAAAGTAAAGGATTCAGGTCCAAGTCCTCACTTCAGAGTTTATTCTTTCTTTCCTCTTCCAGGTGACCTTTAATGAGTTTGTGTTTGTTGTTTTGCCATAAAATATGTGTCTTCCTTCTATATTTAAGAATAGAGTTCTGAGAGGGAAACACTTTAAATAAATTCCATTGCTTGCTGACAACTGGGAGCAGAAAAGCTAGCTTCATAATACTTAGGGGAATTACAAAGAGTTGGAGAGCACCACCTCTGTAATTGTCAGGGATAGACAGGAGTCAGTAACCGCTTTGTGGTTGTTGACTCGCAAGGCAGAATGTCCAGGGTGATTGGCTCTGGCAACATGTGCTATGGCAACTCTGGAAATGTATGCAGATTTCTTTCCGCTTGGAAAGGTAACATTACAGAATGAATGTCTAGTTATTATGGGTGACAAGAACACAGTTATGAGTAGAAAGAAATGTGGAAGGAACCCCCCACAGTGACATACTCCATTCCTTCCCTTCCCTGATCCCACTTGGAACCCTCAGCACATTCTCCTACAGCCACCTCAACCTCTTAGTTCAGCTACTTGACAAACATGTTTCTTTGACCCTTGGCTGCCAGGAAAACAAGCATGACAATGCAATGCTTCATCACTGTTCTGAAAGTGCTTCACTTTCATACTCATATCAAGAAACTCCAGGAAACATACTGAAATTTTTCCTTGCAAAGTTGATTCATAAAGTGGCACATACATTGAGCTCTATTTTTAGCCTGGACTACCATGCAAGACCTTTGAAGACAGTAACTGAATAAAAAACCCCATTATTCGTTTTTACTACCTTTTCCTCTTATTTTGAAATCAGAGTATAATAACATCACTTCCCTCTTCCCATTCCCCATTCCAAACCCGGCCTCTTCTTTCATTAATTGTTGAATTATGTTTTGAATTATCAGCTGTGCTCTTCCTTGGACAAGAAATATTTCTCCCACTCTCTGTATTTCTTAATTACCTGTAGTTCTTTGAGTAGGGCTCTGGCCTTTGGAGTTTTTCTAGCCCACATTGGCATGTCTATTGTTGTCATCCTTGTTCTTCTCATGTTTGGGCAGTCATGTTCATGGGACATCATTGGTGTACTTTCTGATATAAATAGGAGACAGAATCTCACAACAAACTCTCTGGTCCTCTGACTCTTACAATCTTTTTGCCCGCTCTTCTGCTATGTTCCTGAGCCTAATGTACAGAAATTGTTTTGAATCCATTGGGATGGAATGCCACAACTCTGCATTTTGTTTGGTTGTGGTTTCCTATAACAGTCTCTGTTGCAAAGATCTGTTTCCTTGAGGAGGGGTCCATATTCTCTTTATCCATCTGTTGATGGACACCTAGGTTGATTCCATACATTGGATATTACAGAAACTCTCTAGTAAACACATATGTGCAAATATCTCTGTAGTGTGTAAATTTAAGAGTCCTTCAGGTATGTACCCTGCTCCTGGGCTATATAGAAGTTCAAATATAGCTTCAAATTTCTGGTGAACCTCCACACTAATTCAAAGTTCAAATTTCTGGTGAACCTCCACACTAATTCCATAGTCATTGGATTAATTTATGTTCCTAAGAGAAGTGTATATATAAGGGTTTCCTTTTCTCCACCTTGATAACAGCATCTTCTGGTCTCTTTGCTTTGTGATGGACATTCTGACTATGGTGAGCTGGAATCGCTATAGTTTTAGTTTCATATACCTATTTAAAAAAAGCTATGTGTGTGTTTTTGGAAGGAAACAGTCTGGGGGAAAGAAAGTAAACTCGTGGAAGAGAAAAGAGCTTGGGAGGGAGATGAAAGGGGAGGGGCAGAGTGGGTGAACAAAGTCAAAGTGTGTGATTCACTCACAACAACTGTCTTTACAAAAGCAACACTATGTGTTGGGAATATGCACCAATGAAAAGGACACTCTGTTGCAAATATAGAAAAGGATAAAAAGTCAGAATCCTGAATGAATTTTACTTGAAAATTGAAAATTTTTAAATTAACTGAAAAGGTAATCCATGTTATCCATAACTATTGTGCAAATTAAAGGACTGGGGTAAATATCAACATGCTTTACTGCATATAGAAAGGAAAAAATGCTACCAGAAATAAGCAAAAATCTAGTTGTATGGATATATTCTGTCTCCTTCACTTGGCTATATTCATCTCTTACAGTCATTTACTTCTTTTTCTTTTCTTTTGTTTTATTTTGTTTGTTTTGTGAAAAGTTCTTGCTATATAATCCAGTTTGGTTTCAAACTCAATATCCTCCTGCCTCTGCTTCGCAAGTGCTGAGATTACAGACATGCACTATCACTTTTGATGAAATTAAACACTTACATGTGTGCACACATGCACAAGTTTCTGTGTTTTTAGTGCTGAGTATGGAATCTAGAGGCCTATGCACACTAAGCAAGCACTCACAAGGAGCTATATCTCCAACTCTTTTAATTATATTTCAATAATGAGTATGAAAGATCCTGGTTATGTTCTGTGGGAAAATATAAAACACAACATATTTTTGTTTTGTTTTGTTTTGCAGGTTTGGGGTCTTTCATTTGTTTGTTTGGTTGGTTGGTTGTTTGGTTAGTTTGTTGGTTTGGTTTGTTTGCCTTTGAGACAGAGTCTATCTCTGGCTATCCTGGAACTCACTTTATAGACCAGGCTGGCCTCAAACTCAGAGATCCTTCTGTCTTGCCTCCCAGCTAGGATTAAAGGTGTGCACCACTATGTCCAACACAACTTTTAACTTATATTTATTCATCTATTTTCTGATGTCTCCCGCAGTTCATTTTCTTTAGAGAGTTGATAGGAACCAGGTAGTCACAGTATGGGAAAACATTACTACTTTTAGATTCATATTTGATTATGTAGATTTACTTTTCTGTTGTTGTAGCTGAGACAGTGACTCACTATGTACCCCTTGCCTCTGTCTTCCGAGTGCTAGTATTAAAGACCACCATGTACCACCATGCCTAGCCCAAGATTTACATTTCTTTTCTTATCAAACCTTAAAAAGATTACAGAAGTGCTTATGGGAAGGTTCATATTTCTGCACATTCACTCAAAATTAACAATCCTTGTGTGTTGTTAACAAAATTACCCATGCACATTTCAAGCATGTGTTACTCAAGTTTGAAATTAGTTTATAATTTTAGTCTTTTAAATTGTAGACCTCTGCAAATGCATGTTTATATAAACATATATAATATGCATACCTATATATATATTATATATATATATAGTATATATAAACTGTGTATATATTTAATACACACACATAATGGAGTCCTGCAGAATATTAAAGGAAAATATACTGTAGTTTTTTTAAAAGTATGATAAACTGAAAAAAAATGTTTAACATTTTTAAGGAAACTATGGAGAAAAGTCTATGGGTCTGAAGAGACTGCTCAGCACTTAAGAGTGCCAGCTTCCAAAGGACTAGGCTCGATTCTCAGCACCCACATTGCATTGTAGTTCACAACCATCTGTAAACTCCAGTCCAGGTAATTTTATGATCTCTTCTGGACTCTGCAGGCACCAGGCACACATAGAATACACAGACATACATGCAAGCATAACACCCATACACATAAAATAAAAATAATTTTAAAATCTCTTTAAGGAGAAAAGACTGTGAGTCACGCTGCACATGGCTGTGAACAAGAACCTTTTGAATTCTGAAGTATCGTGTTTGATTCAGTCAATCTTCTGAGAATGGTACTGCTCTATGGCTCCAAGCCTCCAATAGCGAATAGTGAAACCACCAGAGTCTACTCAGTTCCAACAACACAGATGTCAACAAGCTGAAGCTTTATGGGCTGGAAACCATTGCTTTTGTGGAAAAGGTTTATACAGGGAAAATATGTATGTATGTATGTTATTGTGTCAGCTTTAAAAGATTAGTCTCTTCCTCTGTTTTGCCTTTAGAATAATCCAAGGAAGAGGTAGTAAGATATAATGGAAACTCATATGCTATGCCTGCACTCTGCTTAGAGCCAAGTGAGGGATCCAAAAAGAGCTGGCCTCAGGCTGAAGAGCAGGGAGAAATGGATATAAATTACTCTGGACCCATACAGAACTCAAGGGTCAACAATGTGCCTCAAGTCTCTTGGACTCTATGCCTATCCCTGGGTGTGGCAGGACCTATGTGCACAACTTGGCCTATAAGTCAAATATTACTCCCCAGATTCCAGTTTTTCAAATGTGAATGAGCAACAGAATTGCTAGACACTTGAGAAAGGTATCTTCTTGGTCTCAATATGGCCAGTCCTAAAGCCATAACCCTATATAAACTTCTCCAAGTGACCAGGTGCACAGCCAGGTAGAACCTACCTTACTCCATGCAGATTTGTTATTTGAACTGACACATTTACATCTCCTGCCTGGTAACACCTGGTGGACTTCCATAAAACACATTTTTCTAGAAATCTCCATCCTCAACTCTACTTCTCAGATCTTGGACTATGGGAGGAAAGGGATTATTTTTCTCATGCAGCATCCTAATAGGGCTAGACAAGGTTCTTCCTTTACTTTTTTGTATGTACCGAGGAGGAAAATGAGTAACTGGGTTAATAACCTTAAATATTAGGCTATGAAACAAAATTAAGGTGAAAAGCTATATAAAGAGCAAATAAACGGCTCCATCTGGGATATCCGTGTCACTGGCCAATGAGGACCTGAGTTCTATTCTCAGCATACACATACCAGATGTGGTGGTGCTTGCTTGCAGTCTCAGCTTGTGGTGTTACTTTTCCTGGGTAGCTGTGAACAAATACCTACTCATTGAAAATAGGCAAAGTCCACCACAGTCTGTCTTTTCTAACTAATCAGTTTGTCTAGTTGCTTACAGGGGTGAGGGTGAAGGTTTACATACAGGCACATGGACAACTCAAAGGCAGTCCTAAGAAGGGGCAATTGTGTTTTCTATCTCATAATCTACAACTAAAACTTCTTGTTGGAGATATCTATGTTTTTTGTAGAATATTCAGCCTCTTGCCTTCAACCTTTAGATGTCAGCACTACCGTCATTCTCATTTGTGAACTTCAACATACATTCTACACATTTTTAATAAAAGAACAATATCCTATAGACTTAGGACCTTATGAACTGTGGTTTTAACTGTTAGCCTTCTTATCTTAGGTTTCAGAGATCCCCTCTCCCAGACTTGAAAGTACCAAGAGACAAAGTCAGCACTGAGCAGTAAGGCTCTCCCTCAGTGAATACTCTCTTAGTACCAGGGGTACTTGGAATTATGTCTTAGGAGGGCTCAAGTGAAGTCCTAGCTATTCTGATTGACCTGGAAAGGATGCTGGTGGTGGCTCCATTCTCAGTTAGTGGATGTCTGTGTGGAGGAAGGTTGAACTCTAGAAGCACTGATTCAAGCTGAGAAAGTCATCGAGGGCATCTGGCTTAAGTGGATGCAGTGCTTTCTGGGAAGAAAATTTGTCCCTAAACCCATTAAAACCCGTAAGATTCTCTACTGGAGCACCACTTCCCAGTGCATCCTCTCCAGTCCCTGAACAGTCTGGGCACTGATTGTCTACAAGGTACTTTTACTCTGCTCACCCAGTTCTTCATAGTTCTAGTAGTTTAAGATCCACTTTTTACAATGGTAAAAACTAATCTATTCAGCAATTGTGTGCTTGTGTGCTTGGTGAATGTGCTTAGGTCCTGGTTAGTAAAACCTAGCATATTTGATATAATTCCTCATGAAAGGTCCTGATACTAAGATAAAAATCATGTTTTAAATCCCACTGAAAATGCAAAGGGGGAAGTTTAGCTATGAGTGAGCAAACATGAAGAAGTTAACAGCTGGTGGGGAGTAATGGGAAACTCTGAAATAAGAGGCACAGGAAAGAGGGCACGGTTACCTGACTTATTTTGCTTAAAGTGTTCACAGAATCCTTAATGCCCTTATTCTAGCATGTGACTTAGAAGGGATCAGTCCCTCGCATCTGTAAGAATGGCATCAGTGAATCCTAGATCCTGCTCCTGGATGCTCTGAGGAGCAGCTGTAACATTTAGTTCAAACCACAGAGCAAAAAAAAAAAAAAAAAAAAAAAAAAAAAATCCCAAGATCTGTTTACTTCCTCCCTGAAAAGGAAAAAGGAACTCCGTCCACCCCCCAAATGATACACTGTGAGTTCCTGTGGCCAAATAAAAGAGCAGAACTCTATTAAAGCAAAGACAATTGACAGAAATAACTTCACCTGGAGGAGAGGAAGATGTCCACACAGCATGCAGCGGTGGAGAACATCCAGACTGAGCATCTTCAGAATTTTTATGTAGGAGCCACCACACTTTCATTAATGTGAAACCCAGGATGGCCTGGATTTTCAGTACAACTTTTTTGTAACACAGAGTATGACAGGGTATGTGCCATGAAGGTCAGATGAAGACCGTCTCTGGTAAAACAACTGGGGTGTTTTTATTCAAAACAGAAATAGACAATATAATCCCAACACATGGGAGGCAAGAAGATTGTGAGTTGAGTTTGAGATTTTTGGGGTTCACAGAAAATACTGTCTGAAAAACAAAAATCCAAACCTTTAAGAAACATCCTCATTAAGAGCTCATGATAGAGCTACAAAAATAAAATCAACAATGGGCAAGCATGACTTGCCAAATAGAAGTGTCCCAAGTGTCCTATGTGATAATATGTTAAGATATCTGAAATTCTCAAGGACACCCTGGCACTGCTGTTGAAGTGTTAGAAGGACTCTGAGGGCATCTGCCTGGAAGAGCATGCTCACTGCCAGGAAGTGCTCTCAGCAGGACTAGGAGACTGACAACCTGACTGCTTAGAAGTAGCCCTGTCCCCCAACACCGTCAGTCAGATCTTATGCACGTTGCTGCCACCTAGTGTGCAAATAGTTATGAGAAGCACCAAGATAAGGGAAATCAAAGAACTGCTAAATTCTCTTTCCTTTTATTCTTGTGTGAACACACCAAGTGGGGGGAGGGGGATAGTGTGTTGAATAACTGTTTACCTAAATCACACATCTGGGTTTTTTTGGAACATGCATAGGTGCTCCCCAAATAAAGCTTGCAATTTATTGATTCAAATTTTTTTAGGTGTGCAGTGTTAATAGCACAAAAAGTATTGTGTTTTCACCTTACTTTTAAAGGGTTTGTAACAATACATGTAGGACTGACTTCCATCTGTTTATTTTCCATTGTGAGTGGCAGTGAGCTTTGTGCTTAAGACAAACTACATTTATAATCCTCAAATATCACTATGAGGAAGACATTATTGGGCTAGAGAAATGACTTCTTAGTTAAGAGCACTTGCTGCTCTTCCAGAAGCCATGAGTGTGGTTCCCAGCACCCAGGCCAGGTGGCTCGCAACTGCCTGTCATCCCAGCTCAGGGAATCTGATGCCCTCTTCCATCCTCCAAGAGCACTTGCAGATATGGCATTCACTCACACATATATGCACACATATATGCACAAGTCAAAATACGTCTTCTTGTAAAGTAAGACATTATTTACGTGTTTAAGTGTGACAACGTTTATTATTCTGGAACTCTCCGAGAACAACACAAGGCCTGGCACACACAGCACACAGACTCAAGCAAGCAGCTGAGCTCAAATTTGTAATATTTTGAACAATACTACCGTCTTAGTTAGGGTTATTATTTCTGTGATGAAACACAGTGGCCAAAGCAACTTGAGGGGAGGGGATTGTTTGGCTTACACTCCTGTATCACTCGTCATCATCAAAGGAAATCAGGCCAGGAGCTCAGGGCAGGATCCTGGAGGCAGGAGCTGGTACAGAGGTCATGGAGGGATGCTGTTTACTGGCTTGCTCCCCATGACTTTCTCATGAACGTGGGACCATGAACACAGAGATGGCACCACTCACAGTCATCCGGCCCCTCCCCCCATCAATCACTAAGGCAGACAATGTCCTACAGCAGGATCTTAGGGAGGCACTTTCTCCACTGAAGCACCCTCTTTTCTAGTTTGTGTCAAATTGACATAAAACTGTCTGGCACAACTACACTGGCAAATGTTTTAATAATTACAGATGCTTTGTTTCAGAACCACCCTGTCCTCCCCTTTAACTAGGTTCATACTCCTTTCTTACCAAACTGCAAGTTTTCATGTCTGCACTCCATAGGAATCTCATGGTAAATGCAGTAGGCATGCCACAGCCTGAACACTATGCTGTCTTTAAATTTTCTTCACCAAACAATTTAGCCTGTTACTTTTTAATTTAGCCTCACTCATGTTCCAAGACAAAGACAAAGAACAGGCCAAATTCATTAGAGTAGAACGTGAATGCCCTCTAGCCCAATCCTTCAATCCTTTTATGAACAGTTGTTCTAGCATCCTTGTTTTAAAAACTCCCTTCATTATGACCCACTCACCTCAGTAACTTTGCTGAATGTCAGTTCTATGATTCTTCATTCTTACCATCATAATTTTATCAATGGAATTGTGGAAAATGTAAGCATCAAATCCCCCAAAACTTAATAAAAATCATGAATGTTACCATCCAAAAACTCAAGTCAGTTTTCAAGAACAAACTTTTGAGAAAAACATAAGCTACCAATACAAGACAAAAGCTGACTCTGAATGAAAAGATATTTTTAACTCATCATGTAGAAGGACTTGTTGATGAAATTATCCATTCATTTTTTTTTCATCAAAACATAGGAAGACGAAGCTAGCACATCAAAAGTATTGAAAAAACAAACACCAACAATCAAGAATCCTGCATCTGAGTAATGCATCTATAATGCATGAGAAACCAAAACATTCTCAGGTAAGCAAAACCAGAATGCTTTCAATAACTGAAGTAATTTATAAGAAGGGGTCCTGGGAAGATGACTCAGAAGATAAGGGCACTTGCTGCCAAGCCTGATGGCCTGAGTAAAATAGTTTGATACATGGGATTTTTGATTAAAGAAGAGAACTGACTCCTTCAAGTTGACCTCTGGCTTGTGCACATACACAAACATATGTAGACATATACACACAGGAACACATACATCATAATACAAAACAGCCCTAAAGTCAAAGATAACGGAGTAACTATTTACAAATATGTAAAGAACATCAATAAAATGACATACAAAGGAAAATACAGAAATAGGTAAGTGGGGCAGGGACACATTCATTCCCACACGAGAATCCCTGGACAAAGCTGGAGCTGAAAGAGACTGTTTTGGAAAGGAGATGCTGAGTGCCAGGACGCCTTCTACGACCACACCCTCCATCCATCCTTGTTCTTGGACATAAACTCTATAAGTCTTATTTTTTTTTTATCTATTTTACATATCGATACCAGTTCCCTCTCCCTTCCTCCCTCCCTCCCTTTTTCCCTATTTTCCACCCTCTCATGCCCCCCGACCACCCTCCCCTCCCATTCCCCCTGTACTCTACTTGTAGGGTGATGCCCTCCAGTAGGGCTCATCTAAATCTGTCAATTCATTTAGGAGTAGGGACTACGCCTTCTCTCCTGTCTCTAGGTTAAGGCAGTATCCCTCCATGGAGGGAGGATGCCCCCAAAGTCCTTTTGTGCACAAGGAATACAACCTGGTTCCACTGTCTGAGGTCCCTTAGACTGTTCAGGCCTTCTAGCTGAGACCCATATTCAGGGGGGCCTGAGTCAGTCCCATGCTGGATTCCCAGCTATCAGTCTGGGGGACCATTAGCTCCTTTTTTGTTCAGGTCAGCTGTCTCTATGTGTTTCTGCAACCTGGTCTTGTCCTCCCTCTCTGCATCTGGATTCTAGTTCAGCTCAGTGTTTAGTTGTAGGTGTTTGCTTCTGTTTCCAACAGGTACTGGATGAGGGCTCCATGATGGTGGATAAGTTAGTTGTTGATCTCATTATCAGAGAAGGACATTTATGGTAGCCTTTCCACTGTTGCTCAAATTGTTAGTTGGGGTCAGTCTTGTAGGTCTCTGGACTTTTCTCTAGGTTCAGTTTTCTCTTCAAACCTATAATGGTTCCCTCTTTTATGGTCTTTCTCTCTCTCCCTCTCCCTCCTCCCCTCCCTCCCTCTCTCTCTCTCTCTCTCTCTCTCTCTCTCTCTCTCTCTCTCTCTCTCTCTCTCTCTCTCTCTCTCTCTTTTCTCTTGTCTACTCCTCCCCTAACTCAATCTTCCTAGTCGCACATGCTTTCCTCCTCCCCTTCTCTTTCTCCTAGTTCCCTCTCCACTCACTGCCCCCCCTTCCCCATATGCTCAGGAGATTTTGTCCCTTTCTGTGAGGGACATTATATGAATCTCTTAGAATCCTCCTTGTATCCTAGTTTCTCTGATGGTTTGAATTATAGGCTGGTGATCCTTTGCTCATGTCTAAAATCCATATATGAATGAGTACATACCATATTACTCTTTTTGTGACTGGGTTACCTCATTCAGGATGGTTTCTTCAAGTTCCATCCACTAGCCTGCGAATTCCACATCATGAGCTCTTGCTGCATTCATAAAGAATATCTACCAATTCTTATGTACAAGTATTATAATTAAATTGGTTCTTCTTTTTTTTTTACAGGGTTCCTCTGTGTAGCTTTGGAGCCTCTCCTGGCACTCCCTCTGTAGACCAGGCTGGCCTCAAACTCATAGAGATCTGCCTGCCTCCGCCTCCCAAGTGCTGGGACAAAAGGCACACACCACCACTGCCTGGTTTAAACTGATTCTTAACAGTTGTCAAATGTCTTTTATTGGTATTGTGTGCTTCTCTGTTTGTTTGATTGATTTTTGTTTGTGACAAGGACTCACTCTGTCATCCAGGCTAGCCCTAAATGCACTATGTAGCTTAGGCTGTCATTGAAAACTGCGGTTGCAAGCATGAGCTACCACATTAGACTCCAGTAATTTCTTGATTTTTCTGCTAGATATTTAATCTGTATGGAATAATAACTAACTAGTCTCCTTGTAAATATTTGCATATCATTTTCCCCTAGAAAATATTTACTTGAAATATAGTTTAATTCTGAGTATACTAAAATATTTTTCATCTGTGGACACTGAGGATTTTTGTTTTTTTGTTTTGTTTTGTTTTTCAAATATCTTTCTAGCATCTTTGGGATTACCCTATTTGTGTTTCCTTTGGTCTAACTATGGTGTTATACGTGAACCAAACACCTTCTGCCACTGTTCTTTATTTTTCCTCAGTTGGGAGCACAGTAATTTTCCAAGACAAGTCAGGGGACTGATCTGATGTAAGCAAATATCATGAGCTGCCTTGAATCGACACCTTCATGTCCTCAGCACTTCCTAGTGCTGAGCTGGGAGGAAACAGGGCAGGCAGAACATTGTTTCCTGTCCTTGGTCCACTCCCATCCAGAGCCGAGGCATGTGAGCCAGGGCACGAAATGAAAAGTGTAACCATGGCAACTAAAGCTGAGCTGAGCAAGCTATTGAAACTGACTGTTATCTGGGAATGGGATTTTTTTTTTCCTCCTCCAGTCCTGGGGATTATTTCCCTTACACGTTGCCTCTCACATGTCTTAGTGAACTTTATCCCTGAAGGTGGCACATGAATAAGAATACAGAGTGAACTTTTTTAAGAGTTGCTTTTACATCTTATAAAGTTTGGATTTTGCTTCTCAGGTGTTTGGTATCTGGTAATAGATACTGTTTGTACAGATGGGTGCTAACCTATAAGGCACAGAGAGAAAGTATTCATAGAATAAACTCACTCATATTTAAATATATTGTAACAACTCTTCACACTGTATAGTTAAAAGTAAAACAGAATTATCTTCCAAAAATTATATGCTCACAGTAAAGGTTGAAACTTGAATAACAAATATAACCTTCCATCTTTCACATGTTAGAAAGGTAATATGAATATATCTATTTTTTCTTGATATCATCGTTTAGGGGAAAAAATGAATGGGATTGGGCATCAGATGATCAGTGTCTGAACATTCTTTTTCTGACTCTTCATGACAGTTCATAGTCTCAAAGCCTGTCCCTCATCTTGTACACACAGCTCCACACTGTCAGGCCCAGTCCTGCTCTGGGTTTATTAAATGGCTTTATCAGATTCCAGTACTTGCTGTCCATTCAAAGCTTTCAAGGCTTGGGTCATATCACATTGTGCTTTCTCTGTAAAACCCATCATTCTTCACCCTCTAAATAGCTATAGAACTCCAAGTGGCTGGATCTCAGTGCTCAGGTACACTTTAATGTTGTCTGGTGCGCTGTGTGTATTGTGATGGACTGCTTGGTCTTGTTTCAACTAGCTGTGTCATCTTGCCCTCTTACAGCATCAAGTTTACTCTATCAGCAAAAGTGTCTGTATAGTCATAACGTATCAGAAGAATGAGCAAAGAAGGGACTCGAAGTTCCTTTTTATGTTTCATTGTCTGTATCACTCATGATTGAAGTCATATAAATTTCCTGAAGAAAAATAGAAAAATTGAGATCTAAGTACCCATAAGGAAAAGTTATATGAAGCATTTTAATTGTGTCTTAAGTAAAAAGCAAAGATTACTAGGCCAGTGGACTTTAAGTTGTTTTCCACGAAGCTCTAGTGTTTTCCAAAGAGGTACCAGGGCCTTTGGACTAAATACAGACTAAAAGGACAAGGCTCAGCCTCCTGAGCCCCAAGCCACAATGGATACACTGTCCATTGGTGAAAGAGGGAAAAGAAAAAAGAAAGAAAAAGAGCCTTTTCTGATGAAAGCAGTGAATAGCTTTAAAACCCCATTCAATTCAACACTTTCCTATTAAAAACATAAAGAAGATGTAGCACATCTACACAATGGAATACTACTCAACAAAAAAAAATGGAATCTTGAAATTTGCAGGCAAGTGGGTGGAACTTGAAGAAATCATCCTGAATGAGGTATCCCAGTCACAAAAAGAGGAACATAGTATGTACTCACTCATATATGGATTTTAGACCTAGAGCACAAGCCTATAATTCACATCATCAGAGGAACTAGGATACAAGGTGTATTCTAAGAGATTAATATAAAATCCCTCACAGAAGTGGGAAGGGACAAGTCCCCCAGTGCACAGGGGAAGTGGGGGGGGGCAGTGAATGGAGAGAGAAGTAGGAGGAAGAGAGGGGGAGGAGAGGAAAACACATGCGACTAGGAAGATTGAGTCAGGGTAGGAATAGAAGACAGGAGAGAGAGATAACATAAAAGAAGGAGCCAATATTGCTTTGAAGAGAAAACTGAACCCAAAGAAAGATCTAGAAACCTACAAGATTGAGTCCAACTAACAATGTGAGCATCCGTGGAAAGGCTACCATAAATGCCCTTCCCGGATAGTGAGATCAACAACTAACTTATCCATGGAGCCCTCATCAAATACCTGTTGGAAACAGAAGCAAACACCCATACCTAAACACTGAGTCGAACTAGAACCTAGATGCAGACGGAGAGGACAAGACCAGGTTGCAGAAACACATAGAGACAGCTGACCTGAACAAGGAGGAGCTAACGGCCCCCAGACTGATAGCTGGGAATCCAGCATGGGACTGACTCAGGCACCCCTGAATATGGGTCTCAGTTAGAAGGACTGCACAGTCTAAGGGACCTCAGACAGTGGAACCAGGATGTATCCCTGGTGCACAAAAGGACCTTGCGAACACATCCCCCCATGGAGGAATACTGCCTTAACCTAGAGACAGGAGAGAAGTCCTAGTCCCTACTTCAAATGACCTGTCAGATCTACATGACCCCACCTGGATGGCATTGCCCTACATATGGAATTGGGGTGGGGGAATGGGAGGGGAGAGTGGTCAGGGTGCAAGTGAGGGGGCAGAGAGGGTAAAAGGGAGAGAGGGAGGGAGAGAGGAAGGGAGGGAGAGGAAACTGGGATTGACATGTAAAATAATAAATTAAAAAAAAAGAATAAAAGGGTCTCTGGGCTCAGTGGGGACCAGTCGTTTGCCTTGTTAGGTAGGTCTTACCCAGCTAGATTGTGGTGGATTAGAGAGAAGATAAAAATCCAGGAAACATACAGAAAGAATTATTTCTCTGACAAGTACCTCGGGTCCCCTAAAACTATCTGTAGTACAGAGTCTCATTTTTTTTTAAGGACAGAAACGTTTGCCTTAACAGTCTGAGTGGTTGGATCACCAAGAAAAACATCTGTGCCTTCATCTCTCAGAAGGCTGGAGGTTTATTTAAATGATCATGTACATTGTTCGGCATTTCACTGAAAAGAAATTTTATTTTAAAGTATTAATCTAGGGTGCTTGAAGAGATAGCTCAGTATTTAAAAGTGCGTGTGGCTTTTGTGGGGACCCAGGATTTGAGAACTGAAGTCACGGGGCTCACAACTGTCTACACCTGCAGGCTCCAGGGGCTGGCTCCTTCTGACATCATCTGGCACCTATACTCACGTGCACATAGCCCAAACACGTACTTACACACACACACACACACACACACACACACACACACACACACATACACACGTAAAATTAAAAACTAACCCTTAAAAATAAAAGTATTAATCTGGGACTAAGTAAGGATTTAACTCAGTTGTTAATTGCCTATCACGTGCCTCTGGCTTTAGTCTCTACGATCACTTAAACCAGGTGTTATGGCACAGTCCTAATTGCCTACAGTTGCCTGGACGTGGAAGGAGGAGAAAGTAGCAATTGGAGATCTAAAAATGATTTAGACAATTTTTTGTGACTCTTTTCCCCTCAAAAGTAGCATCAGCTACAGAAGAGTCCACTAGGTGGCAGCAGAGGTACTGCTTGCACTCTTAAGCAGCAAGTAAGAGGCTGTGATTGCAGTCACTGTAGAGGAAGTGGGTGGGAAGTCCAAGGTCTGGGAAAATGACCATAATAACAGTACCTAGTGTTTACATAGCACCTTTCTTCAATTAGCTCAGCGTGTTTGGATATGATTATTCAGCTGGGAGCTTCCAGTTGTGGGAAATGAGGCACAAGGCAAACACGTGGACTAGGTGGAACAGAGTGGAAGACTAATTCTTACTCATTCCAAATGCCCATTCATTATTCTTATGCGGAAACGCTGATGTGTGGTCCTTCCTGGCCATTTCCTTAGAGACAATAAGGTTAGAAGTCAAGAGCCCCAAACTGAAACGGGTTAAATCGAAAGATTCCTAAATCCTACTCACTGGGGGAGGGATCACCTGCGTCAGAGCCAAGGAAAAACTAAAATAGAACTATATAAATTGTGTGTCTGGCTATCAGCTGTCAAGCTGAACATATCACTTTCCAACATGCATCATAAAGAGTGCAAATAATCCCTATCCTTAAGAAAATTTTTATTTTAAGCAAATCTTTTCTAATTTTAATGTAAATTACTCATTGTTCATCCACACTCTGCCAAAACGGACCCCCCAAAAATAATTCACAGATAAATAAATAAACTTGTATTTTGAAAGCTAAATAAATCTTTATTGTACAGGCATAGTTTGGTAGAGAAACATTGTGACAGGTAACCCAGATTTGATTAATACACAAATAGGTCTGTGCTTAGTCATCATGGGCACATTGCCTAGTGAATGCTTCCAGTAAGAACATTTGTGAGGAAAGGTGTATGATGTATGATTACTATGTCTCCTTTTCTCCTAAGTCATTTAGGGCATCATCTACTGTATTAGACACCCGTTTCTACACTATGAATAGCCTGCCCAATGCAGCAGAGGAAGGAAGAGTTGATTTGGGCTTGTGAGATGGGACATCAAGAAGAGGCAGATAGATGGCCACGCTGTCCACAGTTATGAAGCAGAGAGATGGATGCTGGTGCTCAGCTCACGTTCTCTTTTTGTTCAGTCGAGATCACCAGCTCATGGACCAGTGATGCCCACATTTGGGACACGTCTCCATACATCCATTAACCTGGAATTAATCTAGACACCCCCTCAGAGTTATACTCAGAGTCTTGGCTCCCTAGATTCTAGATTCCATAAAGTTGACAATATTGGCCATCAAACCTGCCAATAAAAAGACTGCACCATCTGTTTCTCCTCCACCTCACAATTGGGATGTCAGAGGATGACCGCCCATTTATAGACTTAACCCCGATAGATTCACCCTCTGGTTACACTAATACACACTTTTCTTTAAATTTCACAAGGTGCTTTACTATGGTTCCTAAATAGTTCACAGGCTCTTCATACTATTCTGTTCGGAAAAGGTTTTGTCCATAAGTGGTAGACAATCTGTGTCCCAGGGGAACTGAACTTGCTTCATGGAATCACACATTTCAGAGACTCCATGTCCTAAAACAGGAACCATGTGTCATTCTTTATGAGTTATCTTTTTATCCTCCTCCATGTTCACTGAACTTCAGAAATTCTCCCTCCCTCTCTTCCTCCTTCCCTCCTCTCTTCTTCCCTCTTTCTTTTGTCTCTCCTTTTTTGCAAACAGAATGTATAGGAAGGCTTTGACTTGGAAGGATAGGACTGCTATGTTAGACCATCACAGCTGAAGAAAGAGTGCCACTATGTCAGTATCTCATTGTCACCCAAACATGACTTAAAATCACGGATCCCACAAAAGTCAAAGCTGGGCAACCAAGCCACAGCAAGATAAAGTTGTTCAGATGCAGCCAATAACAGATCCAAGGCTCTCACCTAAGCCTCTCACTTTTTAAAGAATGTTGAATTATGTGTATGAGTGTGTGTTGTGTGGACATATGTATATGTGAGGGTGGTTGCCCATGGAGGCCAGAATAGGACATTAGAGCAACTGGACCATGAATAACCTGGTTATTGGAATCACTCTTGCCCTGAGGAGTCAAACTGTGGTCTTTTTGCAATTAACTCTAATCTAACCACTGAGCCATCTTTCCAGCCTGAAAGTCTCTTTAAAAAATGCTTTTTCATCTTATTTATATTCTATATTGACTTCAGTTTTAAAATAATTTGTTTTGAAATAGGGTCTCATTATTTAGCATAGTTGGCCTAGAACTTGCTATGTAGACCAAAATGACATCAGACTCACAGCAATCCTCTATACTTTCTCCTATGTTCTGGGATTACAGGCATATACCATTATGCATGGCTTCCATATGGATTTTCTTAATTTTTAACTGATATATAACATTATATATGTTAGCTATATCTATGGAGTACCATGAAATGGTTTGACACATGTGAACATTGTGTAATGCTTAGTCCAGTTCCACACATCTGCTTTCTCAAATAAATTTATTATCATAGAAATGAATTGAGAGGGTTTATAACACACAATAACTCAGAACAAATTGTTATATTTTTAATAAATTGAGAGACAATTAAAAAAAACAACTAAACTTTGACATCTGTCATTTCAGATTCTTCTCAGCTGGGAAAAATCCACATGCTATTTAAACAGGAAAAAAAAAATGTTCAGCTCCTTAGGCCTGCCTCTTTGTGATGGCTCCCCTGTCCCCCTGGTGCAGGATTCTGATGTGTGAATATCTATAGACCAAATCCCACCAGAAAATGACTACACAAATGATTTCATCCAAGTTTCAAGAGCTCACATTATTATTTCTCATAATTTCAGTAGAGGTTTACAAGAATAATTTTGAATTGAGCAGATTTCAAAGTCTTTGCTTATTGCATGCACTGCAATTTTAGGTTCTGGGGAACGACAGGGTCTTATCCCATAGCTCAGGCTGGCCACAAACTCCCAGTGATGTTCCTACTTCAGCTTCCTGAGAGTTCCAAGGTTGTCTATCATACATCAAGTTAGAACATACAGCTCATTTTGCCAGAATTGTCTGACCGTCGTCTTACCAGTGAATCTGGGATTTCCCTGGAGGTAGGAATGTGGTTCTTCATATTTTCCACTGAGCAAATAAGACAAGTGATGCATGGTAGATGACTGGGAGGACGTGTGGATTAGCTGAGTACATTCATAGGGTCATTCAAGGGCAGAGAAAGGATGAAATGAAAAATGGACCAGGATGGAAACTTAAAAATCTACTGCACTTAAGTCATGGCAAAAAGAAAGAGTTTGGGGAAAATACAATAAACAATCATAGAGCTAGACAGGGAAGCCATTGGCATTTTGTGTTGTGGAAAAGAAAGAAAAATCTTTAGAGGTTTGGGTTGGCGTGATTGCAAAGGTTAAAAATGATAGGAAATGTGGTAGCTATTAGAACAGTCCATAAATACTCAAGCTAACTCCTTCTGCTCTGTGGTACATTAAAGATCTTGTCTCCCTGACTTGGTTAGCATAATGAGATGCAATTGAAAGTCATGTGTGTCATTTCCTACTGAAAACTTCTAGGGCCAGGGAAAATGTCTCCTTGTCAAAATCCCTCTGCCATGCTGACTAAAGGTTTAGTGCATACTTTAGGACTAAGGACTAAGAATGACACCATATGACCGTCTCTGCTGCCATCCACATAAGGGCAGGCACAGAGAATAAAAAACATACCGCAGTTGTCCCACTCCAATGATTGCCTTGTTGATGACTGCAGAATACACTTGCTTATTCTAACACAGGAACTAAGTAAATAACTTCACCACTAGACTGGAATTGGAAAAAAACAACAGGGATCAAACTTTTAAATTTTATAATCATTTATTAGAAATTAAGGAAAAGACCATCAGTGAATAATATTTGAAAATATTTAATGTAAAATGGAAAGAATCATGTCTTACCTGTCACTTTCAAACCCCTTTGGTGGGTAAATAGCCCAATGAATAAAATTAAGTGGAAATGTGTGCTGACACTCAAAACAAGGGAGTAGCTCCATTCACATGCTGACACTGAGTGGCACCCAAGGGGACTGGAAATAAGCTCACAGCTGAGTTAGAAAGGATAGAAGGTCTAGTCTTGTTGCTTTTTGCCTCACAAGAGAAAAAGTGATAAAACAACACTCAATACCTAGCTACTACAATAACATCTTCTATTAGGGCAATAAAGCATCAGCAGCCAAGAAATCTGTGAGAGAAACTGTTAGAAGCCAACTTTAGTCTAGCTTGGGGGACTCAGACACTGCTAATTTCAACTGACTCCCGGAGTTGCTCAGTAAAGTCAAAGTGATACCCCAGCAGGCTGCTAATGAGGATAGTCAGTTAGAGAAGCCATAATAGCTATATTTTAAAAAGAAGAATTTCAGCACCGGAGAAAAAATGCCTATAGAGAATTCTGCCCCCTCTATTTCCACCAAAGGTTTAGGATGCATGACCTGGCAAAGGTAAACTGTGGTCATTTAATTTTGCCCACTTGCTGTAGAGATGTACTAACTTAAATTGGACTTGGATGATATTTTAAAAAGCCTCCCCTGAAGAATCCAATAGGAAAATGTAATCTGAGTCCAAAATTACCAAATGGAAACACACAGTATCTATTGAGAGCAGAAAACATTCTTAGAAACCCTGTAATCCTGGAAATAGCTCTCGTGGGTTATCAATGAACTCAAGAAAGGAGAAATTTACAACAGAAGATAAGTCATAGGCAAAATAATTTTATAAAGGAAAACAAACAGACAAACAAACAAAACAAAACAAAACAAAACAAAAAGCTTTCTTCACCTCTTGTCTGCCAGGAAGGGAAGAGAAAGAGATCGCACACAGCATATCTTATAATCTTTCTTCCTCTGTACTCCATCTCCTAAAGGTCTGACCATCTCCCAGGATGACTGAAGGCTGGGTACTCAGAATACTGAGTACATGGGCCTTTGGAAGATACTCAAGTTCTAAACTGTAGTACAAAATGACCTCCTTTTAATGACGACCAGACCCTTTCTACATCTTAATGGAAGGCTTCAGTTTCTTGCCACAATAGACAATAGTCTTTCTAATCTCACTGTTTTTTAAATATGCTTTATTTTAATATTGATATCTAGAATCCAGAATTTATGTTACTAAAGTTATATTCATTAAACAAACTATAAAAATACAGCATTAATGTTATGTCAAGCTGGAATCCAGAAATATATGAAAATAAATCTAATTACATATAGTACACCAAAGTGGTTTTAGAAATCTTTTTTCTGATTTTCTTTTGTAGCTTCTTTTCTCTATTTTTTTTCAGTTGCAATTGTTTGGCCAATGGCTTAGACTTCTTATTGGCTAGGTCTCTCTTAAAAATTTTAACCCATCTCTATTTATCTGTGTATCATCATGTGGTTGTAGCTTACCAGTGATGCCCTAGTATCTTGCTTTCCTAGTGGCTACATCACACCCCCTTGATCCCTCTTTCCTTCTCTCTTTATCTTTGTTTGGAATTCCTACCTAGGTATATTCTGCCTGGTCATTGGCTGAAACTGTTTTATTCATCAACCATTAAAAGCAACACATATACACAGCCTATAGGAGGACATCCTACATCATCTCCCCTTTTCTGTGTTACTAAAAAGGAAGGTTATAACGTAGTAAAATTATAGGTAACAAACAGTTATCAAGCAAGAATTACAGTTGCAATATTTAGTCCATTTACATTTGGCAAAATTTAAAGAAAATACTCTATCACGAATCCTAAAGTTATATATCTCGTTTATATTTTTCACAACTAAGAAAAACTATCTGTCTTCAACTCCATCAAAGATCCCAGAAGTATATAATATTATCTAAGTAAACATGAAGTGTATTGTAAGCAACTTCCAACTCCAAAATAGACAGAGACATCTCACTGCCTGGACTCACCCAAAGTTCCTCTGCAACACTGGGACATCCACCTTCAGCCCACAGACTATTTAATGAAACAGGAAATTTGAAGATCTGTTCTGCCTTGTACTGGCAAAATTTGTCAGTTGCTTGCTTCTGTGTTCTGTAGAATGTCTGACAGTTTCCTCTGTGAAGCAGGAATCCTGAAGGACTATCCTATCTTATCCTGGCAAGTTTAGCAGTCACTCTCCTGTGGGTCTTGTATTAAGCAATTCAGGCAAGAGCAGTTTCTTGCCAAAATGGTTAGCCTTGTCACTCTGAAGGCAACTTCTATAATGAGTTTCTTCAATGCCTATCATCCTCTATGCCATAATTGGTACTTACAGAAGCAGAGGAAGTCTAAGTTCTTAAGATATTTTAAATGCCATATAATCAGACTGTTTCTCTAAGAACCTGGGAAACCTTATCTTTCTGTTGATCAAGGGCTGTCACCCCCAGGCCTACTTATTCACTGTGCTCCACCCACTAACTATGGCACTAATATATTCCCACACCTAATAAACATTTGCATGAGCAATAATTGCTGAAGGAAAGGAAAGAGTGTCACATAACCGGCTCAGCTTAGTCAGTGTTAATTCTGAGACTGAACATTTTGTTGTGTGAATAAAAGTGGTCTCTGTGATAACTAAAGAGGAATTGTTCAAGGCAAGTAATTTAGAGATTGATCAAAGAGTACAGGTAAGCCTTGGAGCAACACCATCAGGAAATACATGGTGATCCCTAAGATGTGAGTGGAAAGATAACTGGACAATTGCTAATACAACCTTCAAAAGGAAAATGTGTATAAAAGCCTGGTAGCCGGCATTTGAGACTATCTTTAGCAACACAGAATTCAGAATTAAATTGTATGTAGAGTGTCAAGGAACAAAAGAATCTGAGTACATTCAAGGACAAGATATAAAGGGGCTGACCTTGGGATCTGGAGATAACAGCACAGATGATAACAGTGCTGATGTGTGTTTAAAACACCCTGAATAGGCCAATCTCAGTTAACCCCTGAGGCTCAGCAGATCAAGCCTGGCTAGTACTTCCATAGCAGAGGAGAATAGTAATAGTAGCAGTTGGCTACTAGTCACAAATGTTAATCAGAATTCTTTTTAGTATGGGTGTTGAAAGGATGATTTAGCATCTTGAGTGCTTACTGTTCTTGCAGTAAAGGCCTGAATTAGATTCTCAGCACTTACCTTGGGAGGCTAATATAATACCCACCTGTGCCTCCTTCTCCAAGATGGAGAGCCTTCTCAGACCTCTGCTGGCACCTACAATCAAGTGCATATACCTCCCCCCTCGTATACATGTATACATAATTTAAAATAAAATGTCTTTGAAAACACACAACTGTATTCTGGGATTTTGGAGGTCAAATGAAATAAAGAATGAAACATTCAGGTAACAAAGAGAAAATTTATATTAGCAAAGAGAGCAGGGCCCGAGTCAGTGGCGTATGACACTGTTTTACTTTGAAGTTGAGTATGGCGTAGAGTCTGAAAACTGTAATATACAGGTGAAAGAGTTTGTGAATGTGAGGAGGCTGACTCTGGGTGTAGGGAAATGGCAGGAATAATTCTTTCCTCCCTCTACTCAATCCCATCTCCTTCTCTTTCATCTTTCTATCTCCTCCCACTTCCTCCCTTCTTCCTCTCCCCACTTCCCCTATACCTTCATTTTCAGCTGAAGATTCAGAGATCTAAATTACAATTAAATTGAGACAGAATTTCATGTAAAGATTACATTATTGTCTACCTAGTCTCTGCTCCCCTTAGCTCTTCAGAAGCCCTGTGTTTGCTCATCCTCAGTTTTGCTCCATGTTTCTTGGATCATCTGGTAGAAAGCCCTCTGCACTAAGTTAGAATGACAGATTTCCAAAGGCTGCTCATATTAAAGCAGTCCAGTTGATCATAGTTTTTAGGATTTTGTATAAGACTCCATGGAAAGCAGATACAAAACCTAAAGAATTTGAGGGTTGAAGGCTAACTTCTCTAAGAGATGTATTTGAATGTGTGAAGCTTTTGTGACTATGATGTCACCATTAGCTGTTCAGAACAGCTATGCAAATGGGAATAACCATCCACAGAAATAGCAGAAGCCACTAAAGGCTCTATTCAAAAATGAGGGTGTGTCCACTGGCAGGTTGCTCATGCCAGTGTAGATGGCTTCACACCCATGTGTATGTGATGAGCACTAATGGGAGTTGGGGAATTATTACTACTAATAACAAAATGAAGATGTGAAGTCAGGACAGAGCTGGGTTGGGTATTCTGGGAAGAGTTGGAGGGAGGAGATTTGGAGGTAGATAAGATAAAAATATGTTGCATGCATATATGCAATTCCCAAAGAATGTATTTTAAATATTATTGTTGAAATGCAGCCATGACCAACTTCTTTGGGTGGGAATTTTCACTCAGGTCCTTTGCTTGCAAAGCAAGTATTCTGGCCCACTGAACCATCTTCTCAACACAATGGACACTTTGTAGTTGGTAGCTTTGTTTTTTTACATGCTGTTTTAATTATTCCAAGATGATTGGAATCATGTAATTGAATATCAATTGACAGATCTTTTTATCTTCTCAGGAACATACTCTAATCCTCTCACCATGGTGATGCTTTTGTACTTTTTCTGTAATTCTGTCGTCTTTTCTTTGTACAGGTTGAAGTTTTATTCTTAGTTACAAACAAATTCGCATCTTGCTAAGTTGACCTTTCTATGATGTACAGGCTTTTTCTGGAGATCTGGAAACATAGCTACTCACCCTGGAGGGTATGCCAATGACAGAAACAAATCTTCCACAGAAGTTCAGCTTGGAGAACTCATGAGTTTACCTAGGGTTACTTCCGGGAACATGGACTGCACATGAGCAGCAATACCACTGAAGAAAAGAGCTCGCTCCTAGCAACCACTAGTTGTACATAAATCCCCCAGAAGGGGTCCTTTCTGCTTTCTAATAAATGTACAGGTCTCCAGAGGATAAGGGCCACATCAACCCTGTAGGGCAATGCATGATTATAAGGTGATGGTTTTATGATCTTAAAATAGTTCCCCTAAAAGTGCTACAACTTTTCTAGCTTCCTTGTGATTTGCCAGGGAGAATCTTTATGTTCATTTTGTTTGGGGTGTCCTTTTCCACAGGCATTTTCTCATTTCTTCCTATCAAATTTGCCAGGTGTTTATTTAACATGAAAATTTTTTGCTTATGATAATATTTCTAAAGGAGTTTTATTTATTTATTCTTCTAAGTCACTAAATTCAACATTTATGCATTCTGTATCTGTTGCTGGCTAATTGCCCCAAATTTGTACCAAATATATCCTAAACAGGGGCTAATGTCACTCATCAGCAATACTCTTCTTCCCAAATATCTAAGAGCCTTAGACCATTTTTCTTGCAGTTCTTTATCCTTTATACTAAATTATTGGCTAGAGTATATTATCTGTTAAAATTATAACTCTGTACAGCTAATTCTCATTTATATTTTCCTTATGTTTACCCACTCATGAGGTCACCATAGCACATATTCCCATCTTCCTAAAAAAGGATTCTTCCAGAAGTATATGCCTCGCAAATATATACATTTATTACCAAATATATGCTAATGGTAATTTTTTTCTGGGTGCTTAGAAAACCTTTTTCCTTCTGATGTCTTGAAGTTCACTATACTGTATGGACCTAAATATAGCTTTATCTACACTTCACTGGGCTCTGAAAGCTCCATGAATCTGACATGTTCATGTCTTCTTTTATTTCTGAGAAAATTCCACTCACTTAGTGAGCATTTCTCCATTTTCTGTATCCTGTTCTTCCATAACTCTAATCCCCAGTGTAGCTGAAACACAGTCAGAAGAAACTAACTCCAGATTTGGATTCATGCTTTAGAAGGTCCTGGATATCAACCTGTACACACTCACACGCACGCACACATGAGCACATGAGCACATTTAAGAATTATTGTCACTAGGGATTCTATATTCAGTGTCAATACATTACCATAATTAAATGTCTGATCTTAAAATTAATGACATTTAGTCATCAAGAAACCTCTATGCAACCTTTTTGGATAGGATTATGTCTGGACCCATGGTCATATCACAGTCAGGGTCTGTACTGATGTCCATGGCCTATGTTATCATCAAAGCCCACATAGATGCCTGGGGTCTGGGCTGCACCTGTGGCCACAAGAGTGTTCAAGGGCTTGCTGGTGAGGGTCATGTCTGGGTCCATGGTCCCATTGCAGCTGAGGTCTGTGATGATGTCTGTGGCCTGTGTTAGCACAGGGAATCATTGGAACTATGGGGTGCTAAGGCAGTCCCACCCTTCACTGGCCCTGAAATTGCAGGCCCTCCAGCAGGAAGAGTTAAGCTCACTCCTCAGGGACAGATGTCACCATCCTCACCACAGGCATGCACCTCACCTGGGTAACACAGTAAAGCTGAGCCTGTAGTTGGGGATGCAGGAGAACCCACCCTGAGGGTGTGAGAGCAGGAGAGCTGATTCATCTGCCATGTGGTGACATGAATGAGAACTAGAAGTTTCTACACTCCATAAGCCTCTCCACCGATGCAGCAATTCAAATCATGCCAAACCAATCCAAATTAGAAAAAGGACATATTTAATGGATACAATGCTCCCAGGTGGCTTTCCAGCCCCCTCCCCCCACTAGGGAGAAAGGAAAGAGAGACCGGAAAACCACACATGTATTTTCTGGGGAATGGGCAGTTTAAATACCCTGTGGGAGTGGTCTTGAGCATCTCTGTGGGAGTGGTCATCATTTGGTGGGTTTTCTGAGATGCATCAGGGTTTTGAGGGCGAAAGGAGAGGGAGGCTTGGGTGAAACTTCCACCAGAACATTCCAGACTCTTTGGGTATATGGATGCCAGGAGCTGGGGTGAAGCTTCTACCCTAACAGAGACAAAGATGCCCTTCCCCTCTCACCAATAACCACCTGCAGCAGGTGTGAGAGCTAGCCCTGGGGTCACAAGAACGGGAGAGCTAGCACTGACCCTCACTGGCTGCAACACACAAGACAGTGGGCTCTGCACTCTGTCTGGGCAGCACACCAGAACTGATCTTGCTACCCAGCCCTGAGGGAATAAGATCAGGAGAGCTGATCCTGCCTCTACCCCTTTTATACCCCAACAGCAATCAGGAGAGAGGGCCCTGCACCTTGTCTGAGCAAAACAGTAAAGCTGGACCTAGTGGTGTGAGTGTGGGGGAACCTGGATCTGAGGACCCGAGAGCAAGAGAGCTGCCCTTCTCCTGCTGCTGGATATATTGGGTGAGCTAACCTGGGCAATGCTGGAGAGTTCACCAGGGTGGTGATGATGGGGAGAACTGTCAGGCTGACCAACCCAGCTACCACCCAGACCCAGAACCAGGGCTATGGGTTGTCCCATACCAACACTGATCTCATCTATGAACTGTTGGAGCAGATGAAGGGTATGCACCTACAAACCCCAAAGCAGTAGGATCTCCATGACACAAGACAATAATAGGATATCCAAGCAGAACCCCAGTGAAAATTCATTATCAGAGGTGTAGCAGATGCCTGAGACCTGGAGCCAGACCAATGACTTGTAACAATGAACACTTGTAAGTAAAGATGAATGGACCTAAGGGTAAACTGTGTGATTTAAGGGTCACACTACACCTTCCACAGGATTCTTCTCTTGTTTGTTGTTTGGTTGGTTGGTTTGATTTTTGTTTTTTCTTTTAAATTTGGTTTTGTTTTGGGAGGAAGGTTGCAAGGGCAGATGACAGATGCAAGGGGATGGGGGAGATAAGAGGGATCAGAATGCATGATGTGAAATCCACAAAGAATCAATAAACATTAGAAAAAGAGAAAGGGAGAAAAAAGAAAAGAATGAGAGGAAAGAAAGAGTTAAATCGAAACATGAGTTTATGTGGTACTGGCTAGTGCAGAGGGTTTGAGCGTGGAAAACAAAGGTAACAGAAAATTTACACAAACTTCCAAGCCCCTTTCCTCCAAGAATGGGTATAAAGGCTTCTTTCCTTACACAGCACATTCTCAGCTGACAACTTGGGAGTATTCTCTTTTCTTGTTCCTGGCATGGTTTCTCAGTGTCAAGCAGTGCCTGGTGGAAGGACACCTAAAAACAATTTTGTGTGGATATTAATTTTATGTAGTGACTTGATTGGGATAAAGGACACTCAGATAACTGGTCAAGTGGTATTCTGTGTATATCCATGTGAGTTTAGAAATTACAACAGTTCTCCTCTGCCCCAGCTCATGGCTGCCAAGATTCTCAGGCCTCCAGCCTTGAAGAAATTACACCATTGGTTTTTCTTTTTCTCCAACTAATAAACAGCATGTCATGGACCTTGGAGCCTTCACAATCCCACCCAAAGTCATTAGTAAACCTCTTCTATGGATATTTCTGTTTAGCTTCTACCATTTCCTATGGATTCTTGTTCTATTGAAAACTCTGACTAATCAATATATTATTCTTAATTTATACTCATATTTGTAGATAGATTAGCCCTTCATATCACTGTACTGCTTAAAAAGTTACTCTAAGGAATAGTGAATCTCGTTAGTGAAATAAAAAGTTATCAGACTTAGTTAAAATGTTTAAGCATTATCTATCTACAGTAACAGTACACAGTCACATGCAGCCTTTTGGCATGTCTTTGCCTACACATGAAGTGCTTTCCCATAGGTTTAGAGCATTGGCTCTTAAGCTTTTTGATACATTTTCAAATTGAATTTTATACAGGGATTTAGCATCATATGTGTTTAGCCAGTTTCTCAGAATCACATGTTAAAGAGGCTTTCTTTTCTTTTTTTTCTTTTTTGTCAACTTTGCTAAAATCAGATGGCTGTAGGTGCATGTGCCTAATTGTATGATAGTTTCTAACATTGCTCTTTTTAGTTAGAATTGGTTTCGCTCTTCTGGAGGTATTTCTGTGTTCCCACGCAAATTTTAGGATTTTTTTTTTCTATTTCTGTGAAGAATGTCATGTGAGCATTTGTGGGGATTACCCTGAATTTGTATTGCTTTGGGTAGTCTAGCCATTTTCATGTTAATTTTGTCAATGCATGAACACAGGGGTCTCCCAGTGTCTCCTTCAGTTTTTTTCTTCAATGTTTTGAAGTTTCCATTGTTCAGACCTTTCACTTCCTAGTTAGGTTTATGTGTAGGCATTTTTTGATGAATCTATTATTAATGAATGAGATTTTTTTCCTGACTTACTCCACAACAATGTAACTGGCAGTACTAAATGTTATGCTAATTTTGTAACATGGGATTGATATGGTTGAGATTGCTGCACCCTTACCCATGTCTTAGTCCTCATGTTTTAACTGCTATCAAAAATATCACCTCCATAATCAAAAGATATGCCATACTTGTTCTTCACTAATTTCACCTATATTCCATAGCTTGTATATTCTTCCAAAAATATTCTATGCACTTACATATTCATGTACATAATTCCATTGATTAGAGGTATATGAAGCATATTCTACTATATGCTATTATATGGAGAAATGGCTCAGTGGTTAAGAGCAATAGCTGCTCTCCCAGAGGACCTGGGTTCAATTCTCAGCTCACCCACAGTACATCTCACAACTGTCTGTCACTTCAGACCCAGGGGACGTGACATCTTCACATCAATGCACATAGAAATAAATTTAAATAAATTATTTTAAAAATATCACTTTGGAGATAAATCCCTTTCCCTCTCCATTAAACAGTTCTCAATTTTTGTTCTAACGAGATATTCTATTCCATTATATAGACATGTTGTCTGCTATTCACTATCTTTTCCTTAAATGTTCTTGATCTTTTGGTATTATAAATATACTCTTAATTGGAATCTTGTATTTAAAAAAAATCTCCTTATATATGGAAGTACACCGTAGAAATGAAATTGTGGTTCAAAAACTAAATGTAGTTCAAATACCTAGATTCAGATGTTTTGTTACATATACTTTTGTGGTGATATACTATTTATGATTTATTAAAGTGTGCCTGAAAGATCAGAGAAGCAAAGCAGCCAAGCCAGCAGCTCTTACCTCTACCCAGGCTGAAGCAATCCTGTTCTATACATGGCTGGAGACTAATTGCCTGCATATGACTGGAGACTAAAATGCCCCAGAGTGAATACCTCTAGTGCTGGGATTAAAGGCATGTGACCCCAAGTGCTGAGATCACTTTGTGTGAGCTGTTTCTCTTTCAGACTGGATCAATTTCATGTAACTCAGTGTGGCCTTGAACTAAGAGATATCCATATGTTTGTCTCATGAGTCCTGGAATTAAAGGTGTGTGCCACACTGTCTGGCTTTATGACTAGCTAGTATGGCTGTTGGGATTAAAGGTGTGTGTCACCATTGCCTGGCTCTATGGCTTGTGGCCAGCTTGGCATTCTCTACCCTCAGGCAAGCTCTAATAAATCATAAGTAATATATAGCCACCTACTTTCCCAACTTAAAATATATCACAAATGCAACAAGTTTACTATTTTCTTACTCTCAAAGAATGATATATCTGAATCTCTAGTATCGGGTTAAATTGATGTTTCTTTGAAATTTTAACCTCTTTTTTATAAATGAAATTGAGTTTTAAGTGGGAAGTTAATTCTGTTTCTTTTTCTGCAAACTTTGGGTTTATATACTTTGGCTATTTTTACAATAACTATTGGCCCTCTACAGAGTCACAGAAGATATACCCCAACCTATGAACCAATGTACTCAAGCGATGTTTTGGCACCTTACCCAGATCTACCCTGTATGTGGAAATTCATTGATCTATTTCACACTCACCATTTCATCGACAGCATTGAAGTGTTTGGCAGTCACTGAGTGTATCATGTAACTTTCCCTCTCCTGTGTCCTAACTCTAAATTGCATGCTCCCACCCACTCCTTTTCCAGTTACCACCTCTTGTTACTGTGTTCCATTCTCATAGTCTTGTCATAACTAATACTCAACCTGTCAACTGAAGTTAAGCCATCACTTTTTCTGGAGTGTACACTCTGAAGACTAAGGCCAGAGTGAGATGCCCTCCTGGGTACCCACCATTAAATACAACTGCTGAAGGTCTGTAGTTATGTTGCAGTCCCTCATAAGTGGGTTAAGAACTTATTGCTGATTGCTCTAACTCTTGAATTACTAGAGTCTAGCTTAGCATCAAAAAAACAAAAACAAAAACAAAACACTTTAGAGTTATTTTTTATTTTTTTAATTTTTTTTATACAAGCTTTATTCCATTGGCAGAGATAATATGCCAAATTACCCATTTCAGGGCTATTGTGACTTTGTAGGTATATATGTTAGCTGCCTAACAACCAGAGTTAGATCCTCAGAGTTCTTTTTTTTTTTTTTTTTTGTGAGTATATATGTCAAAGAAACCAAGCTGTCCCATGGATATAGAATCAGAACACAGTGATAAAATGATGTCATTTTCCCTGTGGTTCCACTAAGAAACACAGAGACCGCTTCAAAAAGGGAGGGGACATACACACGTGTGTTCCACATTGAACATAAACATCTGAAGTTAAAATGATCAGATTGTTTTTCTAGAATGTGACAAATGTCTTAGGACTTTAGAAAATGCATAATTTTAAAGAAATGACCAATATTCTCATCCAAGATGCACTAATCTAATAAGTGTGGATTAGGCACTCACTACCACCCTTACCACAAAGTAATTGCACTTTTGAGCAATATTTAAAAAAAAATATTTCCAGCATTGAGATGACTCAGATGTTAAGAAACAGAAAAGTAGGGGTGAGAGAGTGTGCCCTGAGAGGCCTCAGCAGATGATGACAGCTGCAGCCACTTCAGTCATTTGCACAATGCCACATGCCCTTTATTCAGGCTTTACTGGGAGCAGCCGGCCAGCAGGATGATGAAGGACTTAGCAGGCCCTCAACTTGTATTGAAAACCCCAAAAGAGAAAAGAGTCAGGGATCTGGACATTCCAGTCTCAGGAGATAGTTAATACTATGGTTACAGTAACAGAGAGTGATGGGCCATCTGAGCATCTGATGTTAAACTCAAATCATAGTGTGCACAGGGTGGGCTTCTCAATATCAGCCTGTGAAGTCTCTGCAAACTGAGTAAGTATTTCTTAGGAAGAGGACTTATCTTAAAGAGGCAGAAATACCATAAAAATAGGCTCTAGAAGGAAATAGAGGGAGCTAAGTTTGGTTTGTTTTTTAGAGAGCCTGGGGCTTCTGTGCTGCAAGTTAAAACAGTGAACATGGGAAAACAGGATTTAGCACAGCTCTGGCCCTCAGGCATGAGAACCAGGGTCTACATGGGCAGCACACTCCCTGCCCTTCCTCTCTTATCTATGTTTCTCTTGGCCTATTGCTTTTATTCTTCCTTCAGATAAGCCAATGTCTTTACACAGAAGACTCTGACAGCCAAGGGTTCACAACTGCACAGCTTCACACCCAAGAAGGTAGGAGTATCCCCCCTCCCCAGAGCTCCAAGTCCCTGTAACTTAATCCACCTGCTCAGCACTTAATAAATCCTTGTCACCGAGGGACAACTATCACAATTGTCCTATCTTGACCTGAGTCCATTCCTTTGCCCAGTCACTGAACTTAGTGAAACAGCTGAGGTCAGGGATACGGAGGCAAGCTATGGGAAACACGGAGTGGGAGGCAGAGAAGTGGGCACAGTCTGCACCAGAAGAAGGGAGGGGTTGAGGCAGAAGAAAAAGTCATCATCAACCTTAGTTACCACTAGCACAACACTGATTTCATGGGACATTATGTTCTGAGTCCTTGATGAATGAACTTGGTGAACTTACAAGCTGGGGACCGCCTATATCTAAATAATACACAAGGAGGGGAAAAAGACAGACAATGGCCCTGGGAGACAGTCCATCATGTCATTCACCATCTGTTTTTCCCTTGGAGAAAAGGCGTGCCTTTCCTCTGAGTTTCTGGTTGTCCTAACTGAGGTTGCTTCCTTAGTTGATTGGCTGAAGCTACTGCCCTTTATCTCCAAAGCCTAAAGTTAATATGAGCATCAGCAGTACTAGGGGATGGGTAGCACAAGGCCTCCAGTATTTAGAGAACGGAATGAAGATAGCATTTATTTTTAACCGAATATAAGTTTGTGTTCTCTTATTCACAACTTAAAGATTGCCACGTATAATATCAACACTTTAATACTATACATATGTACATAAGACATGCATTTACACCCACACCCACCCACACCTACTCTCCCCAACACATACATACATATTCTAGGATCCTTGGTCCCAGGCTCATATTAGGGCATTCTCTATAGTGAAATTTCTGTGTGTAATTATCCCCAAATTAAATAGACATCTTTTGTAAAAAAGTAACTATATAGAAACAATGTTGTATATTGTTTATTTTTTAGGTCAGTGCCAAAGTCACATAAAGAAACACATCTAATAAATCCTCCTACATTTGCCTGGACACACAGCCCTGCTAGGGGCGACTGAGAAAGTTCTATCAGCTCTGAAGGAAAACCTTTAGAACAACAGTGGGAAAAGTTGCTCGGAGATTCTTGGCAGAGGCTTCTGGAAATATTATTTAAAACTATTTTGTGCAATTCTTTTACAAATGTTAAACAAGAACTATCAAGCACAAAACAAGGTTTGTTTCTTAAAATGCAGACCCCCACCAAACCTAATATCACAACTGAAATAGAGTTCCTCACAGCTGCAGACTTCCAGGCACTTCTTCAGGAAAATGTTTGCAGAAAAAGAAAAAGAAAACATTTTTGTTTGTTTATAAAATTTTAAAATGTCCTTCCTTCTTGCTTTATTTTTGTCTGTTCTCCCACTGTGGAAGAATGTTAGATTTCCTAACAACAGACAATCAGCTCGCTTTCAATTGAGTCACTTTATGCAGATATTTATTTCACTATGCAAGAAAAGAGAGTTGGGAAAGAGAATTACTCTTTCTATCCCTGGCAGTGCTCAGATGCGCACTGGAGCATCTGAGGTGACAGCATGGCTGTCAGACTGGCATGTTCTTTGATTCACACGCAGCCATATACTTTCAAACCACATTTTGCTTGGGAACACTTTCTGCACCAGTGTCAAATAAGTCAGATTTCTTCAAGGAACAGTCAGCATTTACTGGAACTGGCCTCAGCCCTTTAGCTGAGAGGAAACAGGTCACAAAGCCTCACCCAGTCTTCAACCTTTTCTAAAGCTGCTGTGGGATACAGATGTTTTGTTATTTTCTTAGCTGCCGGTGAGAACCCCACTGAGATTTACATCTGCTTTGCTGCAAAGCTAAATTTAGCCGCATTTTGACAGTTTACTTTGGCCCCAAGTCATTTCTGTTAGTCAGATACCTTTAACTGTCCAACTCATCTCATTGGCATTGACGGGGGCCATAGATGGAATTAAAAGATTCACAGACCCGAGTGACTATAATTTGAATCCAAAAGTGACCTCTGGGAATCCCAAATGGGCTGAGTTTGTAGAGCGAGTAGGGGATAACCTTCACATTATCAATAATTGTCTAACATCGGCATGCATCTTCTATTTCTAGCAGTGCCTCTTTAAATCAGTTAGAGAACATATTGAGATGATCAGCATGAAGTGCCTTGCAATTCAGAAAGTATAAAATGCAGATGAGCAGTAATTGAGTGGAATTACTATATAGCAAATAACCCAGTGGTGGTTTCATAGATTTAAGCACTTTGCTTTATTGCTAGCTAGCTGAGACCAAAGAGCAGGGAAGGTATCCTAAACATAAAAGACATTAAATTGGGGACCATGAGCTTGTAGCATCAATCTTGGCATGAGGTCACAATTTGGAATAGATTATTTAAGCTATCTACAATTTCTTTCTCTACCATCTGTATGTAAATTTAATAATAGCTTCAGTGACCACCTTAACACCTACAGAGTTCACCTAGTAACAGTTATTTTATGATATTCAAAGTCCTGGGAATTTTGTTCATCTAGTAGTTCATAGCCAATCTCCTTCATCACTATGGTAATGGCTTACTTGTATAAGCCTTGTGGCTTTAGTTTCACAGACCAGAAGGGGAAGTAAGTGCAAGGAAGGTCTTCCAGAATGACCTAGGAGCTAAATCCAGAAATAATTTACAGCTTCTTTTCTTTTCTTTTGAGACAGAGTGGCCCCTAACTCCTCATACAGCCGAGGCTAGCCCTGAACTCCAGAGCCTTCTGCAATCATCACCCTACTGCTGGGTGAAGGGGGATGCTTTCATTTTTTTTTTTAATTCACATTCTACAGACTAGAATCCAGTCATATTCATCGAGTGGATAACTTCTAGCTTTAGCCAGACTTTTCATTGCTATGATCAAATACATAAGAAAAAAATTAAAGGGAGACTTAATTGGACCCACAGTTTTAGTGGCTACCTTCTATAGTTCATTGTCTTCATTCCTGTGGGCCTGAGATAAGACAGACAGAGCATTACTGCAGGAGCTATCTGTGTAGGTCATTGAAGAGAAGTGCCAGGAGGGGTCAGGGTCAAGTTCTTCCTTTCCAGGGTATGCCCACAGCAATCCATTTCCTTCAACGATGCCCCACTTGCCACAGTTTCTTATCTGCCAATAGTCTGCTCAAATTTGGGAAGTATGACATAAATTAATGATTTTGTGCCTGGAGATGCTTTCACAGACACCTTCAGAGGTGCACTGTATTAATGTGTTGAGTGGGCTCATAATGCTACCAATCTGATAAAAACATTAACCACAGCATGCCTCTATTTATTCCAAATAGCAAACAATTATACTTCATAGATGTAACACGAAACTTTCCCAGTTTTCCATGTTTTCCATGTACCTATGAGAAGTTATGAGATTCTGTTTCTGAGCAGGCTGGCATCTGTAGAACTGAAGGCTTCACAGAACCAACAAGGAAAGCGACAAAGACCAGGCCCCAGGGAAGACAAACTTAAGCATCATATTTGATGTTAGGCAGTCCTAACATGGGCAAAAACAGTGCCAATATGGAACCATTCAGTTCAGGGTCCTGACTCTCCAGCCTTTCTTCACAGGACATCACCGTTGCTCCTCATGGACCTGGGTCTTATTTCCAGTCATAGTGATGCAGTTGTGTTTAATCACAGCAATGAGGAGGATGAGCCCTCAAAATCCTCAAAGGTTTTACTTTGCAGTTCTGTGTTGGGTTTTCTTCCCTTTTTAATTTTTTTTTTTTATGCTTGTGATCATTTTTTCTTTGTTTTGTTTTTAAAGTGAAAACCAAACACATGCGATCAAAGTCTTATTTTTTATGGGGAGTTTTCCAGAATCTATAAACTATCCATGAAAATCATTCTTCAAACACAAAATAATTCCAACAGAAGAAAACAAAGCTTTGGATTTTTGCCCGTATTGTCAGGGACAAAGGCATGTCCCTTAGAAAACTCATTTCTATAGCCTGGCCTCATGACTTGAAAGTGCCTGGTAACTTATACCAGCCGCAAATCTTCCTGAACTCTAAATTCTAAAGTAAGGATTCTTAATAACATACTAATACTCTCATAACAAGAAAGAAGCATGCACACATTTCTGGAAAATAAATAGCAATTACTATTCACTAAGAATTTCACTAAGAATGTTGTATTTTCATGTAGTGTACATAACTGATTATGTATGTATGTATGTATGTATGTATGTATGTATGTATGTATGTACGTATGTATATAATCCTCTCTTCCAGGTAGAAGTTACCTTATTTACAGATGAAGACCTAAAGAAAGGCCAGGTGGAACATTATGTCAAAGATATCTAGGAAAATAAACCATTCTCCAAAGCTTTTATTTTGGCTATAGAGCCAAGTGGTAGCATAAATAGCACTGTCAGTCACTTGTAAACAAAAGAAGAAAAGCTGAGAGAGAACATTTGTAAAGAGAATAAAGCATTGCACCTGGACATTAGCACAAAGAAAGCCACATCTCTATAGCCCACATATCAAGCTGTCTCTTCCAGATCCTCTGACATGAAGTCATAATTCTATCTTTATAATAAGAGAAAAAGGTTGACCTAAAATATTGACAGTTTTTCTTGGAACCATCAGAAAATGGAAAGCTGTAGTCTGTGCAAATGTCTCCCAGAGGTTAGAAATTCAAGGCTCATTACCTTGATTGTAAAATTAGGAGGTGATAGTCTCTGGGAGGAGAGGCATTCTCTCAAAAGGAATTGTGGAATTCTATGGCTTTGCATCTTGCCTCATGAGGCTAGCACTTTTCTTCCATCACGATGTGCTGCCTTACAGATGTCAAAATCGATGGGATCCCTCCATCATGGACCAGAACCTCTAAAATGTGAGCTAAAGTAAATCGCTTCTTTTTAATAGCCATTTGCCTCAGGTATTGCATTACACTGATGAGAAATTGATTAATACATTGATGTCACAGAGAAAAATGACCAACTATAAAACTAGTCAAGTAAGTGGCTTCTAAGAAAGACAACTGAGACCAGCTTACTACTGGAACTATAAACTGTATCAACATGTGAAGGGCAGTTTTGATAAATTGGTAGAGACTAAACTGCACAGACTGTTGGAGAGGGACTTTTAGTGGCAGTGATCCTATAGGCCTTCCCTGGGTTTTGCTTCCTAGCAACTCACATTGTTCTGCTGGCAAAGAGCTTCAAGAAGAAAGAAAGTTCTCTTTTTGGAACCTGTAAAGAAAGAGCAAGGCTAGGAGCTGGGAAGCAGCTCCATCAGCAAGATGCTTGCCACACACGCATGACCACACAAATTTTAAACCCTGCAACCTATATAAAAAGATGAACTTAACAAGCTCCTATAACTCCATCACCAGAGAACCAAGTGCTGGATTCATGAGTATTCCTGTAAATCAGTGAGCTCAAGGTTCAGTGAAAAAACCCTGCCTCAAAAACTAAAATGGAGAGTGATATAGGAAGAGGTCTGATGACATCAGACTCTGGCTTTCATATGCATAGACACACACATAAACACAAACACACACTCACTCACACACACACACATGCACACATGCACATACACACATGCACACGCGCACACACACACACACACACACGTGCATACACTCATACACACCAAAAAAGACAAAGCAAGACTAGAGATTAATTGTGCTTAAAATTTTCTCCACAAAATCTGTTCCATTCAGCAGAGTAAAGTAAGCCTTCCCCAGAGCCTTATCCCTTATGAGAGAAGTATGTTTCTCTAGCCCTGTCACTCTCTAGATTTCATTGCATGTAGGAGGACAAAGATTGCTAATAAATACCCACGAAGACCATAGCCCAGAAACACAAGCATACCAGAGAATGGAATTGTGCTAATGGAGAAGACTGTGTATGTAATTTTTGTGACTGTGTGGCTATGCATGTTTCATGAGCATGTTGAAGCCAGAGCAGGATATCGGGTGTCTTCCTCTATTGGTCTCCACGGGACTAAAAAATTATTTCCCCAAGCCATATGAAGTAGCCTTCACCACTATGAAGGCAGAGGTCTGTAAATTCAAGTTTACCCTGATCTATGTAGCTAGTTCCAGACCAGCCAGGGTTAGATTTAAGTCAACAAAGATAAAAAGAGGAATTAGAGAAATTATAAGGATGGCTTATGTTGACACAATAAAACTCAATCACAATTCTATCTCTTCAAAATTAACATAGTGTGCACAGTGAAGACCTGTTTGGCTCATTTTCTCCTTTTAATACTTCATGTTAGACTTTGAACAATAAATTCAAAGTAGCTCAAGGTAGTAAAACTCCAGTCTGAAGAGACAAAGTAACTCAGAACTAGACTCAGATACTGCTGAGATTTTGAAATTATCAGACAGGGCTTTAAAAATAACTATGATTAATATGCTAAGGGCCTTAATGGAAAAAAGTGGATAGCATGCAAGAACAAATGAGTAATGCAATCAGAGTGATGGAAACTCTAAGAAAAACCACGAGGAAATGCTCAAAATCTACAACACTTTTAGAGGAGTGAGGAATGCCTTTGATGAATTCACCAGTGCCGGGACCATGGCTGAAGAAAGAAATAGTGAGATTACACGTAGGTCAATAAAAACAAACAAAAAGCTTTCCAGACTGGTGCAAGCAGAATGGGGAGACAGGGATGGACAAAAGGCCCAAAGATGACATTCTGAAGAAGTCAATGAATGCATCTCCCTACCCTCACTCATAAATACAAATCCTCTTAAGTAAACTGTTTTTTACATTGACATTTAATAATTTTAAATGACATTTAATGTCATTTGTGTTACAGTCTGCTCCCACCTTCCCCTCCCAAGCTCAGAATGATGGATCCTCCATCCTAGGCAGAGAGGTCAAGCTGCTAGGACTCCCTCTCTACCTTCCCCACATCAAGGTTACCCTGTTCTAACCAGGCAAAGCCAATCAACAGCAAGTCTTGTCTTCTATACTCCAAATAGAAGAGGATGCATTGTTGATGAGTTTAAGCAAAAACTTTTAGAGCTATCTATCTGTCTTCTACTCCAAGGCCTTAGGCACTAGAGTTGAAAATAGGCCTTGACTACCTTCCACATCCCATTTCTAGAGAAGATTTTCATTACAGAAGAAGTGCCAGGCAAGGCTGGAGGACAGGCAAGGCTGGAGGACAGGCAAGGCTGTTGGAGGCTACCCCCTGCAGCACCTAGGACAGCTGTTCACAGACTGAACAGCTAGAGAAGGGGCTTCTGGGAAAAATGTTCTATGGCTCTCTTCAGAGAAAATAAATGTATTTATTTGTTTGTTTCAAATTGTATAGGAAGTTCAAGTGTAAGGGGATAATTCAACCTACCAGAGTAGCTAACAACATACCAGTTCTGTAGAGACAGAAAAAAACACAGCAAAGAATCCTCTACTATGTTAATGTTGCTAAATAAGTATAGATACTTTCCTCAGTGGTGTAGCCACTGATGTCCAGGCTCTTGTAAATGACTTTGGGTCCATGCTCCTGTGAGGTATCATAATTAAACAAATTGAGACAGACAGGTAGACAGACACGAGAGAGAGAAGACAGACAGACAGACACACAGACAGAGAAATGAAAGTAGGAGTGATTGGGCAGAGGAAGGAGATAGAAGTGGTCAACAAACAAGAGAAGGAAATGCTGGGAGGGTATGAATATGATCAAAATACATTATAAACAATGTATGTATAACAATGCAATGCATTGATTTTGTAAAAAATAGTTTGTTTTAAACTGTGTGTGTGTGTGTGTGTGTGTGTGTGTGTGTGTGCAAGCACGCGTGCATGCACGTGTGAGTGCAGGTACCCAAGGAAGCCCAAAAGGTGGTTTTGGGTCATTCATGTGGATATTGGCAATAGTATACCATGTCATCTTGACTGCTGAACCATTTCTTCACTCCAACATATTTTTAGGTTAAAATATACTAATACATTCTTAAAACATTGGATAGTTTTAGTGGCTATACAACCAACTTCAATCATCAGCCTTGAAACCTATCCTTGTCAAATAAATGTATTTGGTCCAGGCTGTTGAACCAATATTTCCCTGGAGGATTTTTTAACAATTAGAAAAGTCCACCTCTTATCCCCACTGACTAACAGGTCATACCCAATAAAGAAGATGGTTGGACAAGATGATTAGGAGAAGAGAGACAATCAAATAAAGCCATTGCTGAAACTGTTATCCTCACAGAGACCTATACAAAGCCAAAACTTGGTTCTTCCTGTAACCATATCAAAGTCTTCACATTGTGGTAGAAAACAGAGCTCACTAAAACTGATTAGACACAGCTCAAAACAAATAAGCAAGAAAACAATAAAAATAAGCTCTAGAGAGTGAAAAGTTACAACATACCCATAAGTACTATGTTCAGTCTTTAACAAAGTAGGACACAATAAAGCAGTTGTTCTCAACCTTTCTAATACCGAGACCTTTTAATATAGTCCCTCATGTTGTGGTGACCCCAACCATAAAATTATTTCATTGCTACTTCATAATTGTAACTTTGCTACCATTATGAGATATAATGTGAATATCTGATATGTGACCCCAAGAGGGGTTACGACCCATGGGTTGAGAACCACTGTACTAAAGGAACAAAAATGTATTATTCACACAGAGATGTGAGTAGAGATAGGTAGCAGAAAGAGGCTGAGACCTGAGAAGGTACACATATCAGAGTTACCAGAAAAATTTCCAAGCAGACAACCAGTATGTTTAAGTAATTGAAGGAAGACATACTGACAGAAATAAAGGAGTATGTAACTGCTATGGTTCATGGAACACATGATGATATGGTCTGGTGCTTGCTCCTTCCACACCCTATGACAAAATTGACTTCCTAAAGTCAATGGTCTTTGCAGGTAGAACACTGGAGAGGCGATTAGGTGATCCCTGTTATGTGGCCCTCATAGCATTAGGAGCTTGGTAAAGAGAATAATACAAGCCTGAATTAGCAAGCTTGCTTGCCTTATTCTGTGACTTATGACTGAGCAGAGAGGCCATCACCAGATGTCAATATTACACATTTGAACTTCTACAGAGACAAGCTACATAATCCCTTTTTCTTCTTTATAAATTTACCTACATTCTAGTATTCATTTACAGCAACAGAAAAGTACCTAGGTGAATGTCATCAATAAAAAGAGAAAATTTATAAGAAAGAAAAAATAGAAACTCAAGAGTTAATGGGCAGTGATCATAAAATAAAAGTTTGTTAAAGGGGCTCAATAATAGATTAGAAATAGCAACAGAAACAATCAACAAATGCAAAAAAAATTAATACGCACATGCAATACAAAGGAAAATATGAAGAAAAAGTAAGAGTCTCAGAGGACCAGACACCCCTCATTGTTTGTATCAGCAGATACTTTACAAAAATAATAAAACAAGAGAAATGACCATAAAATGTGTGAAATATGAAATATTGAGATAAAAATCTTAATTCTGTACAAGCATGTCCAAATATATCATAGAAAAAATACTGAAAGGAAATACTTCTAAAAGGAAAAAGAAAAGCCCCCACATGAAACAGAACCCCATAAAACTCACAGCTGAGTTCCCCTTGGGACCAGTGGAGGCCAGAGGTAGAATAACATGGTAATTCCAAGTAGGGGAAAGAACGTTTACCTACAAAAATAAAATAAAACATATTGAAAGCACAATGTAGTTTCTTCTTGCTGGTGTGACAAAATGTACAAGCAAAGTGGCAACCAGAATGTGAAAATGTGTAAATTTTCCTTGTTCTTACTGTACAAAATAAAAGGATGTGTGTGGTCCAAATCTAAGAGCACGGAAAAAAGGCTATAATTCCATAGCACGTAGTGTAGTTAGCACTAGGAACCTCTGCCATGTCTTTACCTTCTTCTGCAGATAAACACAAGAATGCAAACATGAATGATGGGGTCTTAAAACAGCCTGTAAAGACTTAACAACATCTGGAATACGGTATCAATGAACAGGAAACCAATGGGTCTTAATGGTGAGCGATCGTATCAATAACCTCTTCTTTGAGGAGGATGGCTTGAACTAATGTAGGAAGATGGCTTTCTTCTAATTTACCAGAGAGGGAAACCAAACTAGCTCATTGTCCATGGGAATTCCCTCATTGTTATGTTCCTGGCTGACACCTGACTTTCAAGGTTAAGTGAGTGTAACAGAGCAGATCTGGAATGTGTTTTACAAAACACAGACAATTTTAAGTTCTGCCCTGATACTGAGTAGAAAGACTATTTCTTTGAAATCGTTATTTGTATCTTTATATCTGTATGTCAGGAGAGGAGCATGAGAGGCATTCTTTGTCAAGAAAGACAATACTCTTGAGTTGTTGTTCACATTGTCTGTTAGGGCACTCACTGCTCTCTGGCTTTTTAAATCACCCATCCATCCATTCTCCATTTGTGTATTCACTTAATCATCCCCTTATCTTTCTATATCTTGTTTCAACTTGTAACCTTTTAAAAAATGATGGGTTGAATTCACTTGCATTTGTTCTTATAAAATGTTTACTGCTGTTTTATAGATAGATAAATTTTTAAATTTATATCTTATGCAAATGGCATCCTGTTTTATAAAGCATGCTTTGTAGTTTTATACCCACTCATTACTTTTAAGATCTGCTGACTGTTGTGTTATTTTTAATTCTTTTCACTTACCACGTCTTACTAACGGCTCCCTCTATGAAAACATCTTCATCATTTTCAACACCCATAAACACTACTGCAGTAAATACCACTGGGTATGTGAGTCCCTCTGGGATTGCATGCCTCAGGTCATAATTCTTGTCTCATCGGGGATAGATGAATTTAATTAGACTAAGATATTAGTTATGTAAAAGAATTGTGTTTTGTACATATCCTCTCTCTCTCTCTTCCCCCTTCCCTTCCATTTTCCTGCCACCTATACCTAGCAGCCCTCTTATGTTTTCATCTCTCCTATAGCCCTTGTAACACATTGGCTAATCAAATTCCATAGGACAGGAAACATGATACTCTGCATTTTGTCACCTGTTCTCTCTCTATTCCTCTTTAGGTCTTTTTCTTTCTTATTTCCATTTCCCAAGTATACTCACATGCACAATCCAATGCATTCTTAAGGTTAGATTCACATATGATAGGAAACATGCTCTGAGCTTCAGTTTATTTAAAAGTGATAATTTTCAATTCTATCTTTAAAAAAAGATCCAATTTTCCTTTCCTTTATGGCTAAATAAAACTCCCCTATGTCTTTATGCCACATTTTCTTTCTTTGATCTTTTCTCAATGAAAATCTAGATTTGGCTTCCTATCTTGGCTGTTGTGAGTGTACAACATAAATATGGATACACAATTATCTCTGTGCTGTGTTGACTTTCAGAACTTCAGGTACACACTAGGAGTTGCATGGGTAAGTAATATGGTAGTCTGATTTGTAGTTTGTTGATTAATCTTCACAATGAATTTCATGGTAGCTTTACCAATGTATATTCCTACCAGCAGTATATAAAATTGAGTTAGTTTTAATTTCCCTAGCTAGTACTCTGCTTGGCAGTCCTATGCATTACTGGCTCTGATCAGGAAATAATCCTGAAATGTGCACTTTGCAAGAACTTCTATGGTAATCTACCTTCTTCCAACAAAACATCTTTTACATGTACATATATGATTTGGATATTTAGCATTTACAGACTCTACATACTATACTCAAGGGAGGCTTTTACTTCAAGACAAATGCATCATAGCAAGAGAAGATTAAAAACAAACATACCAGAAGTCTGAAGTATATTGACAGTTGAAACTGCCCTGGGCTTTGCCTGAACACAGAACCAGGCTGTGCGTGTGGTCTGAACCACAAAGATCTATGCAAGGGATCCTGACTTTAAGGGCTGTCCTAAAGAAGTTCCACCCGCTTTCTCAGTCAGAGCTGCCATATCAAACTTGGTACTTAACCACCAGTAAGGAAGGGAACCTTGGAATTTCAGGGGATAACTCAGACTTAAAAGCACACCACAATGTGTTGTCTTAGTCAAGAGTCAAATAAACATCCAAACTTCCACATACCCTCAAATGTTAAAACAGTTTGTTTACACATTCCCCATGGAGGGATACTCCCTTAACCTAGAGACAGGAGGGAGAGCCTAGGCCCTACTCCAAATGACTTGATGGATTTTGATGATCCCTCCTGGAAGACCTCTCCCTCTCTGTGGAGTGGATAGGGAATAAGAGGGGAGGAGGTCAGGGGGACTTGGGAGGATGATAGGGAGAGGGAACTGGGATTGATATGTAAAATAAAAAAATAATTTAAAAAAGTAAAACAAACAAAAAAATGAAACAGCTTGCTTACATTCTAGATCTGACATTCCATTCACTTGCTTGCCCTCCAGTTCTTGGTCAAATCAGGTTAAGGCTAAGTTGCTCAGATATATGCCTTCTCTTATACATATTTACAGAACAAAATAAGTCACAACTACTCCTCAGGTCATCTGTATCACTATAGAGATGTGTGTATGGCTTTAAAGAAACATTCAATTTATCAGCAATTCCAGAAGATTCCAGTGCAAACTTGTCGGTAATCTTCCTCCACCTTAGCAAGCCTTACCTCCTTCTGCCTCTGCAATGAACACTTCAGGAAGGGTGTCTTTGTATTGATTCAGTAAATAATCAAGCCATAACCAATTAAATGCAGTGCCTCTTCTACCCTATTAAGTTTGGTTGAAAAAACATCTTATAGAGGTTCTATTTTAATCTCCCACATTTTGTGATTATTAATATTATCATGAGTGTAATCCCTTAAAAAAAACTCCCCTTGAAGTAACCTCATTAATTGTACCTGTACTATACGGAAAAGCAATTCAATGATTCCAATGATTCCTGTGTGAGGTGAGTGGAGCCAGAGACAAGAGCTGAGGTTAAATTCAGAATCTGACAAGATGTCCATCATCAAGGAAACCCAGTATTTGCTGGCAGAACCAGTTTCTGGCATTAAAGCACACTGGTTTAGAACACCTGTTATTTTCATGCAGTCATTGCTGGGCCCCAGAATTCCCCCTTTGCGGGGTGGGGTGCTTTTAAATTGAAACTATTCCTCCTAGAAGAATGCCTAATGGCAGTGTCTAAAGTACATTTCATGACCAAAATGTTCCATACTAATGTAGACAAGTTGGGAAGAATATACTTAGATTATTTGGAAAGATAAGTGGTCCCCAGCAACTCAGATCTGCACAGCTCTGCTACCAACCCAGACTTTGTTAAGTGCACCTAATCCAGATGATCTGTTAGCAAATGATGCAATCAAGCAATGGGAGAGCAATGGAGTCCAAACCATAGAAACAGCGAGAGCATGGGCTAGGCTATATGCCAGAATAATGAAATCAATCGTATCGAGTATCCATCACTTCTCCTGTTCTGCCAAGACTTATTCATTTTGTTTCCATTTAATGAATAAACCATTACAGAATCAAAGCCCGGGTATCTTCATTTTTGGTGATTACATGCACATTAGCAAATCCATGCTTTGTCCTGATTCACCGATGTAAAGCATGAGCAGAGGCTAGAAGGATCATATAGGTTGCTGAGAAATGTTTAAAAGCAGTGAATCTCTGCTTGGATTCATTTCCCCATCATTGTTTAAGTAAAGCAATGTGAGTGAAGGCAATTGTAAAAATTAGCCTACCGGGGTATGGATATTTTTATTTTATTTTTAGGGGGAAAGTAGTTTTATTTTTATTTACGATCTCCTTTCCTCTCCCCCATTTTATGAGATCTAATTGCAGTGGTTAAATACAGCTAACCTGTTTTTAGAATATATTCTCTAGCCAAATCTAACTTTAGACACTATAGATGGACAGTCTTGATTGTCTGAACAAAAACGGAAAAAATAAATAAACATCAAGGCCCTCACTAATAACACTGTAACTTTACTGTCAAGTGTAGATTCTCTACCCACCCTCCCCCCAAGAAAAAAATAAAAAGAAGAGGGGGAGAAGGAGGAAGGGAAAAGGAAGGAGAAGAAGAGGAAGAGGAAGAAACAAAGAAGAGGAGGAGGAAGAGGAAGAAGAAGAGGAGGAGGCAGAGAAAGAAGAAGAGGAGAAGGGAGTAAGGAGGAGGAGGTGGCTTGTGTTGTATGTCTGGAAATTTCTGTAAATCATATGTTTTAGTAAAATTTTTTGTTATTCTACAAAAAAGCAATTCAACTACAATTATATTACACAAGAAGCCAGAATTTCTTGGTCTTCCCAGACAGTGACCCTACATGCATACCTCCGGGGTCAAGCCTCTATTGATTGTCCAAGACACTTGTGAAACTATGTATCCATTGTGTATTGCACCACAAGGCTTTATTGGCATAGGTCTTTGAGGAGTCTTATTCCAATGAAATGCTAGTTTTTTTTTCTTCTAGTGTGAAAGCAAATTGAGTTTAACAGGCTTCCCTGTAAGTACACATCTATTTTTTTTTATCTATGCACCAGTCCTTGACAGTGAAGAAGTATGTAAGTAAGTTGTGCCTTTTCTTAACTTGAGATTTTCCATTCAATAAAGGAAATCATAAGTATTCAATAATCTTTCTCTGTGCTTCTGCTACCAGGATCCCAAGCCATGTTCTGGAGCTTCCACTGCATTTTCTTGTCTGTTTAATAGCATGCCTTTTCCCATTTGTGTTACCTAGTGGACTGACCTGCTGCCTACAGGTCATACTTGTCTACTTTTCCAATGTTTATCATCTAATAGGGCTTTCCCTTCATCCATAAATAAAGTCCAATTTAATGACCAATATAGGCCAATAATTATTTCTTTAGAATGTTTTCTGTATTTTAATGAAAGAATATTTTACTTGTCCTAAGAATGATCAAGATAGTTTCATGGAGAGATCTTGATGAGTGTTTTGGCATTGTTGGCTTGTACATTAAATGTCCTGTTAATATAACGTAATCATTGACTAAACTTTGAGTTCATATCTTGAACATATAACAGTGTATTTCTGAGGACATGAATAAAGTTAATGGGGTTATTACAAATCCTAAAATTTAATTATTTTAAATGTAGTCATTGTAGATTTAAGCTTAGCAGAACATTGGCTTTTGAACCTATGTTAAAATAGGTTGAACATACATAATGTATAAAATGAAATAATTTTCTGTTCTAAACCTCTATTGTGTCAAAAATAAGTTGCTTTAGGCATCAGATAAGCAAATCCAAATCAAGAAAGAAAATCTAAACAAAGGGCCACCTGTCATCTCTAGGTGGGCCTGATTCAGGTCACTGTATTAGGGCCTAGATATGCATTAGTCTCTGACATTTAGGTGAAATATAGAATGGTTTTAAGCCACAGTTTGGCCTCTGAGGGAGACAATTATATTAATATTTTACTTTCTCAAAGCACAATGAATGATGGTTCCATGGCTGTTGTGGTTCCCTTTATGAAACCTGAACCACAAAGTGAAGTGAAGATGGGTCCAGTTCCCCTCCAAAACCAGAGAAAGGCTGTAATTGGCATGACCACTTTCTACTCTACTATCCTCTTGAAGTTTACAAAGGGTTTTTTGTTTGGTTGGTTTTTTTTGTTGTTGTTGTTTTTGTTTTTTAATAGCAGCATAGGAGCCAAGTTACTTTCATCCTGCTGTCATCTAAGGCCCATTTTCCAAAACAATCCCCCAACTTCTACTCAAAAAAATCCTAGCTGTGTCCACTGGGTGGCAGTAATAGACTTTTGTCAGAAAATCCTGCCAACTTTCAACTGCAAGTAGCCACAGTTCTTCCCACATCGCCATCAGTCAATTCCTGCTCGGATAATGAGCATCCAGGATGGACCAGCTTGGTTCAAAGCCCATACTGGGCTTTAAGTGATAACATAAGGATCTTGACATTAGAGCTGTAACTAAAGAGATTTTTGTAGATGCTTTCCAGTGTACCTAACATGGTTGTCATGTGAACGGGGCTAGGAAAATCTACAGATCTCCTCTCCAGTGTGTTTAGTCAAATGGGAGAAAAGGAGACACAATTCCCGTTGTCAATAGGTTTGAATAAGGAAAGATTCTCTGAAATAAGGGATAAAACAATGGCCACACACAATTTGCACTTTGAATTTTCCCTTTTGAAGTCCCCTATAATTTTTGACTGATTTCACCACATCCTGCTAATGTAATTACAATGTCCTATGAAACCTCTTATCCCACAGGTCATTTCACCATTACAAGGACAAATGGCTCCATTCCTAGAGAGGGATATGAAGGGAAGGATTACAAGAGGTTCTCAAACCCACTAAGGTCAGAATCCAAACTGAGTATTTTAGGTTGACCATAGGCTCTGAAGATATGTCAGTCTATTTTGTGTAAAATATGCAGATGTTTAATCCATGAATTGTGAGAGCCATTCAGTGAGACTGCTGTGGTCATTTTGTAATCACAAGTTAACATGGGAATTCAATAATCTTTATAACAATTCATTAAAATCTTCCCTCTCTCCTTTTTTTGCTAAAATTTTCAATCAACCCTAAATATGCATTTCATCTGTTATACATGAGTTGTCTCACTTCTTCAAAAAAAAATCTAATATTTTCCCTGTCATCATACCCATTGAAAGTGAACTGAGTAAGGCTGCCTTCCTAGTATCATACTGTCTTTCCAACAGCATAGGTGGTCAAGACATGCACAGTCAGTCACTGAACAAGCCACCAGTTTGAACCAGAAAGCTTCAAAAGTAACCTAGCAGGGAAATCCCTTCAAACCTCAGTAAGCATCTCTAGCCATCTATGTCCATCATCTATAGCCACAGTGGCTAGCATCCTTAGCATTTTAATTTTGAGCAATTTGAATTTCTACATAGAAAATCCAAGTGAATCTTATGTAAAGATATCCTGAAATATACCAATTTTTCTTATCACTTTCATAAGTTTAGGTAGTGGGTACATGGGAATTTACTACAATTATTATTGTATTAGACATTTTTGCTGACTTTTGGAATATGTGCTATAACACAAAAATCTATAAGAATTACAATACTATTTGAAATAAAATATCAACATTGTTTCTATATAAAGCAACAATAATTCAGAACATATCATTAAAGGATATGAAACAAATCTTCATCTATAAGAAAATAACATAGGACTAAGGAGGAGAATGATGGACAGGAGGGATTAGATGACTCCTTACTTGGCAAAATAAACTGGAGACTGATCTCCCTCTGAACTCAGAAGAAAGAAAACAGATTCCTACCTATTATGTGGGAGCATATCTAGCATATTGGAACTATGAAGTGAGAAATAACTGAAATTATTTTCTTCTGTTAAAATTTCCCAATACTAAGGTTATAATTCTTCTCTAAGATATTGTTGATAGGGCTCCAAGAAAATCACCAAACCTACCATTTTCTAGTGTCACTGAATGACCCACATTTATAAAAAATGGCATTGTTTTCTCTTCACAGATGTGATCATGTTGCTTAAAGTGATTACCTCTCCCCACCCTTTGAGCAGTCTCCTTTAGCAAGACATGCCAGAGAACCATCTTTCCTTCATTTCTATTTATATTATTTTTGATTAAATGTCAGTTAATTGCCTAACCATGAGTGCAGTTAAACATGTTTGTTTAAATTAATTAAATGTACTAGCAAAACTTAGAAGTCATAAAAAAAATGTTCTTCATGATGGGGGCTGGAGAGATGGCTCAGCAGTTTAGAGCACTGGCTGCTTTCCCAGAGGACCCGGGTTCAATTCCCAGCATCTGCTTGGCAGCTCACAACTGTCTATAACTCCAGGATCCAACACAGACATACATACAGGCAAAACACCAATAAAAAAATAAATTAACATTCCCCTGTCAGATTTACATGACCCCAACTGGATGGCATTCCCCTACATATGGAATTGGGGTAAGGGAGGGTGGTTAGAATGAATGTGAGAGGGCAGAGAGGGTAAAAGGGAGAGAGAGAGGGATGGAGGGAGGGAGAGGGAACAGGGATCGACATGTAAAATAATAAATCAAATAAAAAAAATGCTTTGACTCCAAAATTTAAGTTCAAGGACAAGTTACTGGGGAAAAGGATTTCTATTTTTGTTTCCACAGAAAATGAAAAGATGTGGATTCCTTCCCAACTAATGTGGTTTGATCAAGCCAGACCGCCTGAAACAGAGTACCAGGTGATCCTACATTCAAAACAGCTGGACAAAGCAGCCTTACAGACTACAGCCAGGATTTCTGAATCTTCTTCGAATCCCCCATGGCAGCGCCCCTTACCAGCAGGAAGCAGTTTAGAAAGAACAATGCCTAAATTCCCAAATATTGTCTATAAATGTTTGTTTTCATTTAAATGGACTTTGTTATATGAAATAAATTTTAAAAAAATTGTTCTTCATGAAAAGCCTAAACTACTTTCCTGTGGATTCTGAAGTAGTGTGTGTGTGTGTGTGTGTGTGTGTGTGTGTGTGTGTGTGTGTGCATGTATGTGTGTGTGTGTGTGTGTGTGTTAGTGAGGGTTGTACATGAGTATGTGTGTTGAAGCCAGTGGTCAACCTCATGTGTCTTTCTCAATCAATTGCCACGTTGTTTTTGAGACAGGGTCTCTCCCTTCTACCAGGATATTGCCTATTTCATTAGGCTGGCTAGGCAATGAGCAGGGATAGCCTGTCTCTATCTCCTCAATGCTAGAATTACAGATGCACACCACCACATTGTTTGTGGGACGGAACTCAAGTTTTCATAGAAAGTCTTACCAATTAGAACCATCTCCATGGTTTTGGAATCTGCATTCTGTTGTGAATTTTAAGAGCTTTGTGTATGTGGTACGATCTGTTCCTCTTTGTAGATCTCTTAGTTTTTAAAGACAGATTCCATTGAGTTTATCTTCAGAAATCTTATCACACTAATAAAGTATCTTGACTATTCTAAGCATTCAATAACTGTGTGCTAACATTCCATTTTAGTGTTCACCTGCAGTTATTCTGACAAGCAGACACAACATAAAATAACTTCGTAGGAAAATTTGGGGGTTATTTTCCTCCCCACAGTTTCCAAAAGATTTTTAATTAACCTAACACATCAGTGCTATCATTTGGGAGAGCAGGGCCAAACCTTTACTTCCTTTTGACTGCATGATTCCCAAGTCATCATCATGAAGTGGAAGTCAAATAAAGCTGTGGTAGAACAGAGCTGGGGAACAGTTCACACTGGAGTTAACAGCAATGCTCAAATGATAATCAATTACAATCATGGCACCATCATACATTTGTATAGTATATGAAGTTTCTAATGTTATTCCACATTCTGTCCCATAGCCACCCCTCAAAACACAGGCACAGCTCCACAGTGTACCCACAGCAAAATAAGGAGTTTTGTTTTTCTTTTTGTTTTCAGAGTCCTCTGCAGGTAAGAACACAGATTCCTGATCACAGTGTGCAAACTAATACCAAGAGGTTCAGTGTGAATCAAAGTTGAGGTTTATTAAAAATAAAAAGATGTTCAGAGAAGGAATTGACACAGCCAAGAGCATGACTATGGGCTTCTCAGAGAAGAGTCATTATTTAGTGTCCCAGGAACAGACAATGCACCATCTTAGTGGCTTTCAAGTTACATCTCAAAGGGTTACTAGGAAAACTGTTCTTTTCCCCCTCTTGGATAAATGAGATTACAAGTTGGCTTTTGGGGTACCTGGAGTGAGAGTACAATCCATTAAGGAAAAAAAAAAGGTGCTACTAGAGTTGTGCATGAAGGAGGGTAGAACACATCCTTTTACTGATCATAGGGGTGCTGGTATGATTCCTAGAAAAGTGAATTTTCCAGGTCTGAAGGGAAAAGGGTTGTAAGACAATTTTATTGTGTTGGAATTCTTAATTATCCACGGGCAAGAGGCTGCAACCAGCCTCTGAGATGAGGATCTCTGCTATCTTCTCATGTCCCATAATTTTCTTTGTCTTCTGTTATTCTTTAGTTTTAGAAGATGTGTCCTCTTTCTACAGATAAGGAAGCAATTCTAGGGAAGTCATCTACAGGAGGCAGTCAGCCTGGAGTCCTGCCATTCTCTGGGCCAGTATGAGAAAGAAACAATCTAAAACTAAGCATTTTTCTTCAAAATACAAAGCAGCTAATGTTTAAAATAACAAATTATAAATCAATTTATAGCTTACAGAGGGAAAAACAAAATGAAAATTTGATGGATAGTTTTAATTGTTAATTTGAAAGAAAGAAGAATCACCTGGAAAAAAATATTCTTCATGAAGAATTGTCTGTGAGGCATTGCCTTACAGATGTTAATTGATATGAGAAGACACAGTCCACCGTGGGTGGCACCATACCCTGGAATGGATAGAATAAGCTGAGAACTTATGTATGAACTCATGCTCTCTAACCAGCTGACTTAATATCCTGATGCTTTACCTTCCCTTCTATGATGGACTGTAACCTGGAATTGTGAACTAAAATAAATGTTTTCCCCCTCCCCAGGTTGCTGTATTGGGGTAATAAGGAATTGCTTCCTTATCTGTAGAAAGAAGACACCATCTTCTAAAACTAAAGAATAACAGAAGACAAATAAAATTATGGGACATACGAAGATAGCAGAGATCCTCACCTCAGAGGCTGGTTGGAGCCTCTTGCCTGTGGAGAATTAAGAATTCCAACATCATAAAATTGTCTTACAATCCTTTTCCCTTCAGACCTGGAAAAATCACTTTTCTAGGAATCATACCAGCACCCCCAAGATTATTTCATTTTTCTAAGCAATCAAAGAGATGTTGAGAAATTCATGTTCTTGAACCCAGTGCTAAATCAAAATGTAGTAAAACTAAAAATTTACAGTTTTAGATTATGTTTTTCTGAATGCTAAGCAATATGCTAAATAGTCTATAGAGATAATATCCCTTAATCCTCACAGTGATGGGGGTTAAGATTATTTCAGGTAAAATGAGAAGTTTAAAACTAGTGGAAAGACATTTGACTGTCAAATGTCAAAGCTGGAATTTGAACCTGGGTTAGCCTAGACTGTCCTCTGTATTCTAAGTGGCTCTGCTAATCTCAGCCTCCTGGATGAAGAGGAGGGGGAACTTTGGGACATGCTGTGTTAATGCCACTACTAATCAGAATTCCATCACAGAAGTAGAGATACAAGACACACGAGTATATCCGTCAACTTCCCACCACTGTGAGAGCTGCACAAAAGGACACATGGAACCTAAGAGGGGTAAAGAGACTGAGGGCAGGACTCAAAGGCAAGATCCAAGATAGCGGAAGGTTAGGAGAATCTACTAGAACATACTTTGTCAGAAAGTGTCATAATTTTATCTAATACCTCAGGCACTAGTTTTAAGGTTTTTTCAAGTATTTTGAGAAGAAAGGTTCATTGTGGCTCACTGTTTCAGAGGATAAAAGATCAAGGTCAGTTACTTTGTTGCTTGGGAACATCTAAAGAAGGCAGATTATCTCCTGGCAACCAAGAGGCTGAAAGAAAGCAAAGAACCAGGGACAAACTATACCCTTTAAAGACAGAGTTTACAGTGACCTAATTCTGGCAACTTCCTTCACCTATTATTTCCATCACCCTCTAACAGACTGCTTCAACAGAGATGCCTTCAGAGAACATTCTAAATACCAACTATAAGAATCAAAGCAGATTTCAAGTAGAAATCCTCAAGCACAGGCTGAAGGACAATGAAACCTGCAGCTATCCACAATGGGTTTGTATCTCTAAACCCAAATATAACATATCCAAGATGATAAGAATGGAAGATAAATTACCTACAGCCAGAGAGCATAGGTGTTACTTCCAAGGCCATGCTCTTCCAGAATAACAACATGCTTAGGGCTTTTATTCAGCTGCCCATTCAAATTCATATAGAGGTTGGCCCAGTCCTAAGCATGCCCAGCTAAGGAATGCATTTCTGAGCATGCTCAGTTCAAGATAATAACTTCAAAAGAAAGCCTAGTAGGCACATTTTGAGGTGTCCTTAGCTCAGTTACTGAACACATGTGAAAACTGGAAGTGATGGATGAAAATGTCAAAGGGCTTGCTCAGTTTATTAGTAGAAAATAATAGAAAGCATGCTCTGAGAATGCATTGGCCCAGAAGCTTCCCCTGAAGGTGCCTGCCTTATGTAGTTGCTAATAAACCTGCACCAGTTTTGGCTGAAACTGGACTTGTTGCTAGTGACAAGCACACACGTGGTCCAGGTGAAGCAGACCGAGGACTCCATGGCAATCTGGTGCAAGGTCAGATCCATGTACTGCCTCCTACCAGCAGAGTGAGTCAGCAGATCAGTGATGACATGCTTGGTCTGCAAGATGTCTCCTGCTTCACTTCTTCCTTCCTAATCTCCCAGGAGAATCTTTCTGTGGGTTCATGCCTAACTAGAAACACACGGGGAAAAATAATTCTGAGAAAAGCAATGTGGCCCAGCCAAGTTGATACATCACAGAATCACATCATCTATTGTTTTACAGCTGTGGAAAGGAAGTCTTAGACAGGTTGGATGGAAAAATCTCAGACCCCAGAGTTGACCAAAAAAGGAATCCTAGTACTCCCCACAACAAACACTTATAATTCTCATTTTACTAGCCAAATGAATGTAGATTGGTAGAGAACACATTTGTCATGCTGGGCTGTGAAGCAATCTGAGCTAGTTATTTTATTCATTAGTGATGTCTGCTATGGTATGACAAGAAACAAAATGTAATGGATCAGTATGTATCCCTAGTATACCAATGGACTTTGGGAATCCATTCCACATAGAGGGCTACTCTCTCAGCCTAAATGCATGAGGGATGTGTGAAAGCATAACCTTTCAAAACTGATGATTCTGAAGGCACAAGATAAAGAAACTATCAAGAGTCATTCATAGTTACTAAAGGAGTTGAGGGTAAAAGGCTTTTCTTATAGAGTGAGTATCAAGAATCACATAATATTGTCATGTGGTCCTATCTTAAACAACACAAAGGTAAATGGTGTGTATGTGTGTGTGTAGACCACAGGTTAGTGTCAGGTGCCTTTCTCAATCATTCTTCACTTTGTATTTTGAGACAAGCTCCCTCACCGTTGATTGGGCAATGACTAACCTGGCTGACCTATAGGATCCAAGGATCTTCACGACCTTTCCTAGTGCCAGGGTTGCAGAGGGGCACTGCTGCACCTGGATTTTTGTGGGGATGCCAGGGATCTGAATTCGGGTCCTTGTGCTAACTTTACTGACCAAACCACTTTCTCAGTCCCTAAACAACCCTTCATCATATCACAGGGAATAAAGAGTCATACTCCTTAGTCACTTTCTTATTAAGAATCTTCTTATCAGTACATATTAATTTGCATTTATAATCCGTCTTGATATAGAAAACATAAACATGTAGCAATCAACTATTCATATAGGTCAACTAATCATGATTGAATTGGTCCTGATCTGAAAATGGGTTCCTCTCTGTAGCTTCCTGGAACTGAGTAGGACTAAGTAAAGTGTTCTCTCGCTCAGATACTGGTGAATTCTGAAAAAAAACTTTCATGGTGTGACCTTACATTTAGCCAACAAACATTCATACATAGGCATTGTTTTGATTTTTTTCCTCTAACACTGTGGAGTATCTATAGCTCCTGTTTTCATAGAAAAAGAAATTCAAGTACACAGATGTAACATTATCAGTAGTCACAAAGCTGCTAAGTAAGAGTGAGTAAATTCTAGCTTGGGCTTATTGGCTATGAAGTATGATGATCCTTCCCAACAACACTTCAGATAGTCATGCACTCTAGCCAGGGGCACATACTAAAGAAGCAACCACAGGAACACCACTTAGCATTTTTCTTATTCAAGCCTCTATTCATCACTGTTCTATCATCTGTACCTACTTGATGTACTCAAAACTATCAGGGGAGAGGTCACTCTGCAGTTAAGGGTGCCTGCTGCCCTCCCACAGAAGCTGAGTTGGGCTCCCAGGATCCACAAAGAGCAACTCACACAGACTGACACATATGAATACAAATAATGAAGATTAAACAATAAAAAAAATACTTAAAGCTGTTGCCTCACTTAATAGGAGAAAGGTTTTTGTCTCTCTCCACTTCTTTTTGTGTGATGAGGGGAGAGGGAAATGTTGTAGGATTGTGGTGTAATGATTTAAGTTTCTAGCAAAATCCTACCTGTGAGTGTATGCATCTGCTTCCATATCTGCCTTAGCTTAGACAGAATGTGTACCTACTGAAGTAAAATGTGAAATAAGAAAATCAAGTCTTCACTGAATATGTGGGGATTTAGGACAAGCGGCAGACAGAGTTGTTCTTTGTACTCAAGACCAGAGTGAATGGCAAGGATGTGCAAAATGAACTAACATTTTCTTTTCAGTCAGAGTCTGTGTGTGTGAGAGAGAGAGAGACAGAGACAGAGACAGAGACAGAAACAGAGAGAGACAGAGAGAGAGGCAGAGAGAGAAAGACTATGCTACATGTGTGTAGTGCTCACAGAGGCCAGAAGAGGACACCCACCAGGTCCCTGTAGATGGAGTTATAGGCAGTTGTGAGCTGCCCTGTATGGGTGCTGAGAACCAAACCCTGTAAAAGTGAAGAGTGCTCTCCAGACCCCATAATTCTGAATAATATTAGGTCCTTCCAAGCCTGCTCTGAGATTATCTCATCTTTCTGGTTTATAAATAAAGAAGTGAGCTTCAGAAACCTGATGAGAACTGCTTCGAAGCTACTGTTGATCATTATTCTCATAAAAGATTTCCTTATGACTGTATTTATACGAGGCTTTTTCTAAAACGTCTTATATTCAACTGAATAGCATGCTGCCTTGCTTAGTGTAACTTTATAATGTGTGAAGTTAAGTAGCACTAACTGCCAACTTTGTCCTTTCTTTCAATATCAAGGTAACTTTTCTGAGTCTTTTGCCTCCCAATATAAAAGTAGAATGAATTTATTAAGAGACACAAGATAACTTTCTGGTATTTTGACTAGATGGGGTTGACTCTACAGGTCTAGTTCAGATGAATAGCTATGATAATATTTTATCTGCCTATCTCTTCATATTTTAGTTGTTAGATTTCTTTCGCCAGAGATTGGCAGTTTCCCACATGCAAATTTTCTGCTTTTTCTAGATTTGAACCAAAGTATTATTTGTAAAGTAATAAAACAAATGTAATATGATTTTAAGTTCTAGCTGTTTATTGCTAGTACAGAGGAAAGTTATTTTGCCTTGTGTCCTGTAACATTGTTATAATCATCAAGTGTGAGAGAAGGGATTGTTTTTTGTTGTTGTTGTTGTAGTATATTTGTTGTTTATCCTTTTAATTTTCTGTATAAAACCACCAGCAATTAATTTAGTTTCTTTCTTCTCCAACCTCTATCTCTTTTATTCTTGGCCCGTTTGAATTCTTTAACTTCTAGAGCAATGTTGGAAAACACCAAGGTGAGATACTGTGGGGGAAGTGTCAAGATTTTTTTTTTTACCATTAATTATAATGTAAGTTGTATGTTTTTATAAACATTTATTATCATGTTGTGGAAGTACTTCCACCCTAATATTTTTAATTTCTAGATAGTCTTTATTGTTAATTGATGTTGAATCTCATCAAATGTTTTTCTATATTGATACCACATGATTTTTTCTTTAGTTTATTGACGTAATTTTCCCATTTCAAATACTCATCTAGCTCCTCCTACCTGATGTAAAGTCTATCTTGACTTGGCATTTAACTCTTTGTATAAATTGTTGAGATTTTATTTGCTAACATTTTATTGCATTTTATTGTATCTGTTTTGTGAGAGATGTTGGTCTAGTGTTTTTTTTTTTTTTGTTTGTTTGTTTGTTTTTTCCTTGAAATACCACTTTTTAAGACATTAGAGTAATCTTTACCTCATAAAATTTAGAAATGTGCTCTCTGCTTATATTTTTTGAAGGTTGATATAATTTTACTAAAATGCCTGGAAGAACTCACTAGTGAAAACACCTAGCCCCAGTGTCTTTCCCTTTCAAAAATTATCAATTATTGATTAAATGGTTTACATCAATAGTGACTTATTTAAACAATATTTCATTTTTTTCTAGGCCTGGAGGACTGGAATATAAGCACAACTCCACCCCTAGACTTGGGGGGGGGGAAGAATTGCACCCAAGAGCCTGCCCCTCACCTTTGGCGCTGAACAGGTGTCATTATGGTAGTGAGTACAGGGTGGCAAAATGGGGAAGAGATGAAGATGGATAGATAGATAGATAGATAGATAGATAGATAGATAGATAGATGATAGATGATAGGCAGACAGATCAGCAGATAGATAGATGAGAGAGAAAGAGAGGCCAAAACATCCCTGTGCTGGAGAGAGAGGTAGATCTAAAGAGGCGAGGCCATTGAGGAACAGGCTGATATAGAGGCTGAGGTAGATGCCTTACTTGCTACTCAGATATCTGGGTCTAGGCTGTTGCCAAGGGCCATGACTTGGTCCATGATCCTGATGCAACCATGGGGGGGGGGGTCTGTGTTGATGTCTGTGGCTACCCTATGACTCTGGGCCACTACCTGTGACCAAGTTGATGTCCAAGGGATGTGCCATGCCAATCCAGGATTCCTGTACCGCCACACAGGACCATGGTGATGTCCAGCCCAAACTGCTACTGGGGGCCATATCTGGGTCTGAGGTTCTGCTGTAGCTGGGCTCTAAGTTGATGTCAGTGGCTCCTGTTACCACCAAGGACTGTGAAGAAATCTGTAGCCCTGTCTGACACTTGAGACCATGTTGGTCTTAAAGGGTCAAAGTGCTGTTAGGGCCAAACAGACATGGGTGGCTGCCACTGTGGAAGTAGGCCATGTCTGGGTCTGTGGCCCTATTGTAGCCAGGGTCTCTGTTGATGTTGGTGGCTCCTGTTATCATGGAAGGCTGAGTGGATGGATATCCAGGGTATTGGCTACCACTTAGGAACATGTTGGCATTTGGAAGCCATACCACCACTTGGGCCATGCTGATTTGGGCAATCTGCAATGCCAACTAAGGCCACAATAATGTCCAGATCCAGTCTGTTGCCAAAGACTATGTCTGGGTCCATGGTCCTACCACAATCTAAGTCTGTGCTAATATCTGTTGCCATCAAAAGCCTAATTCCCAGGATCTGGTGACCTTATTATTGCCTGAATAATATGCAGCATTTAGGTTCAGGATGTTGTATGGGCAGGAGCTGCAGCAGAGGCCATGTCTGGGTCAGTGACCCTGCCCACAGACAGGACTTGCAACAATGTCTGAGACTCCTATCACTATCAAAGACCGTTTGGATGCCCAGGTTCTGGGCACATACCCTGGGTTATGTGGGGGTTCAAGATGCTGCTATTGGGTCCATGCAGATCTAAGTGACCTGCAATGTCACCCAGGACCATGGTGTCATCTGAGCCTGGACTGCTGCCAGTAGTAGCCCTGCTACAGCAGCATTTTGTATTGATATCCATGGCTCCTGCTGTCACTGAAAGAAGTGAGGACAGTGCGGCTAGGGCTGCACAGCATTGGCCTTACCCCTCACCAACTGCACCACTCTAGAGAATGGGCCCTGCACCTCCCCAGGGCAGCATGGTAGAGCTTGTCCTGAATATGAGAGAGCGGGAAAGCAATCCCCCCCCCGTCCGGCACACAGTAGAGTGATAACACCCTTGCTCCTCACCACTTGCTGCTTGCCACCTACAGCAGGCTGGAAAAGTTCATCCTGTGGACAAAAGAGTGGGAGAACTGATCCTGACCCTCACTGGCTATAGCACTCAGGACCGTGGGGAATGCAGCTAGCCCAGGCAGCATAGTAGAGCTGACCCAATTGACAGAGGCAGAGGTTGTCTGGTGGCACAAGTGGGTGTGGGAGATCTGGCCCTACTCTTCATCTCCCATATGGGAGGGGGTGGGAGGGAGATGACATCCCCCTATCCTACCCCTTGGCACTATCACCTCCCCCAGACAGCAGTACTTGCATCTCACATGGGAAGAACACTAGAGCTGATCCTGTGGCAGGGGAGGAGGGGATGAGTGGGCCCAGAGGGCATGAGAGCAAGAGGACAGACCTTGCCCACACTCATCTTCCATGTGATGGCATGGATGAGGAAAGAAAAATGCTCTCCTTCCCCTCACTCCCTGCCACCTGCAGCAGGTGAGAGAGCTGGCTCTAGGTCCACCAGAGTGGGAGAACTTGCCCCTCACCAGCTACAGCACACAGGAGAGCAGGCACAGAACCTCACCTGGGCAGCATACTAGAGCTGACCCTGTTAGCAGTGCTCAGGTGAGCTGGACCTGTAGGCATGAGAACAGGGGAGCTGCTCCTGCCCCTTCCCTGGTATGCCATAGGGAAAAGGAAACAGATCCTCACTCTCACCCCTTGCCACCTGCAGGAGAGCCAACCTCAGGGGCCATGAATGGGAGAGCTGGCCCTACTCCTCACCAAGTACAGCATTCCAGAGACCAGGCCCTGCACCTTCCTGGGCAAAACAGTAGAGTTGGTCCTGGTTGTATGAATGCTGGTGCTGGTGGGCTGGATGTGAGGGGGCGAGAGGAGGAGAACTGGCCCCACTCCTTGCTGCCTGCTGCAGTGGGTGAGCTAGCTGGATCCATGTGGGAGAGTTCTCCTGGGTGGTGGTGATGAGGGACAGCTGGCAAGCTAATCAACCCAGCCACTACCCAGGCCTGGAACCAGGACTATGAGGTAGCCCACCCCAATACTAACCTCATCTGAACTGCTGGAGCATAAGAAGGGGCAGGACCTGCATATCCAAAGCTATAGGACCTCCAGGATGCAAGACAACAATAGGACATCCAAAAAGAGCCCCAGTGAGAGGCCACTATTGATAGTGTAGCAGAAGTCAGTGGCCTCAGACCAGACCAGAGGCATCAATCCAGACTTTAATTCATTGCAAGGAATACTTGCAAGTAAAGATACATGAACTAAAGGGTATACTGTGTGACTCACTGGGCCACTAGAGCTTCCTTGCAGAGATTTTTGTTTGGTTTTGGGGGTTTTTAGGTTTGGTTTGGTTTTTTGGTTTTACTTTTAAATTTCGTTTTAGGGGGACTGGTTGCAAGGGCAGAGAGTGGAAGCATGGGGACAGGGAGATGAATGGAACTGGGATGCATGGTGTGGATGTCAAGAATCAATAGAAAGTTAAAAAAATAAATAAATCATCTGTTTCTGTTTGAGTGAGTTTATCTTCCAAATAATTCATCCATTTCATATGGTCATCAAAGTTGTAAGTGTTGTTTATAATAATCTTCACCTATGCTTTTAGTATCTGTAAGATCTGTAGTGATGTCACTTTTTGTGGATAGTATTATTTGTGGTCCTGAGACAAACTAAGTGATGTTTTTTAGAGATGGCTTTGGTTTAGGTGACTTTTGTCTGTTTGAGTTATGCTTTCAATCTCAAGGAATTTTGTTCTAATGTTTATTAGTTTTCTTCTGCTTATCTTAGATCCCATTTGCTCCTCTCTTTCCAATTTCTTGCAATGGATGATTGTAGTGTCAATTTTTAAGTCTCTCTCATTAGCTATAATATATGTATTATACCTTACACATTTCCCACTAAGAACAGTAACTCTATTATTTTTAATAAATGTTATTTTTATTTTCAGTTCAAAGTATTTTATTAATGCTTTAGTAATTTCAAGATATTTTAAAGGTTCTCTTGAAATTTCATCAGTGACTTGTGTCACATAAAAATGAGTTTAATCTTTTAGCATTTGGGGGGTTTTCCTAATGTTAGTCTTAATTCTGTTGTGGCCTAAGCATAAATTATACACCTTTTAGTCTTTTAATTATATCAAGGTTTATGGCCCAGAATGTGTTTTATCTCAGTGAATGTTCCATGCATTCTTGAGAAGAAAGTGTATTGTGCTGTCAGGGAAGGTCATTTATACATGCCAATCGTATGGAACTGATTTATGATATTGTTCATCTCAGCTATTTCTTTGCTGATTTTCTGTCTAATAGGTATGTCAATATCTCATAGAAAAATGTCAAAGTCTCCCATTATAATAGTGGATTCATCTATCTTTACCCTCACAGTTCCTTAAATCATCGTCTGTTGCCTTTCTTGTTAACCACATACACACCCAGGACTGATATGTCTTCCTGGAGAACTGACAGCTTTGTCGCTTTATAATGTACTTCTTTAACCTTGAAAGTTAATTTCTCCTTGCTGTGAAATCTAGTCTGCTTCAAATGTATGCATGTACTCTCATTTCCTTTTGAGTAACACAAAACAATGATCTGTGTCATTTTGTTTATAATTTATATAAGTCTTATTTAAAGTAGATATTTATTATTTATTTTAAGGTATTATGGATTAAACCTAGGGCATCAGGCATGCTAGAGAAAGCTTTACTAATGAGTTATAGTCTCACCCCTCTTTTGACTTTTTGAGATAGGATTTTTGCTAATATGACCAAGCTGACCTTTAATTTTTTCCTATAACCCAGCCTGGCTTTGAACTTGGATTCCTATGGCCACCATGTCTAGTTTTAAGATCTTGGGGACTGAAACTCAGTTCTTCTTGCCTGTGCAATGAGTACTTACCCACTGAGCCATCTCCCCAGCCATTTCACTTAAAAGAACATGCAAACACCTGCATGTGCACAATGGCTTGCATAGTTAAATAGTAATTTATTGATAACTCCAGCTTCCTGCCATTTTTAGGTTACACTGGTAGCTTCTAAGCTCATGTGGCTACCTGATAGCTAGAAATCTCTCCTGTTACTGTAACTCTTTTTCCTTTCCAAATAACTGAGGAAAACTAGGACAAGACAGTACAGAAAGAATTGAAATATAATACCGATTAATTTACTCTGAAGAACACAAAACATTTCAGGGAGGGGATGGTGATGGAAGGCATCCCAGGGCTTGCCTTTCACAGGACCATTCCTTCTTTATTGTGACACATTTGTAGTCACCTGATACTTTGAACTCAGGTTTTGGTGTTGTTTATGTGCCTTAAAGGCACTGCTCTCAGAGCCCTAAAAACCACACTCAAACACCAGGTAAGGGTGTTACTGCAATGTTAGGCTTAGATCCTGAGATTTTACAGCTCTAGCAACCTAGGCTCAGCCACCTATCCCTACTAGGCCAACAAGAAGACACCTTAATGACATGCAGAGGAAAGAGATTTACTGAGTGCAACTACATTGAAAAGAAGTGGTAAAGAGATACAATGACTTTCCAGTACTGACATGAGGATTATATTGAAACAGGAAGCATGAAGTTTAACTGATTCAGGGTATGGTCCTGCCTGTGGTTGACACAACATTATGTAGTCTCTAGTTTCTCCTGATAGTCTTGCAAATTGTCAGAACTGATTGAAATCTCCTCCTGGGAGACTGGTTCCTCTTCTACCTGGAACCAGGGCCTCAGCCTTTCTATCCTCCCTTTGTAAGAATCCTGGGGGAAAGACCAGTTCCTTGGGAATGTATTTGTAATAGTCTGATATTAGAAGAATGGTGTATAGGTGTCTCTTTAGAATATCTTTTTCCTAACCCTCTGGTGGTCATCTATCTAAGATCAAGAGCATGATAATATCGTACCTGCCAGGACAGTTACAATAAGACATGAGACTTTTAATGAGCACATGATATCCTTGTAATGTACAGAAACTACAATAAAGTAAAAAAGAAAACTAAGCAAGGGGACAAGAACAAATCTAGGTACAGTTTGATATTATTCTAGTTAATCTGCTACTGTCATAATCCCCATCCTTCTCCTTTCCTCCCTCCCAACTTTTCATTCAAGCTGTCACTTATTCACTTTTCCATCAACACAGCTGGAGTTAGGGAAAAGGCAGCTCTCTGCCTCTTGCACATCCCAACACAGCTCACCTCACTTTTTGAAATGGGGAATCATGTTTGCTTTTGTATTACAGTCATAATTACTTTGTTTTGTAGTTGTTGTTGTTGTGTTGTTGTTTTTGTCTTATGGTGTTGAAAACAAGTTCCTGGGATCCAGAAAATTCTTAAGGGGGGCTTGTTATGGAAAACTATAAAATATAGCAGCCATTTATAATTATTAATTTTGTTTCCTTCCAGTCACTAAAATATACAAGTGCAATTACCCCTTAGGCCTCTTCAAATGCTCTACTCTCTGACTACAACATTCTTTCTCAAGATAGTCATAAAGTCAATCCCTCATTTTATTGAAGGAGAGCATCTTCCCTAACCAAACTATCTGATAGAGAAAATGTAATTATTGTTCCTTAAATTGCGCTAATGGTTGTCATAGAAACTGACTGGTGTGCTATGGAAAGTGTTATATGTTTGTTGTCTGTCTGCCCCTGGCTTCTTCCCTGCAGAGCTGCTACCAACAGCCCCAGATTGTGCCAGATTCATGGAAGATGGCAGAGTGGACTAATGTCTGTCCAAACATCTTTGCTAGCACAGTGTTATGTTGAGATAAAGTCATTCAGCTTTACATTCTGTGGGTTCTAGGTAGAAAGACACTAGACTTTTCTGTTCAATTTGCTCTCAGTGTAAAATTTCATTACTAGGGTATTAGGGTATTGGCCATAGAATCCTTCCTAAATCCACCATGTGGCACAGGACTTTCTTTTTGGAAGAATAAGAGTCGACTCCATGGTTATTGTCTCTAAAATTGTGATTTGTTTTGAGACAATGTCTTACACAGTTCAGGATGTCCTCAAAATCACAGTGAAGCTAAGGGTGATCTTGAACTCTTGATTCTCCTACTTCCTCCTTTCATGTGCATAGATCCACCAGCATATGCCACTGCAACTTGTTAATTACCTCTGAAATTGATGACATATGAAATTTCAATACCGTATCTCTAATCACCATAACCATTATAACATGGGAGACTGGGGTCTCTTCTTAGGATAAGTAGTCCCATTAATAAAAAGCATTTAAGAATAGATTCAAATTGAAGCCAGTGGACAATTTTGTTAGAGTTTAAAAGAAAAAAAAAAAAAACCCTGATTAAGCCACCTGTGTATCTTAGCTGTTATTACCCAGGGGAGGAGAGTGGAGGAGAAAAGAGAAAAACCGTGCTGTCTGTGTTTCTGTCAGGGAAGCCTGTTACATGACAGCAGACATGGTGTGAAAGGGAGCTTTAGAGAAAAAGCAAGAAAGTCCAAAGTGTCAGGAAAGGCATCCGTAGGTTCTACTGACCATCCAAAAAAGGAGAGAGTGAGACAGAGAAAACAAAAAGGGAAAAAGTTGCAACTTTCTGAGTAAAGACTCAGCAAGGTAGGCAAATGTAACTGGGCCATATCATTGCTGGGCCTGTAGGTACTGGGCTGGCATAAGAAATCTGGGGAGGAAAATACCATGTCTCATCAGTGGAAAAATTGTTCTGTCCATCTCTTTAGCATTGTAACCCAGCCTTCGTATTGGTTGTCCCTTGGCTAGGTGATTGACAGGTCTAACTGGGATGAGTGCTTGGCAAATACTCTATCACTGAGCTACATTTCCAGCCTTGTGTTTTATAGTTTATTATTCACCTGGCTGTCTGAAACATAAACATATGCATATGTCACTGCAGAAAAAGAAAGCTTCTGCAATTCATGATTTTTAAAGACATCAACTTTTTATATAAAATCAGCTAACACTTTTCAAGCATTAAATGAATAATTTGAGAATATTAGTTAATTATGCAGAACTGACTTTGTAGGAGACATTATTGTCCTAATAGCAGACAAAATATTTATTTAAACATCTAAATTAAAGTAGTTTGTAGGTAAAAATAGAGACAAATTGTTTTCATAATTGTAACAATTTATGTTAACATTTGTAATATGTAAAAATTATTAGATTATTAGTTACTTATACCAAAGATTATTTTAAAATATCCTGTTTCTGAATTTTCACATCTGTGGATATGAATCACATAGAGAATATCCACAGTAAGTTGTTTATATCTACGTGGCAAAAAAATACAAAAGCATGGAGATCAGTTCAAAAAGAATAAAGGTATTATAATAATTTTTTATTTATCATATTTTAAAACAACAAATATTTTAGATATATTCCGATAAAATTTATATGATATTTTGATTATAGGAAAGGGGAAATGAAAAAAAAATCAAATGAAATAATATAGCTACACAACAGCTCAATGGAGTAATGCCAGTTTCCACCATGCCCGTCTATTACTGTCTATTAACTTCTAGATCCCATGCAGCCAGTAACACAGAAATCTTAATGGAGAAATATTTATGGAATATAAAGTTTCAAACCACTGTCATGCAATTGACATTGACAATGACACAAATGAGTTCTGTCTGTAGTATTTATCTTTCTGTAAATGTGATTTAAAAAAAGGGGGGGGGGAATACCAAGAACAAGGCAATACATGAAAGGTTATTCTAGGTTCTGATTTCCTTAATGGAGAATCATGGCAACAAGTGGCAGCAGGAGCAGGAAGCTGAGAACTCACACCTTGAACTACAATCGGGAAGCAGAATGAACAAACTAGAAATGTGGCAAGATTGTATCATTAATACCTCCCCTGACAGTACCACCCAACTGGGGACCAAATATTCAAGTGCCCAAGACCATGGGGAGGGAGTATTTCTCATTCAAAACACCCCAGTGTTCTAGTTAACTTTGTTAACTTGATACATCGTAGAGTCATCTGAGAAGAAAGCCTCCACTGAAAAATTGCCTAGGTCAGATGAGCCGGTGAGCAAGTCTACGGGGGTTGTACTTCCTCAGCTGTGAGTGAGTTCCCTGATATGATGTGATGTTGCACGGATGCATGAGCAGTCCTCTCTTGGACTTCCTGCTTTAAGTTCCTACCCTGACTTCACTCAATGACAGGCTGTGACCCAGAAAACAAAACCTCTTTTCTCCCCTAAGTTGCTTTGGGTCACGGTTTTAGCACAGCACCAGAAAGTAAGCTAGAATGAGTTAAAAGCATTAGGCCATTTGCTAGTCACCACCTTACATTTCTTTGCTAAGACCCATTAGCTGTAAATCCAGAAACAATTGTAGAACATGCTAATGTAGAGAATACTCATTGATTTAGCAGAAATGCCCTGATCACACTTACATGTTTTTCAGCCAGGGAAAACTAAAAGATTAAGAGATTAAAGGGACTGCTATAATGTGCATTTACCTGAGACCTTCAAATAAAATGAACTGAGAATCACAGGTTAAGATGACATTACTAGTAAAATAAACTTTAAAATCTATTACAGAAAGTCGAGAACTGTTACACTGATCATCTCTTACATAAACTATTGCAAGTGAAACAGATACTGTTGAAGATGTAACAGTGAAGCGTCTAGAAGTTTCATGAATTTCTTACATTTTATCAGCTTCAAGGATCCTCTTGCTATCCTGCTCCATCAGAAGGCTAAATTAATGTTCATTAAAGGAAAACTAAGATGAAGATTATTAATAAAAAAATTGCTGTCTCAAAAACTTTCATTTCTGCTTTTTTTTTTAATCTAGATATATAGACTAAGAGCATCTTACCCCAGTGATTATGTAAAACTGCAAATGAATGCAGGATTATCTAAAAAACCATTATAATGAAGACAGCAGTCTTAAGCCTAAAATTGAAAATATTCAGAAAATGATTTGTTCAAGTTTCATATAAAATTTTAGTTTATGAGAATGCTTCAAAGAAATTACACTACTTACACCTGGGTACCTGGAGCCAGAGACTTTCTTCTAGACAGAGAAGCTGTACCCATGAAATATCAACAATATGGTTTCTTACAAAAGACCGATATACTGACATCATCAGCTGGCATGCCAACATGGATAAGGGAAATCACACAAAGGCCTACAACCAGATAAAGAGATACAGACAAACAATGGCTGCTAAGAAAGAAAATCAGTCTTCCCCAGGACTGAGGCCACTGATAGATTATCTTATCCCAAGTGGTCGACCCTAAACATCTACAAATAAACAACATTGAATGAATCCAGTAAGCACGCGTGCGTGCGTGCGTGCGTGCGTGCGTGCGTGTGTGTGTGTGTGTGTGTGTGTGTGTGTGTCCATGTATGGAGATCATTTGAACTTTCTCAAATGCTGTTTGCCTTAATTTATGTTTTTGTTTGTTTGTTTTTTAAGACAAAGTCTCTCATTGACCTTGAACTCACCAATATGGGCTTGCCAGAAAACCCAGTCTCCACATTCCCTGCTCTGAGATTGCAAGTGCATGGCATACTTCTGCTCTAAAAAACAAAAAACAAACAAAAACCTGGATGTGAAGCTTAGCATCAGGGCTTTGTGCCTCCATGTTGGGCTCTCCATCAACTGATCATTTTAATAATAAGCTAGTATTGAGTGAAAACCCAATTGATTGATCACCTATCAAGATTATTTTTTTGGAAGCAATATTTGCCTTTGACTGAATACTATTGGTACTGACCCAATTATACCCAGAAACACATCAGAGCTTCTGCTGTACAGAGGCTTACAGACACACTGAATAGAAGCAAGACTTCCCCAAGTTTACATTCAATGGGAGAAGGGAAAGACAACCAAGGCTTGCTGTCTGTGAAGAGTGCTATGAAAACTAATAGAACAGGCTGAGGAATGGGAGAGGAGAGTATAGACAGGGTGCTGAGAAAGACCACAGAAATAACTGGGAAAGAGTGTTCCTGGCAGGGAGAGCAGGAATGCAGAGACTTAGGCAAGGGCATGACTGAAGTATGTGATACAAGTAAGAAGGCAAGGTGTATGATACCAGAAGAGAGGGCAAAGGAGGAAGTAATAGCAGAGTTGGGAAAAAAGAATAGAGTCTGGATGTGCAATGACAAACTTTGGGACAGATTCAGCAGCAAAGTGAAATTATTTGACTTCTACTCTTAAACATCACCCTGGCTGTCAGGGAAAGAGCAAATGTAAAGGGAATGGGGTACCTAAGAAAGAATTGGAGTTGTTCATGTAAAGAGCATGGTGTTCACCTCTAAGAGATGTTGTAGTAGAGGGAGTGATCAAACCCAGTGCATATTTTGACTATAACCTAGACATCAAACTTTAGCGGGACTAGTACATTGCATGCAAAAGGAAGCAACCTCTTTCTGCCTTCCACCACCTGTTTAAAATGGATGAAGACTAGCCATGGCCAAGATTTACTTATGATTTGCCTTGGTAAGTTCTGCCACTCCACTACCACTTAACACAGAGACATGTGGACAAAGACAAGTAACTGCTGGGCCATGGACCGGCAAGCAGAAACTCCTGTCTATTCTTCTAAACTTTGTTGTTGTCCTAAGTTTCTGGGTTTGGAGGGGCTGATCACATCTTATCACATCACTTTTAACTCAAGCATTAGCTCGGGACTGGCTATAATTGGGCATCAGATGGTTTTGTCTGAAGAGGGAAATTACCCCAGAGTCTGAGACATTTCTGGAGAGTATAGTCTTGGCAGAGAGGTTCCCACTGGGGAAACAGGGAAGAGTTGCAGAGTGTGGTTCACCAAATGATTTGTTAACAAATACAGAGAGCTTCTGTTTCATCAGCTAATTCAGGGATTTGATTCTGCCATGAGTCAGGATTGTTCATTTGCTGAAAGTTTGTGAATTACACCTGGACTGTCAGGGTTTTAGACTCATGGCATGTATAGCCTCTTTTAGAATTAGCCTTCATTCCCAGGAAAAGAATTCATATTTTCCAATTCCCTTTACCCACTTCCAAACACCTAAGAAATAACTAGATGGACTCAATACTCAATACATCTCCTCTGGACTTGCCAAAATCATCACACTTCACACCATCTGTTGCCCGATAAGGCTATCCCAATGTCCCTGACTCGTAGAGGAGATCCTTGGCCTCAGTTAACATTTTTCCATTGACTTTCTGCCAAGTTTGTGATGAGGCCTAATGTAGGCTTTTCCACATCAGCAAGGCTTTTGTGTACCATAGTCCAAGGCCCCCTCTATTCTAGCCTCACCATTTTTACATCTACAACTATTGCTAGCAGTTTAAATTTTGCTCCCAATTGGTGACAGTACACAGAAAGAAAGACTCTTGTCTCAGAGAGCTGTTCCTCATTAGGCTGGCTACAAAGACTTCCTACCATTTTATCCTGCTATGTAGTCATGGATGGCCCCATTTGACTGTGAGATGTACTCTTCTTCTCTTTGCCTGTCTAATACTAGAGTTATTACAATGTGGACAAGAACCATGCAGGTGCGTCATTCTCTTTGGGTAGTTCAGTGATGGTCACCTAAAAATAATTCTAATGGTGATGGTTTATTTATTGCTATAGACAACTGCTTGGCTAGGATAATGAGATACAAAAGCAGACAATGAAAAATACAGATTACAACAAAGCATAGCAATGTCATACTAAATAGTAATGTATATGCACCAATATTTTGTATGTATTCGTGTGTATGCTCATATGAGTTCCAATATGTGTATAACTATGTGCCTGTGTGATTATCAGAGATCAGCCTTGAGTGTCATTCTTCAGAAGCAATCTAACTTTTTTTTCTGTTTTAAAGATGAAGTCCTTCATTGACCTGGTAGCCATACAACAGACTAGCTTTCTGTCCAACAAGCCCCAAGGATATTTCTATCTCTGCCTCCTTAGCACTGGGATTACAGGTGCATGCCACCGTGTATGGCCTTTCTTTTTTTAAATGTAGGTTCTGGGAAGACAGTTCCTTGTGCTTGGATAGCAAGTACTTTACCAACTGAGCTATTGCATCAGCCCTACACTCTAACTTTTGAGCCTCAACTATCTAAGACTATTCAGGATCAGCCTGACAAGTGATTGCACACTGACTGAGTAGATTCAAATAATCAAGATTTACCTTGTCTTCTTTGGCATGTATAATGACATCACGGATACCAGAGTTGATAAAAAAATACATCATCATGAGGTCATTATTATTAATGACCTTTATTTGAAAGTCACTATGACATAGTCTCATATGTATGAGGGAGAAAGGTACAAGAAATGCCCATTGCAGCATCAGATTTCCCAAACAAAGGCACAAATCATTACCCAAATGGAAAAGATAAAACAAAATCATGAAAATTACTGGGATGTCTGTACAATGCCTTGAAACAATATTAATAGTCCCTGGGCAGAGTTCCTAAAAGCACCAATGAGATTTTATAACCTGACAGTTTATCATATTTATGGCTAATACATTGTTTTGTACAATGTTTTAAGAGTATCTTAAAAAAATAACAGGTAAATTGTGAATCCTAAAATAGATTTAATCTGGCTTAAATTTTTTGGTTGACTGAATAAGCAATAATTAACTATGGCTTTGACCTAATAAAACATCAATGGTACTCTGAAGATATAAACAATATAAAGCCAATGTATGGAAGGCATTTTTTAAATTAGGTAACACCTTTATCAGAGAAAATCATGGTTTGCTAGAGGAAAAAAGGAAAAGTTTTGACCCCAGAAACAGACTAGATAAATAGATAGATAGATAGATAGATAGATAGATAGATAGATAGATATTGGCAGTTACTATAGAGTGGATAGAAGAAAAATCTGCTTCCCTAGGGGGGAAATAGAACATCTTCCCAAGCACAGGACACAGTGGTATCCTTAGGGAAAGATGAATGAAAAAGATGTAAGAAATAGCCACCACCAAAGGAAAAGCTGGTCTCTGTCTTAGGTTCCTCCACCAATGCTCAGAAGGGGTCTACCACCACTAAGAGGACTTTCTCCCAAAGTTGACAGCTAACCCACAGAAATTTTTGCCATGGAGGGAACAGATATAAGCATTCTGAAATCCCCAAACATGAGAATTGCATACAGTAAGAAGGAGGCTAATGCTGGGTAAGCATGGACTAGGGCACCAAAGAGCTACTCTAACTACCATGAGCCTAGACTGGGTATAAAGCAAGAGGAGTAGGCTTCTGAGAACAGTCATATGCAGGGATAAAACATGCAGGATTACTTATGACCTAAATAATGTGGGGGAGAAATGCCTATGAAAGCACTATGCTGTTCTACTATCTGCCCTTAGATATCCGTGGTGTACTAGATGTAGTAATGACAGCAGAAAAATCACCAAGACAGCTTAAGTTCTGACTGGAACTCCATCCTTCACACCAACAGTATGGCATATAAAAAGGCATGGCTGTGTCTGGATGTGGACACAGTTTACCTCAGTAGGACACCATGTTCAGTATCCAATCAAAAAGTGTGAGATACAAAATAAAGCAGGGAAAGACTATATCGTCAAGAGCTAAAGTAGTTAATATAATAGGACTCAGAGATGAATCAAATGTAAATGGAGTTCTTAATTGGTCTAAATAATAAAAACCCAGAGTCAGATATAAAGAAAAATACTGAGAGATTGAAGAGAAGAAGGAGCAAGCCAAAGCCACCCTTACCTCATAAATTTCCCAGCAGAAAAGAGAGTGAGGTCCTGTTTCTTCCAGTTTATATCCTCTCTGCCCCAGCATCTTACTTCCTGTTTCTGCCAAGTCTGTACAGTCATCTCACTTCTTGTCTGTTCAGACCTCCTGACCTCTATGGTTAACTAGTGGCAAGATCTATCCTCTGATCTTCAGACAAGCTTTATTTGTACAAGCAAGATATCACCATAATTAAATACTGGGGAAATCCACAAGGGAATATTGATGGGAGATGTCATTCTGTAAATATGTTTTGTTTATTGGTTAATGAATAAAGCCCTGTTGGCCAATAGGAAAGCAAGATAGGCAGGACTAGGAGACAAGAAGGATTTGGGGAGATATAGTAGAGGAGATTCAAGACTTGAGAGGGAAGAGGTCCGGACCCTCTCTTCCGGTAAGATAAGACTAGGTGGAAACACTTAGATTGATAGAATGGGTTAATATTTAAGACAGAGTTGGCAATAAGAAACATTAGTAACAAGCCAATAGCTTTATATCTAATATAGCATCTCCATGTGTTATTTGGGATTGACTTGGCACTGGGACTGGGACCAGGCTGGTGGGAAAAGTGCTAGTAACAAAATGGCACCTGAAACATGGGTACTAAGAACTTCCACTTAAAACTTAACAAAAGCATAAGAAAGGATTGTAGAAACAAAATGACAAAGACAAACAAATCTTCTTGGTAGCAGCATTTTTTTCTCAGTTGGACTCTGTTTTGCTAGAGAGAAGCAAAGATTTGTGCAGCTCCTTTCAGCATAAGCTGCAAACCCTGGTAACAACTTAATGGTGTGTATGAGAGCTGGCAGTGGCAGTGACCACACCTCCAAGCCAGCAGCATGCTGCTGGATGGCAGCGTAGACCAAGGCGGTAAGCCCAGCTCTCAGTGCTGGCGGTAAATATACCTCCGCCATCTTGGATAGACAGCAGCTACAATAGCTGTGGCTTTCATTTAGCAATGTTGTTTAGCAGATAAAAGACTAGAAAAAGATAAAGATTTACAGTAAAGACAGATTCAAATTTAGAAAAACCTCTAAAGTTTTACAGTATGTTTTAAAATATGTGTAGGCTTGGGAAAGAAAAAGAAACAGGATAAAGTGGTTTAAAAAAATAGAAAGAGAGTAGCTGGGTGTGGTGGGACACGCCTTTCATCCCAGCACTCAGGACACAGAGGCAAGCAAGTCTCTGTGATTTCAAAGTGAACCTGGTATACAGAGTGAATTACAGGGCAGCCAAAGTTACACAGAGAAACCCTGTCTCAATAAATGAAAAAAATATATATAGAAGTAAAAGAAATAGAGTAATTAAAAAGAAATACCACGTAAAAAATGGAAAATACACAGAGACTCTGGATACTGTATGCTATTGTGTTGTCTTTGAATTGCTCAGTTGCTAAGGAAGGAGCGACTACTATTAAAATACACTTGATTATCAATGCTAAATTAATACAATTTAGATATTTTAAAAATGCTTTGACTTCCAAATGTAAGTCTAAGAACAGGTTACTGGGGACAAGAATTTCTATTTTTGTTTCCACAGAAAAAGAAAAGCTGTGTATTTCTTCTAGACTGACATGGTTTGATCAAGCAAGACCCCCTGAAGCAGTGTCCCAGGTGATGAAACATTCAAAACAGCTGGAACAAGGAGGCCTTTCAGACCAGTACAGCCAGGATTTCTGGGTCTTCTTAGGATACCTATCACAGCAGCCCCTACCAGCAGGAAGCAGTTTGAAAAGAGCAACGTCCAAATTCCCAAATATTGTTTATAAATATTTGTTTTCATTTAAATGGGGTTGTTTATAAATGATTAATGATCACAACCAATCTCTTTTTAAAGGTAAAAGGGGATTGTGTTATAGAAATTAATACTTTGTTTTGGAATGGATTTTCAATTGCTGAGACAAATTGAAAGTTAATTTTGTGACATGTGTATTTCTCCTCTTGTTTAGGTATAGTGTATATATAGCTCATTTAAAAATGCAATTGCTGTCATTGTACAGACTCCAAACCCCTTAACATGGGTCTCAGTTAGAAGCCAGGGCAGTCTAAGGGACCTCTGCAGTAGAACCAGGATGTATCCCTGGTGCACAAAAGGGCTTTGGGAGCACATTCCACATGAAAGGATACTCCCTTAACCTAGAGGCAGGACAGAGGGCCTAGTCCCTACTCCAAATGACTTGACATATTTTGTTGCTCCCTCCTGGAAGGCATCACCTTTCCTGTAGGATGGAAGGGTGGTTGAAGGGCATGGGAGGGAGGGAGGGAGGATAGAAGGGAAGGGAGGAAGAAGGGGGCAGAAAGGGGAATTGGGATCGATATGTAAAATAAGAAAAAAATAAAATCCTTTGTATACGGATAAAAAATTAAATAATAAAAATGCCATGTTAAGTTTTCTCTTCAAACCAATAATGGCTCCCTCTTCTATGTTCTCTCTCATCTTCTATTCCTACCCTGACTCAATCTTCCTAGTCACACGTGCTTTCCTCTCCTCCCCTTCTCTTTCTCCTAGTTCCTTCTCCCCTTACTGCCCCTTCCTCTCCCCATGTGCTCTGGAGAACTTGTCCCTTCCCCCTTCTGTGAGGGACTTAATATGAATCTTAGAATCCACCTTGTATCCTAGTTCCCCTGGTGGTGTGAATTATAGGCTGGTGATCCTTTGATCTAGGTCTAAAATCCATATGTGAATGAGTACATACCATGTTCCTCTTTTTGTGACTGGGTTACCTCATTCAGGATGGTTTCTTCAAGTGCCATCCACTTGCCTGTGAATTTCAAGATTCCATTATTTTTTTCTGCAGCGCAGTATTCCATTGTGTAGATGTGCCTCATCTTCTTTATCCATTCTTCAGTTGAGGAGCATCTAGGTTGCTTCCAGGTTCTTGCTATTACAAATAATGCTGCTGTGAACATAGTTGAACAGATGTCTTTGTTGCATGGATGTGGATCATTTGGGTATATGCCTAAGAGGGGGATTGCTGGGTCCTGTGGTAAATTAATTCCCATTTTCCTGAGGAACCGCCACACTGATCTCCAAAATGGCTGTATGAGTTTGCACTCCCACCAGCAGTGGAGGAGTGTTCTCCTTTCTCCACATCCTCTCCAGCATAAGTTATCATTGGTGTTTCTAATTTTAGCCATTCTGGCAGGAATAAGATGGTATCTCAAAGTTGTTTTGATTTGCATTTCCCTGATAGCTAAGGATGTTGAACACTTTCTTAAGTGTCTTTCAGCCTTTTTCATTTCCTCTATTGAGAATTGTCTCTTCAGTTCTGTACCCCATTTTTAATAGGGTTATTTGGTGTTTTGTTGACTAGTTTCTTGAGTTGTTTGTATATTTTGGAGATCAGCCCTTTGTCAGATGTAGGAATGGTGAAAATGTTTTCCCAGTCTGTGGGCTGCCATTTGGTCTTGTCAACTGTGTCCTTTGCCTTACAGAAGCTTCTAAGTTTGAGGAAGGTCCATTTATTAATTGTTGATCTCAGTGTCTGTGCACCCAGAATTATGTTCAGGAAGCAGTCTCCTATAGCAATTTGTTCAAGGGTACTTCCTACTTTCTCTTCTAAGAGGTTCAATGTGGCTGGATTGATATTGAGGTCTTTGATCCATTTGGACTTGAGTTTTTTGCATGGTGACAGACATGGGCCCCCCAGACTGATAGCTGGGAATCCAGCATGGGACTGACTCAGGCACCCCTGAAAATGAGTCTCAGCCAGAAGGTCTGAGCAGTCTGAGGGACTGCAGACAGTGGAACCACGATGTATCCCTGGTGCACAAAAGGACCTTGTGGGCACATACCCCATGGAGGGATACTCCCTTAACCTAGAGACAGGAGAGAAGTCCTAGTCCCTACTTCAAATGACCTGTCAGATCTACATGACCCCAAGTGGATGGCATTCCCCTACATGTGGAAATGGGGTGGGGGATGGGAGGGTGGTCATGGTGCATGTGAGGGGGCAGAGAGAGTATGAGGGAGGGAGGGAGTAAGAGGTAACTGGAATCGACATGTTAAAAAAAAGATGCTATTCTGTGTATAACAATTTAAGAAATGCTCCATATGTTTAAATATGCTTTAATCCATCAAGTGCATTTCAATAAGAAATACAATATCTCAATACTTTATTACAAGTATTGAAATAATTGAAAATAATTAGAATTGGTTATTTTTTTCATGGATGCTAAATAAAAGTTAACCAATTAGGAAGCTTAACAAAAAATAATAAATAAATAAAATAAAAATGCAATGTATAATTTAGTACAGATTATAGTCACCTATAATAGTCAAACCTTATAGTTAGTTAGGTTTTGTAGATATACAGAGATGTATTTGAGATGAATAAGCATTCTTCAAACCTTTTAAAAACTTACATAATATGGCATTAAAATGGTTTACACAAGTGCTCCTGGCAGCACCACCTGTGTCAGAAAGGAAGATGTACATCAAAAGAATTCATTATGGAGTTTACTTCCAATATGGCAACACTAGCCATTTGGGTAAGATATTGCTCTTGTCTGGATTGTTTGACTTTATGCTGTATAAACTGGACATGCAGGACCCACAGGAAAGTGACTGCTGAAACAAGATGGACATCACTACAGAGTTGCTGTCTCATGGAAGAATCTGCCAGAAGTTCTGCAGGACACAGAGAAAAGTGACTGACAAACTGCCAAAACAGGTGAACAGTTTGAAATTTCCTGCTTTGCTGAGAAGTCTGCCAGACACTATATTGCCTATAGGCTGAAGATGAAATATTACAAAAGAACTTCGGGTGACTGACCAGGCAGCAACTTGTTGCTATCATATCTAGAGTTAATATACTATCCTTCTGTGGTCTTTGGTGGATTTGAAGACAGATAGTTTTGGTTATAGTTTTCCTTAGTTATGACTAAAAGTAAGTTACTTATAAGACTTTAGAATTAAAAATATAGGATAGATGATAGAATATTTTCTTTAATTCTTGATAATGTTAATGGACTAAATATTAACTATAGTTCTTGCTTAATAATTGTTTTGTTAATGTAATTTCACTATGTTAAATTAAAAACCCTTCTTTTTATTTAGACAGAAAAGAGGAGATGATGAAAGATGTAATTCTTTAGATATGTTTCTCTTTGGCCAATAGGAAAGCAAGATAGGTAGGACTAGGAGACAAGGAAGATTCTGGGAGATGTAGTGGAAGAGAGTCAAGATGTAGAGACTTGAGAGAGAAGAGGGTCAGACCCTCTCTCCAGTAAGATAAGACCAAGGGGAAACACTTAGATTGATAGAAATGGGTTAATGTTTAAGACAGAGATAGCCAATAAGAAACGCTAGTAACAGGCCAACAGCTTTATATCTAATACAGTGTCTCTGTGTGTTATTTGGGGCTGGCGTGGCTATGGGACCAGGCTGGCAGGAAAGCTGCTCATAACAGAACATGACTGGGATTAATATGCTAAAGGTGGAAGCAGAAAAGGCAGAACATGAACAAATTACAAAGGAAACTTCCATAGCAAGTTGAAATTGAATAAATAAAACCATTACAAATTCACATATGGAATCAGTGATGCAGATGTCTTGGCAAGAGCATTTATATCAATCAGCATGCATACACACAATTTGGCATTATAAGACAAGAGTGCTGTGGTTCCTGTGCAAGATGCCATGAAAATTTTTGAAGCATTCTGTATTTTCTAAACACTTTTTTTTTCAAAAACAAGAAGTATTTTTGATGGGTTTACAAGCTAACTTATTAGTGGGAATAAAAAAATTGATGAACTAGAAAATATGCCTATGTGGTCTGTTTTGTTAATATTTAAAATAAAAAATATCCACACCAAAAATATACCAAACAAGGGCTCTTGAATAATATATACTTTAATATACATTGGATGAAACAGGAAGGAATCAAAGCTAATGGGACAGAAGAAATATTTGAAGGACACTGGCCATGAACTTTCTAAAAATAAATATTTCAAAAAAAAGATCCCAGATGCTCAGATAAACACAAGCAGAATATATGCCAAATAATATAACTAAAAATGAAATATCAATATGAGATTTCAAAACAAAGGCTGAAATTAAGCATATTACATATAGAAGAACAGACTATAACAGCAGAAAACTGTGTAACTAAGTAGTGGACTGGCATGTTATAATAATAAAAAGGGGGAAACCCAGAATTTGTCCCTCAAATATGTGCCTCAAAATGCAGATAAAACATAAAACTGTTGTAATCAAGCAACAAAGTATTTCCCCCCAGAATATCTGGCCAAACAAAATGTTAAAGAAAATTCCTCAGTAAGAAGAAGCCACAGTCTGCACACAGAGTCTTAGAAATGTTTGTCACTTTAGCATAAGCAATGGGAAAATTAGCTGAACACAAAAACTAACATGCAAATTAAAGGAAAATAACTGATAGTTAAGATCATTTGTGGCATATGAAGTATCTAAGTTAATATCAATGGATTTTAAATCTTATTTAATAGCAATTATTAATAAAAGAACAAGTATATATAACACTGTTCTATCTGATTTTTGTTGCTGTATTAAACATAACCAAAGCAACCCAAAGACCAAACTGATTTTAGCCTATCACTAAGGAAAGGCAGGGTAGAAATTAAAGCAGACACCATGGAGGATTGCTGCTTACTGGCTTGCTTCTTGATTGCTCAGCCACCTTTCTTTATACAGTCCAAGCCCATTTCCTAAAAATGGCACTGCTTACAGTGGGCCAGACCTACTTGTATCAATTAGCCACCCAGAAGATACTCCATAGATGGGCACTCATGCCAATCTAAGGCTATTCCTCAATCATGTGTCAAGTTGATAAGATTAGTAATCTTAACCAGAAACTAATTCATGAATTTAAAATGGTCATTCTTGCTAGAAGCATAAACAGTTGTCAAACATAATAAGCACAGCACTTGCAATTTTCAAATACACCCTTGAAAAAACAATATTTCAGCTCTGTATAAATAGGAACTTTTATAAGCCTTCTTAAAAATTATAGCAGACATAGATAGACTTTAGAATTACAGTTTTCAGTACAAACTAAAAGTAACTTGTCATGATGTATCAAGCACTCTTTGAAGCTATTTTACATATTACTTCACCTTATTCCCCTAACTGTTTTGATATAGGGACTGCTATAAATGCTAGATATATAAGAAAAATGGCAGGTGGAAAATTTATCACATTTGCAAGCAAAATCACTACTAAGTGAAGGAATTAGAATCCTCATTAAAGCAGCCAGGTTTCATTGTCCAGCTTCAAAAAGACTATACCCTGCTATCATAACAAAAGATGCTAAAATAGTTCTGATACAAATTCATATTGAAAGTAGATGCTAAGAAGTAATCATGGGAGTCCTTAAATATTTCATCTCCTTAGTATCCTAGCAACTTGCACATGATAGCAGGAAATAGAAAATGTTCATATTTAATGGAAAATATTTATATTTAATACCAAGTCATCTAGCAATGTACTAGGAAGTAATACAATGTTATAGAAGAACATGAAATTAATAAATTATAAATTATATATTATAATTAATTATAATTATATATAAATTATATATTCATAATTTATAATATTTAGTGAAGAAGAGTTTAAAAGAACTGTACAGTGTAGCATTGTTAAAAATATAAAATCATAAATGCCAAATTAATGGCAATTTGATTGAAGACAATCCAGTTTACTTTTTATCTGTATTTCTATTTCTTTGATATATCTTTAAAAGGAAAACATTTTAAGACAGAATAAAATATGCATATTTAATCTCTTTACATGATTTTTGTTCTTTAGAAAGACTGGAAAAATTCTAAAATCTATCCTTATATTTGTCTATGTAAAACGTTTAAAAATCTGAATCCTGAATTACTAAAGCTAAATATAAATAAAATTGGAAATTAAATCTCACCACATATTGCTCAAAATAATATCATTAATATAATCATTCTAGTTATATTGTTCAAAATTTTTAAAATTCTAATCATTAATTATGATAAGTGTGGTGATTTGAAAGAAAATGGCCCCCAAAAGGGATGGCACTATTAGAAGGTGTGACCTTGTTGGAATATATGTGTTCTTGAAGGAAGTGTGCCACTCTGGGGGTGGCCTTTGAGGTCTCTTTTCCCAAGCTTCATTCAGTGTGACAGTCAATTTCTTGCTCCCTATTGTCTTCCTGCATACTGATAATGGACTGAACCTCTGAAACTAAAGGCCACCACCTCAATTTTTTCTTTGTAAGAGTTTCTGTGGTCATGGTATCTCTTCACAACAATTTAAAAAACAAAAATCTAACCAAGACAACTAGGATACCTTAATCATGAAATCATTATGGATGCCTATATTAGAATATTAACATTACAATAAATTAGTCAGGAAACAACAGATTTCAGAAACTGGGCTAAGATACAAAAGAGATAAACAAAAATGACCAAAGGCCCATTTATAAGCATATTCAAATTCAGTAGTAATCTTAACAATTCTTACAAGTGAGATGAACTATGTGTTACTGCTGAGTTTAAGAATGTTCTGTGTGGTAAACCTTTAGTGTATGGTGTGATCATGCATTTCCATGTGGGAACACAGTGTTATAAGCCCCTTCTGCACACTCCATCCTGAATACCAGTCCCCATTTCCCATGTTTGTTCTCTACTTCAAAGGCCCAGCTTCCCTGATCTAGACAAAATTAATAGCTTTCTCCTAGAATTCTACTTTTATTCCTTGGCTCCCGATTTTTCTTCTCTGTCACAAAACCAGGGTATGTTACCCTTATTCTAAGAACTATCCAGGAATCTCAAAGGGAATCTTCAAATAGGATGTAAGTTCTAAGGGATGGAGAGACAGCTTACAAAGTGCTTTACACACAGGCCTGAGAATCTAGATTCTGTTCTCTAGGACCTAACTTAAAACTCAGACATGGTAGGGTGTTTGTCTGCAACCCCATCAATAGAGTTATGGCAACAGAAGGAGCCCTAGCCTGGGCTTTGTTGGCTAGTCAGTCCCTGAAATGATTAGTGGACAATAAAGACACCTTATATCCACCTTTGGCCTCTATTGTGCACATATAGGTATGCACAGTCCCACACATGTGCACATTATACACACATGCACAAAAATAAGCTATCATATTACTAGTCTTGTCCCCTTGATTAGATGAGTTCAAACCTGAAATATATAGTTTAGGAGGAAGAAAATTAATTACTTATTTGTTGAAGTTACCAAAAAACCTATTATTCATGTGTCTAACATAAATTTGATGGAAACAATTACTTTAAGCTGTGGTTTTCACAGCTTTCTGCTGAGCACAATTTGCCCAAAACAGTAGGATTCAGTAAATATCCAGACTGTGCATTGCTTTAGTAAGTTGTTTGAATGAGAAAATATACTAGTCAGCCTCAAGGTGTAAAGATGAGAGCACACTCCAATTTTACTTCATAAGATTCTATAATCTACTTAAACATCATTCTAAGGTGCTGAAACCCTTAAGTAAAAGCTACGTTTTGATTTTTCTTCAATAATCCAGGCCTCAAGTTTATCTGATTTAATTCTATTCACAGCTTGCCATTTTCATAGCTAAGCACCAGGACAAAGGTTGATATCAATCTGAGACAAGCTATGTGAGATACATAGAAATTCTTCACTGGATAAGAGTTTAGAGAACAGACCAATTAAAAGAACAGTTCATCTAAAATTATAGTTGGTATTTATTTTTAAAAATTAAGCACACTTATAGTTACTTATCAGATGCTGTTTCCTCTCTGATACATGGAGAAAATAAACTGACTGGGGGATTTGTCCATCAATGAATCACAGAAGTTTAATTACTCATGCATGAAAACAGAATGCAAAGAAAAGTATCCACTGTCAACAGGGTGGAAGGTAAAGACAAAAATAACATAAATTCTGCATCTCCGAGTGAGTGAAGAGTCAACTTAGGTAACTTGATGAGATCCTGTTTCATAATATAAAGTGAAAAGAAAGCTGTGGGTGTAGCTCAGAGGCTACATTTACCTCACAAGCAGAAATCTATAAATCCAATACCTGTACCACACATCAAATAAATGTGAACAAACATGCTATATATGTACTATAGTATGTAATTCATCCTCTAAAAATTTACATCTGACAAATGACAGAACATAAATGAATTCAGTGGACACTGTGCTAAGTGAAAGGAGCCATTCACAAAAGGACAAAGTGTATGGTTTATTTCTGTGAGATGTCTAGTTTAAGCAAATCTTCATGAACAAGGAATGGTGGCTGCTCTCATGATGGAAGGAGAGAAGATGGAGATATTTAATAGGCGCAGAGATCAGTTTTGTGAAAAGAAAAGCATTTTACAGATTAGTTCTACAATACTGAATATCATTAATACCACTGACCTGTAGAATTATGATTCACCAGTGAGCTATATTTTTTTATGTATTTGTTTCCAGGACTAAACCATTTTTAAAAATGAGATTGGCTTTTAATTCAAGTAAATATTATTTCAAAATAGATGAGGAAAGCAAACAAATCACTGAGATTCGAAGTTGAACAATTTTAAAGTATGAAACTAAGATCTTTAATATCTTAAACTAGAAATACATATAAAGAGGGTTGCATCAGGATCCAATCAGAAAGCACATATTTTGGAATGTTGCACTCTGAGCAGGATGTGGCCTTTTCCTTTGAACTGTCAGTAGCTATGATTACCTATAGACATCTACACAAATCTGGGGACGATGTTTTAACTTCCAGGCATGGAGGTGGAAAGATGCTCAAGAGGGCATGCCCATCTCTAAAGATTTATAAGCAGTTGGCAGTTGCTGGGGAGAAAGATTTTCTTCAGTGATAACTGCTCATAAGTTGCCTGTGTAACTAATCTCATTCATGTTCCTGTAGGTAACTCTAATTAAACTCATTTGCTCACCAAACTAGACTTGAGTGAAACTGTTTCTTTAATTTGTTGTTGATACCCAAACTGGGGTGAAGATAGCCTACAACCTTTCAAACTCGGTGTTTTGGAGCTGGAGAGATGGCTCAATGGTTAAGAGGACCTATTGCTCTTACAGAGAGCCCAAATTCAGTTCCCAGCACCTATTTGATTGATCATAACCATCTTAACACCAGTTTTGGGATATTTTATATCCTTTTCTATCCTCCATGGGCTCTTATACATGGTACACATTAACCAACATGGGAAAATCACAAATATATAAAAATAAATAAACCTTTAAAAGTCAGCAGATAACTATATCATTTCAAAAGCTTAAAAGTCTTGAACTTCTCAGATGTGGGGACAAATTTAACCCCTTAAGTAGGTAGGAAACAACTCAGTTGCTATGATCTGTCATATCTTGGTTCTTCCCTGAGAATTTATATTTTAGGTTTTTTTTTAATCAATAGGAAAATTATAAAAATATTGAACTTCCACAGTATCCTCAATGGCTTCTTTAGGTTGTGTTTATTTTTGTTTTTATAGACATCACTTCATCTATCTTAATTACCTTTAGCTATTATCTTTGGCTCATTTTTTTTATATGAGAATCTGTCAAATTCAAGCATAGGTGCATTATTTATTACATTTCATTAAACAAACTGCAGCTAGAATTTGTTTTAAAATTTTTAATGTGGTATTTGGAAGTAGTCACACACAAGGAAATTAGAGGAGCTAGGCCTCAAATATTTTTCCAGGCTATGGGTGAGTTCTTTATTCCCAAATAAAGAGAGAACTCACTATTAATTCAAATTGATAAAATACATTATGGTATATGAACCAAGCATTCTTTCTCAAAACAGTCTTTTTTATCTTTAAAATCCAAATGAGGGTAGTGGTATAGCTCATTAATAATGTGTTTGCCTAGCATGCACAAAACTTTGGGTTCTATCCTCAGTATGAGAAAGAGAAGGGGAGATGAAGAGGGAAGAAGAGGAGAAAGACAGGAACACAAAAAAGAAAGCAGAAGCATAGAGAAAGAAGGGAGAGCAGAAGGAGAGGGGAAAGACGATTGCATTGTGGGTTTACTTGGTATACTATTGTAGTCTAGAATATTTTATAATTATGATCATATCAGTAAAAGGAAATATCCCCACATCGCCAATACATTTCACAGCTCAAATTGCTTCAGAGTTCCCTGGGAAACGGATTAGTCGATGGGCTCTTTGAATAAAAGTGGTCTGAACTGGTTTGAGCCAGTCTAAATCGGTTTGAACCGGATTGATCCGGTCTGAACTAGATAGAAACGGATAGAACCTGTCTGAATTGGATAGAAACGGTCTAAACTAGATTTTTAAAATATATAAATTGAATTAATCCAGCAGTGTTTCTTTTAACAGTTGTTATTTCCTCAGCAGTCAAATAATTTAAAGATAACAGAACAGCATATAGTATCCAAAGTTCTTCTGTGCTTTCCATCTTTACGTGGCTTTTTTATTACTCTACTTCTTCTACTCCTATTTTTTAATTTTTTGAGACAGGGTTTCTCTGTGTAACTTTTATCTGTCCTGGAATTAACTCTTTATACCAGGTTTACTTTGCAATCACAGAGATCTGCTTGCTACTGTCTTTTGAGTACTGAAATTAAAGGCATGTGCCACCACACCACCATACCCAGTTACTCTACTTTTTTTTTTTTTTTTTTTTTTTTTTTTTTGAGATGGATAGGCATGCACAACTGCTCCTGGCAACACCACCTGAGTCAGAAAGGAAGATGGACCTTGAAGAAACACGTTATGGAATTTGTTTTCAATATGGCGAGACTAGCCATTTGAGCAAGATACTGCTCTTGTCTGGACTGTTTGACTTTATGCTGTATAAACTGGACATGCAGGACCTACAGGAAATTGACTGCTGATACAAGATGTACATTGCTACAGAGTTCCTGCTTCATAGAAGATTCTGCCAGACAGTCTGCAGGACACAGAGAAAAGTGACTAACAAACTGCTAATACAGAAGGACTGTTTAAAGTTCCCTGCTTTGCTGAGGAGTCTGCCAGACACACTATGGCCTATGGGCTGAAGATGGAACATTACAGAAGAACTTCAGGTGACTGACAAGGAGAGTTGTCTCTGTCATTTCTAGAGTTTATATATTATCCCTCTGTGGTCTTTGAAGGAGTTTAAGACAAATAGTTATGGTTATAGTTTACTTTAGTTAGGATTAAAGATAAGTTACATATAGGACTTCAGACTCACAAAGATAGATGATGAAATATTTTCTTTAAATCTTGCTAAATGTTAATGGACTAAATATGGTTAACTGTGGTTCTTATTTGATAACTGTTTTGTTATACATTTTGCTATGGTAAGGTTAAAACCCTTCTTTTTATTTTAGACAGAAAAGAGAAGATGATGGGAGATGTCATTCTGTAAATATGTTTCTCTTATTGGTTAATGAATAAAGCACTGTTGGCCAATAGCAAAGCAAGATAGGTGGGTCTAGGAGACTAGGAGGAGAGAGGAAGTAGGAGGGAGGAAATCCAAGATGGAGGATAGAGAGAAGAATGCCAGCCCCTCTCTCCGGTAAGATAAGACCACGTGGAAATACTTAGATTAATAGAAATGGGTTAATAAGACAGAGCTAACCGATAAGAAACAAATAACTGGCCTACAGCTTTATATCTAAAAAAAAAAAAACATATTTCCTGAATACTTTTTACCTATTGTTTATTAAATCCACAGATGCAGAACCCAAACACTGGTAGTAGGCTAACTCTACTGCTTCAATAATAATACTAATTTTAAAAAAAGAAAATACTGTACCCTCTCTTTGTAAAGACTTCTGCTTTCCTTCTAGCAAAATCCTGAGAGTGCACTAAAAATAATCCAGTCCACCAGTTTTAGATTAAGATCATCAAAAGCAACACTGCAGAGAATTACTGTAAATGTGTGTGTAATGATTGTTCTAGAATGTTCCAGTGTACCAGTAAATTACCATGGACAGAATTTGAAATGGTGCAACTAAATGAAAAACTAAGTCACATTTAAACATAGGAGTACTTAAAAAAGAGGAAACCAAGGTGACAGTAATTTAAGGAAATTGGGTGACTTATAAGTAAATTTTCAAATAATCAAAACCCACCCCAGTGGTCACATGATTCTATTTTCCTTCCTTGGTTCCCAAAGCCCTTAAGGAACCAGCCAGAATAGTTCTTAAAGTTCGTGTATTTCCTGAGTCTTGGCATTTTGGGAGTAAGAATGCACAATGGAAATGTTTCCGGCCCCAGTGGCAAATAATGTTTAACAGGGCTTAATCACAGCCATGAGAGTCTCTCTTCAAACAAAACGTATCACTTACCAGTGACGTCTATGGCTGCCGGGTGTTTGTTTCAGTTGGTGACTTCGTACATGAAATATGACTAATATGCAATGCTCAAAATAACTTTATATCTCTTCCATCCCCAGTTCCCACCAGATCCTTCCCACACATACACACACTTGTTTCAAATGAATGGAAAGTAACCAAAACAATCCAGATGGCCAAGTGCCATTGTGGGGATTGTATTCATTTTAAGACTAAAACAAGGATCCTAGCTCCTCCCCTAGCCCTCTCACGAATGTCCCTACCCTTATGGAGTGTTCTGATCTTGACAGACTACAGACACTGCACCAAAGGCTACCTGCATGCATTCATTCGTGTATTTGAACAGAAAGAGTAAACAACTATGGCACCCAGCAGAGAACTTCACAAAGCAGCCCACCCTACCTCCTACCCATGAGGTAAATAGCAGCCAAGGCCCAACTCACCTGAATGTAGTCCTAGGTAGCTCTCCCAGACACAGTTATGTGTACTCTATTATATGTAAAGCTGTCATTGCAGTACAAAACAGGAGAGACGAGAAGGGGGGATGCCCAAGACTCTGGATTTTTTGAGTCTTAAATTAATACACTAAGCAGTCAGCAATAAAATAAATAAACAGAGGGGAAAAACACAAATATATACTTCTCTATTATATAGTAAAATGGAAGGATTAAAGAGAACAAAAGCAGGGCAGGAGAGATGGCTCAACTACTAAGAGCATGTGCCTAGCAAAGGACCCAATTTGATTCCCAGTACCCATGTGGGCCTGTAACTCTAGGTCTAGGAGATCAATGGTCTTGCCCTTGCTTCCACACTCACATGTACACACACACACACACACACACACACACACACTTAAAAAGTTTTAAAAGAGTAAAAAAGACAGTAAAATGGAAAATCAAAAATACAGATGACTCAAAAATCAAAGAAACAAAAAGGTGGATGGTGTTTTAAAGAATGACATCAGAGGTTCATTGATCTCTTCTACCTGCACCTTCTCATATGTAAACAGGGCAGAGGGGAATTACATCTAACCATACTACCGACTACCATTAAGCACATTTCTACTCTTGTGAAACCAATTTCTGAACTGTCTTTACTCTCACAAAATCTAATCCTTATTCCTTCCTTCCCTCAATTGGTAGTAGTATGTTGCTTGTCTTTATGATTTTGATTACTCTATATTCCTCATCAAAATGGAAGCACATAGAATTTTCTTTTGCAAATGGCTCATTTCACTTAGCCAATGTCCCAAGGTTCATCCATATTATAACACAGATTGATATCTCTTATTTTTAGGCTAAATAATATTCCATTATGTATGTTTAAAACACATTTTGTTTATTATTTCTTCATTTGCCAATATACATTTGGTTGGCTTCTACCTTTTGGTTATTGCGGGTAACATAGTTATGAACCAAATATATAAACATCTTTTCAAGCCCCTGCTTTCAATTACTGTGTATATAGAAGAAATGGAATTGCTGGATCCTATGATGTTATTTTCCATAGTGGTTGCACCATTTTACATTTCCACTAACACTGTCCAAATACCTGCATTCGCCACATCCTCTCTAATACTTCTCATTTTCTAGTTTCTGTTTTGACAATTTCTTTCCAAATGCATGTGAAGTACTATCTCATTGGGATTCCATTATTTTTCAGATAAAATTTCCAGAAGGCTCTTCTGCTCTTTCAGAAGACATTTAAGAAAACAGAGAATTATTCAATAAAAGATTGGTAGATGTACAAGTGATTTATGGGAAATCATCTCTCATTGAGTAATCTACCTTGAGCCCTGTAAGATCATGAAAACAAGCTCTGCCCTCTCCCAGGCTCCTGGGGTTTACTAGTCCAGAATCTCAGCCATTAAGACTAACTTTACTATGTAATGGTATGAGCTGTAAAACCTGGCGGGAGTTATTCATCACAGTTGAACTTCACCTGACACAACCAGAGGTGGTAGCAAATAAGACTGTTAAATGGCATCATCTACTTAAAGCAAAGGTTGACCATCCAATTTCCCCATTCCCTCTTTCCCCCTAAGCACTCTGCATCTTATAAAACTGAAAACACATTTACCCTGGAGCAACAACTCCCCCCTCATCTTTTAAACATGTGTGTCCCCAGAGAATGATTCCATATGCTTCTGATTCATTTACAATTAATTCATCAAAATGTTATTTTGATGTCCAAGAAGCTTTATTAAGGCTCTCTCATGAGTCTTTTTTTCTTAGAAACAGGAAATGGTGCTTTGCCAAAAGCCAAACTCAAAACACACTGGAAGAGTTTGAGCGGAGTTTGAAACACTGGGACTACAATGTCTGAGCAAATGCCAAACATGAACAAGAACAATGCTTCATCTTAACAGGCAAGCCAAGCCTGGGTTAAGAGACTATTAGTCACTGACTCTTGAGATGCCCAGCATGACATGAGCCTCTCCTGTATGAATATCATAAGATCTCAGGTGAGCTGCAAAGCAGTATGAGGATGTCAATGAGGAGATATATCTTTTCAAGTTTACTCTATCAAGACAATGAGTTTATACACCCACAGAGAACCTCCAAGTAGTCTTCCAAAGTGATCTTTCTTGTCTTTCTCTTAGTTATTTCAAACAAGAAGGCTTAGTACTGTTTTTGGACATCAGAGTCCCACTCTTACGCTATCTGTTCTCTCCACACTCCAGCTACTCTTCCACTGTGGTATCATTCAGCCTTCTATGAAACATTGGTACTTAATCACCTGAAGCACTCTGTTTCTCTTCCCATTGAACCTTTCACATTTCTATCCCATGTCAATCCTCCTTATGTGCTCCAATCTAATGAAACAGGCCAGTTTTCCCCATGTCTCATTTTACACATTCAGATCTTCAGATCTTACTTTTTATCATCTCGTATTACTTTGTCTTTCTGAATCTCATTGGCATCCTATCTTTTCAAAAGCCTAGAGTACTTATTTCAGTGTGGGTGATCATTAATCATTGACTACTCTTAAGATCACTTTTGCTATGACCTTGTGTACAATAAAAGTGAACTAACCTGAGTTTTTGTTCTAAGTATCATTAAATTATTCTAATACTATAGATGGGGATATAGTTCAGTTGGTAGGGTGCTTGTCTTGTGTGGATGAGGCCCTGAATTCAATCCTTTAGCTTTGTGAATAAACAAATAATAATAAACATACCTCCAGTATCCTAGCATTTGGTATGCAGAAAGAACAATAGTAGATAAAGGTTGCTTAATACAAGATTGCATTTTAGAATTTCCCATAACAGGTCCATAAAGTTGTGGATATAATCCCAGAAGAATTCTAGGAAGATTAAATTTAATAGTAGTATATTTAATATAAACGGGGGGGGGTCAAATTATAAGTCTCTAAAAGTCAAGTCTACCATGTATACTTCCAAGTTACCTTAAAAAGCAATTATCAATATATGGAAAAAGGAGAAACAAAAATTAAAATACTATTTTGCATCTCAATTGTTATTAATAAAGAATAAGGATAAATAGAATTCTAAAGAAAAATGGTCATATGAACCAAGATTTTAAGATAATGGAAAGAAAAGTCTAAGGAGAAAGACAATAGAGGAAATAGTGAAGTTCTGACATTTTTTTGTAACTATGAAAGTCCATCTGATAAAGTCAACTTAAGGAGGAAGTACTTATTTTAGCTCACAGTTTTAGACATGTCACTCTAGTGATAGGGAGTTGTGCTGTGATGGCACTCTGTGATGGAATCTGCATGGAAGAACTAAGCTGTTTACCTCATAGCAGCCACAAAACAGAGGAAGGGTCCTGGTACAAAACTTACTCTTTGAAGACATGTCCCTACTAACCCAGTTCCTCCAAATAGACCACACCATCTTCTAACGCTCAGCTGTGAACTTACCAATGGACTATCTACATGTGAGTCAGAGCCTTTATGACATAATCACCTAGCAACAAGCTGGCAAGCACTGACATATGGGTCTTTAGGAAAATGTTTAGATTCCAACTATAACAGAAACTGTTGTCTGGGAATACTATGGGTGAGCTATATTGTAAATGAAGATTACTGTAAGGACATGGGAGGATAGAAAAAAGAAAGGACATGGTTTTATACCCTCTAACTTAGTCTGGAAATGATGAAGGTCTACCTGCTACTGAGAAGCAGAAGATGTGTGGGTTGAGGGGCTACTCTGAGAATTCTTCATGCCAGAAGAATCTAGGAAGACAGGTGATGCCTTTGAAAATGTAAAAAGTACCTGAACTATTTCACTGACATCAGAAGAAAGAGACCTGCTTGAGAGTATCTTCTGGCATCTGTTTGATACTAGATACAAGATCAAAAATTACCAGTACGTGTACCTCTTCTTTACTGGTTGGTTGGAGTGAGGAGCCAAAGGATTTAGAATCACAGCAGACAGTCCAAATGGAAGTTTCTAGACACTAAAAGACAGTCAACAGGAAGTTTCCAGAAACTAAACTTCCACTCAGCAGAAGGTAGCATGTTATACTCCAGACAATGCTGGACTAAGTTCCATCCACAAAGCAAAAGAGTCCAATTTGGTTGTAAGGAGAACACGATACTGGGGGGAGGAGACTTTGATATACAACTATTGAACATTTAGTATATAATGAGTTCTCAATTTCCAATTGTCAAAATTAGGATTTTTTTTTTTGTTCCAAACAATAGATATTAGACTGGGCCATCTTAGTATTTCAAATAACTGGATAATGGATTTAAATTTTAAATTCTTACCAAGGTCAGATTTTAAAAGTTTTTGTGAATATATTCAGAGAAGGTATAATTTATTAGAGTACAGAATCTCAAGCTTTTGAGAACATTTTCCAGAGTACTAAAATACATGACAAGTACACCTTAATTTAAAAAAAAAAAAACTTCGGGTTTATAAATGGCATCCAAAATTATTTAGCTGCTGCCTTAAAAGCAGTTTCTGAAGTTGACTGAATAGAAATAGTGATATAGTGACAACATTCAAATTTTGACAAAAGAAGCTGCGAGCCTGGATGGATCTCTACTTTCTTTCATAGAGACACTGACTAGACAATTGAAACCAGGTTTCTTTGGAGAACTTAGTTCTGCTAAACAAGTCCCTGGAGTGCACACCTACAGAACCTGATACACTAATGCTGGCAGGAAGATTCATGTCATTCACTGTGATAATGCCCACCCTGCTACCAAACAATGGGCTAGAGCTCCCTGCTCTTAAAAGAGTAGACTCTGAATGTATTATGCACTCTTTTGAATGGTTTCTTTAGGGGTTTAGTTAGCTTCTGTTGTCCTGTGTCTAAGATCTAGCAAGAAGGAGCTTCAGGTTGTGGGAGCTGTCAACAAAGACAGTTACCTGGATTAGTTCACATTCAATGCCCATTTCTCAGAGTCCCTCTCACCACCCCGTGTGGAAAAGGCAAGAAGCCTACAGTAAATTTTCTGCTTCTTGCTGGGAAGGATAGAGTAGAAGCAAGGATTCAGTGTTCCAACCTTTTAGCAAGACTAGACAAAGACTATATTAAATTTTCTTTTATGTTTATGGATGCTTTGTCTGCATAATGTATTTGTGAATTACATATACTTTATGTGTAAGGTTGCTTTTGCCTGTGTGTGTATATGTGAGTATGAGCGCATGTGTGCTTGCTTGTGTGGTGTGTGTGTGTGTGTGTGTGAGTGTGTGTGTGTGTGTGTGTGTGTGTGTGTGTGTGTGTATGCAGTATAACCACAGAGGCCGGGTAAGAGAAGCTGGATCCCCTAGATCTCAAGTTTCAGTGTTCGTGGTCTGCCATGTAAGTACTGAGAACTGAAGCCAGCTCTCTTGCAACAGCAGCCAATGCTCTTAACCACTGATATATTTCTCCAGCCCCAAGCAACCTATTTCTATCTTGCCTATCTTAGATGACTGATGGAAGCTCTATATACTGGATGGTCACTATAAACAAAAGAGATTTGTGTGATTTGCTGCTGTTTCTAAAGAGGTGTGATACAGCAGACAAGAGACCCAGTGGATGGCCTAATTTTTCTGTAAGTTTTGCCTTTATTGTAGCCACTCAAAGGAATTATTCTGACTCATACAACTTAGAGAACTCTAAGACTCAGTAAGCTCTATAATCCTGTGGATTTATATAGTCAATGAGAAACAGGCTACTTCGAGACAAACTGTTCTGCCATTGCCAGAAACAGAAACCAGGGAAATAAAGGATTGTGAATGTTCAAAAAAAAAAAAAAAGGGGGGGGGGGAGTGAGTGTATCTCATAAGCTTATTTACACTCACAAGGCTAGAGAAAATGTATTCATTAAAAGGGTTAAAAATAAACAACCCTAATCTCAATTCAGGCTGACAATTGGTAGACTTTCCTTATATGAAGCCAGTGTATAAACACAGGGGGAGATATTGTGTTTTCAGTTGTGTTCATCCCAACAAAAAGCTTCAAGGCAAGCTAAGATAAAGGAGATAGCCCATTCAAAAGAACAAAAGTAAATCAGCAAAATCAACCCTAAAGAAACAGAAAAATATGAGTTATCTGATGAAGGATACAATTTAGCCATCATGGACATGCTTAGCAAAATAATGAATGAAAAGAGAATATAAGCAATGAATTGAAAAGTATGAAAAGAAGCAAATTTTTGAACCAAAGATCATAACTGAATAAAAATTCTTGAAAAGAGTTTAATGGAAAACTTGGCCAAGCAAAAGAAAGAATCAAAAACTTGAAAAAACAACATTTGTTCATTGTCCATCAGAGTAGTAAAAGAAAAAAACAGAGTAAAGAAAGCAAAAGAACTGGGCTGAATATCATTAACTGGAACAATGTGTGCATATGAAGATCTAGGAAGAAGAAAGAAAGAAAACAACAGAAAGCTTATTTAAGGGAATAATGTCCATAATCTACCAAAATATAAAATAAAACAAACAATTTATAGGCAAGGAATCCAAATACCTTAACAATGCTCAAGCAAGAGTCTACAATAGCACATGTTGTAATAAAATTGCCTAAATGAAAGGAAGGAAGGAAGGAAGGAAGGAAGGAAGGAAGGAAGGAAGGAAGGAAGGACTCAAAAACAGCAAAAGGGTTTGGGGTATATACAAGATCTATGTAAAAATATCAGTTTATTTTCTCATTAGCAACATTGCAGAAAAGAATGAGGTGACAAATTCTAGCAGTTTGTAGCTATAACCCTAGCACTTTGTATGCAGAAACAGGAGGATTGTTGTGCATTCAAATCCAGACTGGATTACATAGTGACTTCCAGGACAACCTAGGGTAAGGAGCGAGATCTTATCTCAAAACAAACTTGCTGAAAGGAAAAAATGCTGACACAGACTAATTACCCATCAACAGGAAGGAATGCTAAAATTCTTAGATAAATACAAGCTAATAAGGTTATTGTAAATGGACCCATCATTCAAGTAAAAGAATCCTGCAATCTCAAACAAAAGAATGTTAATTAGGAAAAGATAAAATAAAAGTACAAAATTAGACAATAAAGATTAAGACAGAGATAAGTTCATAATGTTGTATAGTCATTATAATGATGTGTAAGTCAGTTTTAATTTTAGTATGTGGATTAAAAGTATACAATATTATAAAAACATGTTAAATCGATATGCAATACAAATACGTAATTTGTGATATGGGTAATACAAAGTGAGAAAATAGGAAAACAGCAGAATAAGTGTATTCAAATTAAGTTGCTACTAGCTTAAAACAAATCATTATGTTTTATGTTAGCTTCATAATAACCACAAAAGTACATATAGAAAATACAAAAAAAAGGGAAGGGCATATATGGTAGCCTTTCCACTGTTGCTCAAATTGTTAGTTGAAGTCAGTCTTGTAGGTCGCTAGACATTTCTTTAAGTTCAGTTTTCTCTTCAAACCTATAATGGCTCCCTCTTTTATGTTCTCTCTCTCTCTCTCTCTCTCTCTCTCTCTCTCTCTCTCTCTCTCTCACACATCTTCTATTCCTACCCTGACTCAATCTTCCTAGTCACACGTGCTTTCCTCTCCTCCCCGTCTCTTTCTCCCCTTACTGCCCCTTCCTCTCCCCATGTGCTCTGGAGAACTTGTCCCTCCCCCCTTCTGTGAGGGACTTAATATGAATCTTAGAATCCACCTTGTATCCTAGTTCCTCTAGTGGTGTGAATTATAGGCTGGTGATCCTTTGATCTAGGTCTAAAATCCATATATGAATGAGTACATACCATGATCCTCTTTTTGTGACTGGGTTACCTCATTCAGGATGGTTTCTTCAAGTGCCATCCACTTACCTGTGAATTTCAAGATTCCATTGTTTTTTTTCTGCAGAGAAGTATTTCATTGTGTAGATGTGCTACATCTTCCTTATCCATTCTTCAGTTGAGGAGCATCTAGGTTGCTTCCAGGTTCTTGTGATTACAAATAATGCTGCTATGAACATAGTTGAACAGATGTCTTTGTTACATGGATGTGGATCATTTGAATATATGCCTAAGAGGGGGATTGCCGGGTCCTGTGGTAAACTAATTCCCAATTTCCTGAGGAACTGCCACACTGATCTCCAAAATGGCTGTATGAGTTTGCACTCCCACCAGCAGTGGAGGAGTGTTCCCCTTTCTCCCATCCTCTCCAACATAAGTTGTCATTGGTGTTTCTAATTTTAGCCATTCTGGCAGGAGTAAGATGGTATCTCAAAGTTGTTTTGATTTGCATTTCCCTGATAGCTAAGGATGTTGAACACTTTCTTAAGTGTCTTTCAGCCTTTTTCATTTCCTCTATTGAGAATTGTCTCTTCAGTTCTGTACCCCATTTTTAATAGGATTATTTGGTGTTTTGTTGACTAGTTTCTTGAGTTGTTTGTATATTTTGGAGATCAGCCCTTTGTCAGATGTAGGATTGGTGAAAATGTTTTCCCAGTCTGTGGGCTGCCATTTGGTCTTGTAAACTGTGTCCTTTGCCTTACAGAAGCTTCTAAGTTTGAGGGGTCCCATTTATCCCATCATGGAGCCCTCATCTAGTACCTGTTGAAAACAGAAGCAAACACCCACAACTAAACACTGAGTCGAACTAGAATTCAGATGCAGAGAGAGAGGACAAACCAGGTTGCAGAAACACATAGGCATAGCTGACCTGAACAAGGAGGGGCTGACGGGCCCCCAGACTGATAGCTGGGAATCCAGCATGGGACTGACTCAGACTCCCTGAACATGGGTCTCAGCTAGAAGGCCTGAGCAGGCTAAGGGACCTCAGACAGTGGAACCAGGATGTATTCCTGGTACACAAAAGGATCCTGTGGGTACTCCCCCCATGGAGGGATACTCCCTTAATCTAGAGACAGGAGATAAATCCTAGTCCCTACTTCAAATGACTTGACAAACGTAGGTGACTCCTCCTGGATGGCATCACCCTGCATGTGGAGTGGCAGGGAGAGGGTGGTCCAGGTGCATGTGAGTGGGGGAGAGAGGGGATGAGAGAGGGAGGAAGAGGGAACTGGGATTGATATGTAAAATAAAAATTAACAAAAAAAAAGATAATACACAAAAGAAAATCACAAAGGATGTCAACACCCCCCCACACACACACACACCATTAAAACAAAAAGGAAGGAAGAGATGAAAAGGCAGCTATAAGACAGACAAAGCAGGGCCCTATTCAGAGCCTCCTCAGGCCTGGGGTCTAGGCATAGACAGGTTAACCCATCCCAGCAGACCAGCCCATCCAGAGTCTGTCAGCACCCTACTCCTGCCACCACCCACTGGAAGAGGAGAGCCATCAGAGTATTGGACCTGATTGTACCCACTGGAAGAGAACCTTGATCCCATATACACCAGGAGAGTGAGAGACCCCACCAGTATGCATTGGAAGAAGAGATGGGTAGACCACAGTATAAGACCACAGTCAACAACGTAAGATTAAAATTATGCCACCAGAATCTAGGGACTTCACACCAGCCAGATTTCCCAACGCAGTGAAGCAGAAGTGAATGACCCTAAAAACAAATTCATGAAAACAATAGAGACCCTAAAAGAGGAATTGAGAAAATCCTTTAAAGAAATGGAAGGAAAGATAAACCAAAAATTGCAAGAAACAATTCAAACAGTACTAGGTTGAAAGCTAAATAGAGACAATTTAAAAAGAAAGGAAGGAAAGAAGGAAGAAAACCACAGTGGAGGGGCATTCTGGAAATAGAAAAGCTGGGTAAATGTTCAAGAACTGCAGATGCAAGCATAACTAACAATACAAGAGATGGAAGAGAGACTCTCCGGTGTTGAAAATACACTAGGAGAAATAGATTCATTGACCAAAGAAAATTTTAAGTCCAACAAATCCCTGACAAAATATCCAGGAAATTTGGGACACCGTGAAAAGGTCAAACGTAAGAATAATAGGTGTAGAAGAGGTAAAGAAACATGACTCAAAAATACAGAAAATATATTCAACACAATCATAGAAGAAAGCTTTCCCAACCTAAAGAATGACATGCCAATCAAAGCTTACAGAACACAAAATAGAGTGGACCACAGATAAAGTCCCCTTGACATAATCAAAACACCAAACATACAGAATAAAGAAAAAATATTAAGAGCAGCAAAGGCAAATGGCCAAGTAACATATAAAGGCAAACCTATCAGAATTACAAATGAATTCTTCATGGAAACTCTGAAGGCCAGAAGGTCCTAGAAATATATTCTGACAACACTCAGAAACCATGGATACCAGTCCAGACCACTATACTCAGCAAAGCATTCAATCAATATAGATGGAGAAAACAAGATATTTCATGACAAAACCAGACTTAAACAATACATAACAACTAATCCAACTCTACAGAAAGTTCTGGAAGGAAAGCTCAACCCAAGGAAGTTAACTACACCCACAAAAACATAGGCAATAGGTAATCCCTATTTACCAACAGCAAAAAGAAAAATGGGAGGAAATTCATACACAGTACCACCAACAACAACAAATCCAAAACAAACAAGAAGTAACTGTCAATGGTTATTAATATCCCTCAATATTAATGGTCTTAACTCAACTATAAAAAGACACAGGCTAACAGAATGGATACAAAGATGAATACATCCTTCTGCTTCATACAAGAAACACACCTCAACCTCAAAGACAGACATACCTCAGAGTTAAGGGTTGGGAAAAGATTTTCCAATCAAATGGACCCAAGAAACAAGCAGGTGTACCAATCCTAATATCTAAAAAATTAGACTTTAAACTAAAATCAATCAAAGGAGATGAAGATGGTCATTTCTTAGTCATCACAGGAGAAACCCATCAAGATGAAGTCTCAATTCTAAACATCTATGCCTCAAATACAAAGACACTCACATTCGTAAAAGGAACATTACTAAAACTCAAATCGCACATAAAACCTCACACACTTAGAGTGGGACATTTCAACACCCTTCTCTCAACACTAGATGGGACCACAAGACAGAAACTTAACAAAGAAACAAAAGAACAGAAGTTATGTTCCAATTGGGCTTAATAGACATCTATAGAACATTCCATCCAAACACAAAAGAATATACCTTCTTCTCAGTGCCACATGGAACCTTCTCTAAAATCAACCACATACTCACCAATATAGCAAACCTGAAGAGGTACAATAAAAAGTTGGAATAACCCTCTGTATCTTATCAGACCACCATGCTTTAAAGTTAGAATTCAACAACAACACAAATTGCAGAAAACCTACAAACTCTTGGAAATTAAACAATGAGCAATTGACCTGGGTCAAGGAAGAAATAAAGAAAATTAAAAGCTTCCTAGAATTCATTCAATGAGAATGAAGACACAACATACCCAAACTTATGGGACAAGCACTAATTACCCACATGAAGAAATTGGAGAATAGTCACACTAGAGATTTAACAGCACAACTGAAAGCTGTAGAATAAAAAAATAAGCAAACTCACGTGGAGGAGTAGACCCTGGGAAATATCAATTTGAGGGCTGAAATCAATAAACTATAAACTAGGAAAACAATACAAAGAACTAATTTAACAAAGTTTCATGAGTACTTTCCCATCAGCCTGGTCCCAGTGCCAGCCACATCAGTCTCAAAATAACACGCAGAAACGCTATTAGTTAAAAAGCTGTTGGCCAATGGCTACAGCTTCTTATTGGCTAGATCTGCCTTAAATAGTAACCCATTTCTATCAATCTAAGAGTTTCCATGTGGTCTTATCTTACTGGAGAGAGAGTCCGACCTCTTCTCTCACATCCTGCATCTTGACTCCTTTCTACTACATCTCCCAGAATCCTTCTTGTTTCCTGGTCCCACCTATCTTGCTTTCTTATTGGCTAACAGGACTCTATTCATTAACCAATAAGAGACACATATATACAGAATGACATCTCCCATCATCTCCTCTTTTCTGTCTAAAAAAGAAGGGCTTAACTTTAACATAGTAAAATATATAACAAAACAGTTATCAAATAAGAACTATAGTTAACAATATTTAGTCCATTAACATTTAGCAAGATTTAAAGAAAATATCCCATCATCTAACTTATCTGTGTGTGTCTAAAGTCTTATATGTAACTTATCTTTAATCCTATCTAAGGAAAACTATAACCATAACTATCTACTTTCAACTCCATCAAAGACCACAGAAGTATAGTATATAAACTCTAGAAATGACAGAGACATCTCACTAACTGGACAGTCATCCAAAGTTGTTCTGCAAATTGGCACATCCATCTTCAGCCCATAGGCCACAATGTATCTGCCAGACTTTTCAACAAAGTGGGAAATTTTAAACTATCCACCTGTATTGGGAGTTTGTCAGTTACTTTTGTGTCCTAGAATGTCTGGCAGACTCTTCCATGAAGTAGGAATCCTGTAGGACTGTCTATTGTTTCAGGAGTCATTTCTCTATGGGTCCTGCACGTCCAGTGTATACAGCATAAAGTAAAACAGTCCAGATGAGCAGTTTCTTGCCCAAATAGCTAGTCTTGCTATATTGGAAGTAACAAGTTTCTTCGATTTAGATCTTCCTTTCTGACAAAGGCAGAATTGCCAGGAGCAGTTATGTCTCACTGTTAAGAAAAACCCTAAACCATTTTAAATGCCATATTCTGTAGGTCTTTGAAAGGTTTGAAGAATGCCTATCCATTTGAAATATGTATCTATATGTCTAGAAAACCTAACCAGCCTAACTATAAACTTTGACTATCATAGGTAACTATCTACAATCTGTACTTAATTATACATTACATTTTGTAAATGGGCTATATAAGCAAAGTACTTAAAGAAGAGGCAAAACATACATATCACAAAATTGCCCTTAAATTTATTATCATTAACTGAAAATTCATCCCAAAACAAAGTATTCATTTCTATATCATAATCTCTTTTTACCTTTAAAAAGGAGATTGGTTGTGGTCATTAACCATTTATAACCAACCCCATATAAGTGAAAACAAACATTTATAAGCAATATTTGGGAATTTGAGCATCATTCTTTCCAAACTACTTCCTGTTGGCTGGGGACTCTGTAATACCAAGGGAATCTTAGAAGAGGCAGAAATCCTGAAATCCTGATTGTAGTCTTCAAGGCTGCCTTGTCCCAGCTGTTTTGAATGTTGGATCACCTGGGACACTGTTTCAGGAGGTCTTTCTTGATCAAACCATGTTAGTCTGGAAGGAATCCACAGCTTTTCCTTTTCTGTGGAAACAAAAGTAGAAATTCTTTTCACCAGTAACCTGTCCTTAGACTTAAATTTTTAACTCAAAGCGTGTTTAAAATATATAATTTGGATTAATTTAGCAGCATTGATAATAAAGTGTGTTTTAGCAAATGTTGTTCCTTCCTAAGCAACTGAAAAATTTAAAGACAACCCAATAGCATACAATGTCCAGACTCTCTGTGTAGTTTCTATCTTTAGGTGGCTTTTTTGTTAATCTATTTCTTTTACTTCTATCTTGTTTTTTTTTTTTTTCATTTTTTTTGAAACAGGGTTTCTCTGTGTAACTTTGGTTGCCCTGGAATTCACTCTGTACACCAGGCTCCCTTTGAAATCACAGAGATTTGCTCACCTCTGCTAGAATTAAAGGTGTGTACCACCACACCCAGCTACTCTCTTTCTATTTTTTAAAGCAATTTTATCTTTTTTTTTTCCTATTCTGAGTCTCAGTATATTTTAAAGCACACTGTAAACATTTAGAGGCTTTTCTTTATCTTAATCTGTCTTTTCTGTAAATCTTTATCTTTTTCTGGCCTTGAGTCTTTTGTCTGCTAACCTACAACATTGTTTTCCACTATGGCAGGGATACATTTACTGCCAGCATTGAGAGCTGTGCTCACTGCCTTGGTTTATGCTGCCATCAAGCAGTATGCTGCCAGCTTGGAGATACAGTTACTGCCACTGCCAGCTTCTCATACACAACATTCAGTTGTTAAAAGGGCCTCTTAAAAGAGCCCTGCAGACCAATATTCTTCATGAACATTGATGCAAAAGTACTCAATGAAATACTGGAAAATTGAATCCAAGAGCACATCAGAGAAATCATCAGCCATGACATAGTAGGCTTCATTCTGCAGATGCACAGATGGCTCAACATATGAAAACCCAACAATATAATCCATCAAATAAACACACTGAAAAAGAAAAAACCACATGATCATCTCCCTAGATGCTGAAAAAGCCTTTGAGAAAATCCGACACCCCTTCATGATTAAGGTCTTGGAGAGATCAGGGATAACAGGAACACACCTAAACACAAGAAAAGCAACATACAGCAAACCAACAGCAACATCAAACTGAATGAAGAGAAGCTTAAGGCAATTCCTCTAAAATCAGGAACAAGACACTCTCTCCATATCTCTTCAATATTGTATTTGAAGTTCTAGCTAGAGCAATAAGAAAACAAATGGAGATCAAAGGGATACAAATTGCAAAGGAAGAAGTCAAACTTTCACTATTTGCAGATGATATGATAGTTTACATAAATGACCCCAAAAAACTTACCCAGAGAAGTCCTACAGCTGATAGACACCTTCAGCAAAGTGGCAGGATACAAGATTAGCTTAAAAAAAAAGTCAGAGAAACATCACCCTTTACAATAGAGACAAACAACATGAAATATCTTGGGGGCAACACTAACCAAACAAGTGAAAGACCTATATAATAAGAACTTTGAGTTTTCAAAGAAAGAAATTAAAGAAGATAACAGAAAATGGAAAGATCTCCCAGGCCCATGGATAGGTAGGATCAACATAGTAAAAATGCCAAAAGCAATCTACAGATTCAACGCAATCCCCATCAAAATCCCAGTACAATTCTTCACTGACTTTGAAAGATCAATACTAACTTTATATGGAAAAACAAAAGACCCAGGATAGCCAAAACAACCATATACAATAAAGGAACTTCCAGAGGCATCATCATCCCTGACTTCAAGCTCTATTATATACCTATAGTCCTGAAAATAGCTTGGTATTGGTGCAAAAATAGACAAGTAGACGAATAGAATAGAATTGAATTGAAAACCCTGATATTAACCCACACACCTACAAATACCTGATTTTTGCCAAAGAAGCTAAAATTATACAATTAAAAAAAAAAGAATGTTCAACAAATGGTGCTGGCATAACTGGATGATGGTGTGTAGAAGACTGCAGATAGATCCATATCTATCACCATGCACAAAACTTAAATCCAAATGGATCAAAGACCTAAACATAAATCCAAGCACACTGAACCTCTTAAAAGAGAAAGTGGGGAGATACCCTTGCCTGAATTGGTACAGACCACTTCCTGAACATAACACCAGTAGCACAAATACTGAGATCAACAATTAATGCATGGGACCTCCTGAAACTGAAAAGCATCTGTAATGCAAAGGACACAGCCAATAAGACAAAATGCAGCTCACAGAATGGGAAAAAAATGTTCACTAACCCCACATCTGACAGAGGGCTAATCTCCAAATATACAAAGAACACAAGAAGCTAGTTACCAAAAACCAAATAATACAATTAAAAAGTGGGGTACAGAACTAAATAGAGATTTCTCAACAGAGGAATCCAAAATGGCTGAAAGACACTTAAAGTGCTCAAAGGCTTTTTCAGCATCTAGTGAGATGACCATATGGTTTTTCTTCCTCAGTTTGTTTATATGGTGGATCACACTGATAGATTTTTGCATGTTGAACCATCCCTGCATCCCAGGGATGAAGCCTAATTGGTCATGGTGGATGATTTCTCTGATGTGTTCTTGGATTCGATTTGCCAGTTTTTTATTGAGTATTTTTATCATCAATGTTCATGAGGCATATTGGTTTGTAGTTCTCTTTCTTAGTTGTGTCTTTGTGTGGCTTGGGTACCAAGGTAATTGTAGCCTCATAAAAAGAGTTTGGAAATGAAACTTCTGCTTCTATTGTGTGGAACAATTTGAGGAGTATTGGTATTAGCTCTTCTGTGAATTTCTGGTAGAATTCTGCACTGAAGCTTTCTGGTACTGGGCTTCTTTTGGTTGGGACGCTTTTGATGACTGCTTCTATTTCATTATGGGTTATAAGTCTATTTAAGTTGCTTATCTTTTCTTCATTTAATTTTGGTAAGTGATACCTATCCAGAAATTTGTCCATTTCCATTGAATTTTCTAATTTTCTTTGGAGTACAGGTTTTCAAAGTATGTCCTGTGGAACCAGGATGTATCCCTGGTGCATGAAAGGACTTTGAGAGCACATTCCCCATGGTGGGATACTCCCTTAGCCTAGAGGCAGGAGGGAGGGCCTAGACCCTACTCCAAATGACTTGACAGATTTTGATGATCCCTCCTGGAAGGCATCACCCTCCCTGTGGAGTGGGGGTGGGGAGGGAATGGGATGGGAAAATGGTGGGGGGGGGCATGGGAGAAAGGGAGGGAGAGGGAACTGGGATTGATATGTAAAATAAGAAAAAACTAATAAACTTGTATAAAAAAAGAAAGTGCTCAACATCCTTAGCCATCAGGGAAATGCAAATTAAAACTACTCTGAGATATCATCTTACTCCGTCAGAATGGGTAAAATAAAAACCATCAAAGGCAGTTAGTTTATGCTGGAGAGGATACGTATAGCCTCTTTAAATCAGGATGGCAGTTTCTCAGGAAATTGAGAACTAGTCTACCTCAAGATCCATTTATTCCCCTCTTAGGCATATACACAAAAGATTCACATTCATACAATAAGGACATCTGTTCAACTGTGTTCATAGCAGCATTATTTATAATTGCCAGAACCTGGAAGCAACCTAAATGCCCCTCGACTGATGATGAATGGATTAAGAAAATGTGGTACATTTACGCAATAGAGTACTACTAATCAGAAAAAAAAAAGGAATCCTGAAATTCACAGGGAAATGGATGGAACTAAAAGAAACCATCCAGAATGAGGAAACTGAGTCACAAAAAGACAAACATGATATGTACTCACTCATATATGGATTTCAGACATAGAGCAAAAGATTACCAGCCTGCAGTCCACACCACCAAAAAAAGCTAGGAAACAAGGAGGATCCTAAGAGGGACATACATCGTCCCCTGGAGAAGCAGAAAGAGACAAGACCTCCAGGGAAAAAAAATGGAAGCATGGGAGTAAGGAACAGGGAGTTAGGAGGGAGAGAAGTGGAGAAGAGGATGGGAGAGGTGGGCATGAGGGAGCAGGAAGATTGAATCCAGGAAAGAATAGTGGAGAGCAAGAAAAGAGATATCATAATAGAGGGAGCGGTTATAACTTTAAAGAGAAATCTGGCACTAGGGAAAGGTCCAGAGATCTACAAGGATGACCCCAACTACTAATCTAAGCAATAGTGGAGAGGATACCTTAAATGCCCTTTTCAAATAAGGAGATTGATGACCATATATGCCATCCTAGAGCCTTCTTCATCTAGTAGCTGATGGAAGCAGAAGCAGACACCCACAGCTAAGCACTGAGCTGAACTCCTGGAATTCAGTTGCAGAGAGGGAGGAATGATGACCAAAGGGGTCAAAATCAGGTTGAAGAAACCCATAGAAAAAGCTGACCCGAACAAGAAGGAGCTTATGGATCCCAGATTAATAGCTGGGATACTAACATAGGACCAACCCAGACCCTCTGAACTTGGGTGTTAGGAAGACTGGGCAGTCTATGGGGCCTCTGGTGGTGGATCAGTATTTATCCCTAGTGTATGAATGGACTTTGGGAGCCCATCCCACATAGATGGATACTCTCAGCCTAGACACATGGGGGAGGGCCTATGCCATGTTCCAAATGGTATGACAGACTTTGAAGATCTCCCATGGAAGGCCTCACCATCTCTGGGGAACAGAAAGGAGATGGGATGTGAGTTGGAGGGTACAAGGGAAGAGGAGACGGTGAGGGAACTGGGATTGACATGTAAAACACTCTTGTTTCAGATTTAAATAAAAGATATTATCAAAAAGACAGATACAAAATACTTCAGATATCTAACAATTATTTTAATATAAATAAATTACTCAGTTAAAGTAGAGTAATTTAATAGCTCACAAATAAGATCTAATTATGAATATAAAAGCCTGACTTTAGAGTTAAGCACACATGTGTCAAATGATGGTTTGTTTTCACAGCCAACTTGACAGGACTTACAATCACCTAGGGGACACCTATCTAGGCTTGTCTTTGAGGACATTTCCAGAGAGGATTAACTGAGATAGGAAGAACCACTCTAAATGTGGGCAGCTGCATCCCACAGCCTGTGGTGTGGTTCCTGAACTGAATTAAAAGGAGAAAGTGAGCTGAATACGCATCTCTCCACACCCTCTGACTATGGACACAGTGTAACTAGCTACCTTAGTGCCTGTCCCTTGTCTTCTCTGCCATGAATCTGTTCCTTTTCTTCTCCATCATGAATGAATGGCACTGCAAAACAGTGAGCCTCAAACTCACCTTAGGATGCTTTCTGTCAGGGACATTGCCTCAGCATCAAGAAATACAACAAATCCATAGACAGATGTAAATAGATGTGGCAGTATATGCTGTAAAAAAGGAAGACTGGTTTTTGCTGTTAATATGACTGGATGTAGAGTCACTATGGAAACATAGCTCAAAGTGTATCTGTTTCTCTAAAAGTTTAACTGAGGAGGAAAGATTTGCCCTATGCATAGGTAATGCTGTTCTATAGACTGAGCTTTCAAATTGAATAAAAACTAAAAATTAAGCTGAGTATCAACATCCATATCTTTCTGCCTCACAGCTATGAATACAATGTGACCAACTGCATTATACCTCTGCTGTTATGGCTTGTCTACCATGATTGATTCCTTCCTTAAGATGCTTTGTGAGTTATTTTGTGTCATAGCAACAAGAGAAGTGATTGATATAACCAAAGGGAATGGAGGTAGCCATATCAGATATACCAGACTGTGAAGCAATGGACGTTACAAAAGGCAAGTACATAGATTATGCTGTGATGAATGTTTTAATTTACTTAAGATAGAATTATGTATATGTACCCAGCATTGGAGAACTGAACCATACAAAATAAGCATGACTAGAACTCTTTGTGAACTAATAACTGTAGATTTCAAAATCCCAATTTCAATAATAGAAACAGACAGATGACTAGCTAAACAGGATTGTAACAGCACTAAAGACCAAACAGACTTAGTAGACATAAAGAGCATTCCAGAAAACAGCAACAAAATATATAAACTCTTATGTGTACTCAGAACATTCTTCATGATAGATCACAAGTTAGTCCATCCACAAAACAAGTCTTAAATTCAAGATTGAAATCAGACCAAGCATCTTTTCCACCCTCTGTGGAATGGGACCAGAAATCAATAGCAGAGGGAACAATGGAAAAGTTTTGTGTGTGAGAACTAAACAATACACTTTTGAACAACTAGTATGTTAGAAAAGAAATCAAATGGAAATTAGAAAATACTGAGACAGCTGTAGTAAGAACACAATATACCAAGTTTATAAGATGCAGTTAAAAAGGACAGTAATAAGGAAATTCAGAGCAGTAAATGCTTACATAAGTAAAGATAGATTTCAAGTAAGGATCCTAAATTTCACCTTAAGGAACTAGAAAAAGAAAATCCAATAAGTTAGAAAAAAAATAAGGAAATAGCAAAGGCTAGAATGGCAATGAATGATGGAGATGGAAAATAGGGAAACAAATCAAACTAAGAACTGTTTAAAAGGCAAAATTTGGCAAAACTTTGGTGATGTTAACTAGGGCTCAAATAAAACTGAACAGAGAAAATTCAAATAAATACAAGAAATGAAGAGGATATAGTAGGCTATGCAGTAGAAATATAAAGGATTATAAAAAATTTTGTTAAAATTTGTCTTTGCTGAGACTAACAACTTGAGTTCCACCCACAAAGCCCACATGGTGGAAGCAAAGAACCAACTCTTATAATTTCCTCTGACAATTACACTCCCACTATGGCATGCACATGTGCACGTATGAACATGTGTGTGCACGTGTGTGTGTGCACGCACACACCATAAATAAAGTAGCTACAACTTTTTAAAGATTGTACCACAACAAACTGTATAACCTAGGAGAAATGGAGTAGATATTTCCCTAGACAGGCAAAAATACCAAGGTATAATTGTGAAGAAACAATTGACTTATAATGGATTAAGAGAATGAATCAGTATTTTAAAACCTCACAAGAATGCACAACCTGTGACAGTAATGTGTACCTGGGAAATTCTACCAAAGCTACAAGCCTTTACAGTGATCTTTCCTTAGCTCTTCCAAAACATTGAGGAGTAGAGAATATTTCCAAACTCTCTTTATGAGAATGGATACCAGAGCAGAACTGAAAGCCAGACAACTAATAAGACTATAAGACAACTAATCTGAAGATTATCGTCCCAGATGAATACAGATGCAAATCTACTCAAAAAGAGCCAACCACATTCAACAGGATATTCCAACATTACCAATCCTAGTCAAGTGGAACTTGTCTCTGAAGCTCAAGGCTGCTTCACTGTACAAAGCCAATAAAGTGATAAAATATGGAGGGGTTAAAAAGTACCATGTGATCCTTTCAATAGATATTTTACAAAATTCATTGCCTTTGTGTGGTAGGTAAAAACTCAAGCAAACAAGGTATTAAGGCAAGTTTTTACTGAATAATAAAGGTTATGCCTGGAAAGTTCACAACTAACAAACACAATGGGAAGAAAACTGAAAACTCCTTCCATGATTAAGAGTGGAGTAGACATCATGCTGCGTACATCTGTTCACCATGGACAGGAATCCTAGGTAGGACCATTTGGCAGGAAAAGGAAATGAAAATGCATCAAGAAGTAAAACTGCCTCTATTGTTATTGTGCTTATATAAGTTATCTGCCATATTGAAGTCATTAAAGATTCTCTCTCTGTCTCTCTGTCTCTGTCTCTCTGCCTCTTGTGCAAACATCTCTCCAAAGAAAACATACAAATGAGCAGTAGGTACACAAAAAGAAAATATCATTCATGAATCATCAGGGAACGACACATTAAAAACCACAGTGAATATCATGAATATCATCTCACATCTGCTAGGATGGCTATTGTAAATACAGCTAGGAAACAAACCAGTTAAGACTGAGGAAAAACTTAAATGCTTCTACAACTCTGTTAGTTGGGCTATGAAGTAATGAAGTTACTACAGAACACACACAATGGAGGCCCCTTGAAATTTAAAGACATAATTAATCAACTGTACCAATTCTGATGATTTATTAAGAACAATGTGTAAATGAAATAGTTGTACTCCCCTAGTCAGTACAGCATTTTCCACAGTCTAAAAAGGGCAAGACACTTGCTCAACTTTGAGAATAAGTCCTAGAAAATTCTATATGATGAGCCTTCAGGACATTGTACTAAGCAAAAGTCACCAGTCAGACAGGGCAAATACTAATACTTCTCATTTCTTCGAAAAATCTACAGTGATCAAATTCATCAAAATCGAACAGCAAGTGGTGCTTGGCTAGAACTTTGGTTTCAGAAAATGGAAATTTGCTGTCCAATGGGTATATGGTTTTGATCACGCAAAATGTGTTCTAGAACTGTGCTGTGCAAGATGGTACCTATAGCTGACAATATACTTAACTTTAATAATTTGTTTAAGATAAATTTCACATTTTGTGCTTTCTCCAGAACTTGTAGAGGGAGTAATAAGACAAAAATAAATTAAGATTAATAGTAACATAGGTACATAAGCTATGTTTACAAGCTTAGGAAGGGCCAGTGAGATGACTCTGATACAGGTCATCTAATGCAACAGCACCAGGGATCCACAGATGCTCAAAGGGGAAACTCAAGAGCCAGCTACTCAGAATTTATAAACAAACTCATGGGAGCTGCTTATTTCTTTACTTTTCCTCTTTTCTTCATCCCTGGCTTCCTTTAATGATGATCAAACACTCACCTTGGCCTCAAATATGTTCTGATTCCATGAAGTCGTGCTGCATATTATACTTCAGTGGGTGTTCTTTCTTTTCTTGCAATCACCTTTTCAAACAAAAATGCATAAAGTATACAATCTTTGGCAAAGTTATTATCAGATTCTAAAATGGGTCAATGATCATGCAAGGCCCACCTGAATAAACCAATCATCTCAAGTTATTTTTTACTCTCATGATTAAAAAAAACTGAGTCTTTCAATCTATGTCTTGAATTATGTAAATATGCAATCTGTACAGTTGTATTATAATATCTTAATTTATTAAGTTAAGAAGAAATCACAAATATGAATGTCAGTTCTAATGTATTTATTGCCAGTGATTCAAGGCTGAACATGCTGTTGTGGAAAGCCTGACCTGGATTAACACTTGAATCTAACCACCTCATTGTCTTCAGAGTTCAACTTTTTTGCATAAATTGTTGATGGACACCATTATTCAGAAAATAAATTAAATTTCCTTCTATCCCACAGACAGCTTCTCCTGTCTCCAAAGCATCTCCCCAGCTTTATCCCTCTTGTTCTCTCTTTGTTCTTTTTTGACTTTTATCCACCCACTCTCTAATCCATTAAGAATTCATATCCAATTTTGATTGTGCGTGTGTTACTTTCTCTGCTTAGGAATGTTCTTCTTGCCCTTTTCAGAAAGGCCAGTATGTTAAAGATTTCAAGCACACAGGCCCCCAGCCAAGTCATGGAAACTCCCAACAAACTTTACTGGTCACTAGCTAGGACCTTGGACAAGCTTCAAAGCTCTATCCCGTCTGTTGCCTCATCTCAAAAATGAGGGTAGGAGTAGGTCTTTAACTAGTCAGTCTATGAAAGATGCTTAGAACAGTGCAGGGGATATGGCCCAAGAACACTGAAACATCAGAATTGTGTGTGATGTTTGTATGGCATTAGTCTGCACACTACCTGCTGTTCCTTTTAAGGCCAAATTTAAACATTCCTTTTTCTGTGATATCTCTCCTGGCTGGTCTGGCTGAACTTGTCCTCTTGCCTTCTAACCCTCCACAGGGTTTGTTTTTACTTATGGATTCTATCAGCATGCAATACACTTTGTTGTTCGGTCACTTCTATCTATCCTCAGTCTGCAAAGTTTTTGTAGGCAGAAACCATTGCTTCCTCATAAGTTGTGTGTTTCTAGTTTCACCCTAGCAATCAGAAGAGCAGATGTACTGGCTGTTTGTCATCACCCATTGAGTCTGCAGCCCAAGAGGAAAGTTGGGCATATCCCTTGATCACTCTCCCAATCCCAAGTTCTGCCTATGGTTGTAGACATATCCTGGTATATGACTGCAACTCAAGAAGTTTCATCAGAATTATCAGAAATCTGACAACCCTGAAAACATTTGGACCTATGAGAAGGGGCTAATGTTTGATAAGCTTTAAAGACATAATTATCTCAATGTAATTGAGAAATGCATAGTGAGATGACTGACTAGCCCCAGAGCAGTCAGCCCCACTGTGTGATCCCTAGCAGCATCAGCTGCTCTAGGAATGTTTGAGAAATGTCCTTACCACATCACACTCCAGACCTACTGTATCAGGCCATTAGGATGAAAGAAGAAAGGGCGAGAGAGGAAAAGTGGCAGAGATGGAAGAGATAGTGATAGTGGTGGGAAAGGTGAAGAAGGAAAGGAGATGGGTGTGAAGGGAGGAAAATGAAGAGGAGGGATTCACATGAGAAGGAGCTGACTTGCTCCAGTGATGACAAGTTTGAAAAATAAGGTTCAAAACCAAGATGTAATACATTAGTATTATTTTTGTCACACCCTCTTGTTGTAATGGAATATTGATATCTGTTGGCGTTTCAATGGCTACTGCTTTTCAATAAATTATTGCATAGGAAAGAATTTTTTAAAGTGTATTTTACCTTCCAGAGCATTTCATCTTTTGTATTTATGTAGACACCCTAAATCCTCAAGGCTATGTTGTAAATTAGATATCATTATCTTTATTTAGTAAATGAAGAGGCCTATGGAAAACTAGCTTCAGGTCTAAGGGTATACCTGGAGTGTATATGGCTGAGCAAGGGGTTCTTTTGAGTGTGAGTTAGCATGGCCTTCTGCTACCTGTTGTCAGTTCTTTCAAGCAGATCCAACAAAATATGATAGCCTGAGTGGATTAAACAATGGCCATTAACTGCTCACAGAAATGGCTTTTCAGGCCATGATATGAGCAAATTCAGTTCTTGGTGAGGGCCTTCCTCCTTGTTTGTTTCCAGCTAGCATCTCACTTGTGCTCATGGTCTCTCTTCGTTTTGTGCATATGGAGAGACACAGAAACAAATCTCTTCCTATAAGGTAACCAATCAGAACTATGAGGATTATGTCACACTTAGGACCTTATCAAAACCTATTCAGCACTTCCAGCAGGGTCTACTCCTTGTTTTCAATACACTGTGTGTTAGAGCTGCCGTGTATGACTGTGGGAACACCAAAGCCCATGGTTCACAACATTTTTAGTTCCTCAAGACAGCCCCGACCTAGTGAGAGAAATGTAGTGATCACTGTCAACAATGAGTTCTCTCTCCATAGGCATTTCTTGTTGACCATCCATCGTTTGCCCCTTTGACTACACCACATATGTAGTAATTACTACCTATACTTCTGTCTGACTTTTAAAATCCTCCTCTATTTTATGAATACACATTTTCCAATAGTTTCTTACACTACCCAATATAGAACTAAACTTATATCTGGCACAGAAACCTTATTTTCATAAATGAGAAAACTGACTCTCAGACCAATAAATGTATTTACCTAACAGCTATTTGGTGACCGATGCTGCTCTTTGTCTTTATCTCTAAAAAATGTTCTTGATTTAAGTTACTGGGCTTGTTGAGCTAACACTCAACTATACATAATTTGTGAGCAGAAAAGCCAAACATATACAATCTTGACCTCTGAATTCCTCCCAATCAATGATTTCATGGTATATGAAGAATTTCAGAATTTCTCCACATGTATTTTACATTTCATTAAATTCACTATTTTTTATTTTTTTCACTATTTTTCTTTTAATTCTCACAAACTTTATTCAGAACTCCTGACACACAGAATTTTCAAATTTTTGATCTCCTAAAATCTGCTAATTTTATTTGCATCTTTGCATATACCTTAGATTTAACTAAGAAAGTCATCTGTCTCTACACGACTCCTGTGTGAAAGGCTTGTTACAAAGATAATGTCATGTTGGGCTGTGTTTTCAATAAATAATAGTAATGAATAATGAATAAATGAAGTACAAAGCATTCATCTATTATTCCTAATTTGTCATCTATCCCCTTCAGATTATATGGAAGAGCATCTGTGGACATAAGATGATATGCCATGGATGGGTCTTGTTAAGTTATTCTGTGTTCCATGCTTTTTATTGCAAATACCGTTGTTCATACTATAATTAAGTCTGGTTTTTTTTTTTAGCATTAATAACTAAACCTAAGGATTAAGCCCTTTGTTAAGGTACTAATAAATCTCTAGGCTAGTCAATAACAAGATTAGAAAGAAAATCACTGAACGCAAGGATGTAATTATATCACTAGACCCAAGATAAATGATAAATGGGTGTTTATTGGGGACAATTACACAGAAAAATACAAAGAAACTCCAGAACATTTCCCTGCTCTTCCTACTGGATACACTAGCAAAGAAAGCCATGCCTCAAGCATCCTCTCTGTGTGTGGATGTGGCCACCGTTTCAGGTCCACAAATCACAAACCCTTTTCATTCATTGCCCTTTCATTCTAAATAGTCATACTGAAATAATAACCTATCTCACATTTTAGTGATCAATAACTTCAAAAAATAATTTAGAGCCAATACATATTTAAGGTAGGAAAGGCAAGCTCAAAGATGTGAGGAGGAAGGTGAGTTTTCAGCAGGGAAATGTATATTAAAATTCCAGGTTTTCACCAAAACTTAGCAAGGCCCATAGGATGAATGATTACATTTAAGGTATGTGGTGTTTACACAATGTCTAAATAACAAGACTGACCAAAATGCCACACGTTTCAGTATGGTCTAAATAAAGAATATAAGAACAGCAGGAGGCAGATTGAGAAATGAAAAGGGCACCAAACCAGGAAAATGTGATGTTGGGCTTATGGGGCACGCTAGTACCCATCTTTCTCTCAAAAAGTTTGGCTTAGATCAAGTTGTTTGGAGAGAGCATTCTTTAGAGAAATTTGTCTTTAGTTATTAATTGCCACACATGGGCACTGTCAGATCACTGGATACTTGCAAAGCTAACTTCATTTCAGATGACTAGGCTCAGAGAAAGCCATTTTGTTATCACTCAATTTAAAAAAGGAAGGTGTTTTCCTTGGTCTGAAAAACCAGAGTGAGTAAGTCTGTTTGCAGTGAACTAGCGTGAGACAGGGGATACCCAAAGACTCAAAGTGATGGAAAACAGATTTTCTGAGCAGAGAGTCTTGCTTCCTTTGAGGGAATACGATGAAAATTCAGAGTTTCACTTTCAGAGAAGCCCAGGATGGAAAACCTAGTGGTATGTTCCTTGCCTTTCTATCATCTCAGGGCAAAAAGGATTTCAATAAGCAGATAATGGGTATAAGGATGACAGTAAAGAATGCCTAACATGGGAAAACAAAGATACATTGGATGCTGAAAGTGAAGTGAAGGGAAGCATTAAGGAGGCACTCAGAAGGTCATAACCAGTGTGTGACAGTAATAGGCAAATGTACCAGCCGCTGTCATTTTGACATCAATTGACTAATTTACTCCAGGTTTTCCTGAGGTTTCTTTGAGTGTATTTTTACCCACACAAGCATTTATTTTGGTCTGAAGATAAAAAGCTTTTTGCGCAATGGTGCATATTTCTAAGGTAACAATGTTTCCATTGTTAAAACTGCCATGAAAGAAGTGTGGGGATGGTAATGCTACCTTCCCCACACATTAGATTGGGCACCAGGGTCACTGACACTCTGGTTAGCAATTTAACCTTGTGTCTATTGAATGCTTACTAGATGACAGAGAGGAGAAGTTTCCCAAATGATTTCATCCACTTCTGATATCATGAAGGAGGGAGATATTTCAGACACCAATGTCCCAGGACATTTTATTCTCCGACCTGGTACCCAGAACTCGTACATACTGGGTTAGACACAAGGAAAGAGGCAGCTGTCCAAAGGATAAGTGAACTCAGATGTTTTATCTGCTTCTTTGTTCACACTGCACTCCAGTTATTGCATCTTTACCACTGAAAAAGTCAGAAATAGCAGAAGAAGCAGTTAGTAGATGTTCTAGAACACTAATGGGCCCAAATGCTATTTTATACAAAGTTTAAGATGATATCCTCAAACTAGGACCATACAGCTCAACATATGGACAGTTTTTAGGAGGAAGTGATTCCTACACTTAGTCCGGTTGGAAAATAAGAACAATCTCGTGACTCTATTGGCCATTGGGCAATCCCCAATTGTCCTCAATCAAGACTGTCCCCAAGAAAATAGCAAAAGAGAGATAGAGTGAAAACATGTATTCTTTAAAGCCTCTCTCACACACAAATAAAGCAGACCACAAGAATGAACAGAGCTCAACAATATCAAAACACATAAAAGTGCTTGCTGGCCTCCACTTCACTGGAAGCTACACACAGTTTGATGATGACAAGCACAATGTTCATTCTCTGTCTGAAAAATGTTTTCCTACAACAGCTGGAGGGCATGGCTCAGTGGCCTGAACATCTGGTTTGATGTACCTAGACTCCTCGGAGCCACGGGCTGGGGTAATGTTATAATCTGCTTAACCCTTACATCTACTAGAATCAAGCAGAGTGATGGACTCTGTAGAGTGTGGTTCTTTGGAAGTTTGGAAATATATCTCCCACCCTGTCTCCATTTGGAGATAAAATCATTGAAAGGACTAAATTGGGTACTATAGCCCCAAGGTACTTTCCTTGATTGTTTACTGTTTACGGGTGACCATATTGGGTATTTGTGTAAGGACTTTTATTTACGGATTTCAAAGTACTCAGTGACATGGCCAGATGGCATGAATGTGCAATGTTCATATTTTAAGGATGAGGAAAATGAGAAGCTACAATTCTATGACAAGTCCAACAAAAGATAGCAGTTCAGTCAGAATATCACAACACACTATCCTTTCATGAGATGGGATGGTTTTCTACAGAACAATGTGCATTTGAGGTAGCAAAGATTCCAGCAAAGTAATTGAATAAATCACTTTCCTTGTTGCTGTGGCAGGAAGTCACTTAAGGATGGATGAATTACTTTGGTTCACCTTTAGAGGAGATACAGTCTATCATGGTGAGGAACATGAAGTAGCCAATCATATGTCCCCAACCAAGAAGCAGAGAAAGAAGAATGTGAACACTCAACTCATTTTCTCCTTTTTATTTAGTCTTGGATCCCTGCTCATGGAGTGGTGCCTCCCACATTGAGAATGGATCTTTACTCCTCAATTAAACCTTTCTAGAAACACCCTTATAGGCACGCCCAGAGATGTATTGCCATGGTGATTCTAAAATCAGTGGGTGGCAATGAAGATCAATGTCACAATAATATTCACTTTATGGATATTACTTGATCTGGAACAAAGGTAATACAATAGCATCTTGAAGCCTTAGTTGTTTGTTCTTAAAGTCAGTGTGATTTAACATATTTATTCCATGAAAATATAGTAAGAAATAATAGCTACAAATATACTTGATAAGTAGGTGACTTATAAAAAGTGCTTACTTTCTTACTGACCTATGTCCTCACAGCAGGAACTGTGGGACATAGTGTTTTTAAGAGTCTTGGTTGTCTTGGTGGTTGAAATCATTTATTACTCTTGCAGAAGACCAGAGTTCAATTCCCAGCATCCACACGGCAGCTCACAACTATCTTTAACTCCAGTTTCAGGAGATCCAATGCCCTCTTTCTGACCTCCTTGGGCACATGATGCATATACATTCAACAGGCAAAATGCTTATACTCATAAAACATTAAAATAAATCTAAAAAAAAATTTTTAAAAGAGTCTTGGAATCTAGACCAAATAATTTGGAAATAGGAAGCCAGAGGAACTTCTTTCCATCCTCTTAGCCTTTTCAGAATGGCACCTCCCCCCAGCCGCTTGTCTACTTCTTACCCATTCAGTATATACTGAGAAACATGTATTATTCTAGTGTGCTCTCCATTGCTATAAAACAACTGGTTCAAAATCAACTTGAGAAGGAAAAATTTTGTGCCATTTTACCTTCCCAAGTTTTAATCCATCATTAAGGAAAGCCAAGGCAGGAATTGAAGGTAGAAAGTTGAACAGAAACTATGGATGAACACTGCTTGTTGGATCACTATTTGACTCGTGCTCTGCTAGTTTTCTTATATAGCCTAAGACTATCTCCCCAGAAATGGTGTTGCCCACAATGTGTTGTGCCTTCCTACATTAGCTAGCAATTAAGACAAGGCCACATAGATATGCCCACAGGCCTGTCTGATAGAGAAATCCCCCAAGAGAGACTCCCTCTTCCCAGGGGAAATGTAGACCATGTCAATAAAATCAAATCAGGACAATGGCGAACACCAGGGATCTGAAAATAATAAGACAGTCCCTCACAAGTTCTAGAAAAAGACTTATAGAAACAACAACACAGAAAGAAAGATGGTACAACTCACTTTCAAAGATACCCAAAGGATATCACATTTCCTTTTATCCTCTAGGATATTTGGCATATACCAACTGCTGCTCAGGAAGAATGTTCTGTGAAGTCAAGCACTAATACTCATAATAATTAGCATGTGTTGTCCTTTATCTGCTACACAATTATAAATGCCATCCATTACAAAAGGCTGCTAGAAGAAATTATCCCATAGCAAGCATTCCGCACAGTTGCTGAAGCATACAAGTCACTTGACAAATGTCTCATAATTGCAATCATTGGAGTGGCATCCTATCAGACATCTCTATTATGTTACTATTAAATATGCATAATGGTTTGGATATTAAATATTATCCAGGAGCCATGTGCTAAAGGCTCTATCACCCACTCACAGCATCATTAGGAGGAGATTAATCCTTGAAGAGGTGAAGCCTAATGGGAAGAAGTTAGGTCTTTGAGAGCCTACCCCCTAAGTAGATATTACAGGTCTTGTTTCTTCCAACATGTGCTTCCCACTGTGATGCACTGAAAACTCTGAAATTGTGAGGCAAAGTAAATATACCAAGTTCATATTCTCTTGTGTTTTGTCACAGTGCTAGGAAGGAGTCTAACACAGTAATAAACACAGTATATTCTGGCAACCTTAAAAGTGGGGAAGATCAACAGGAGATGAGCGTAACAGCCCAGATTCACAATCAAGAAGAGTCTCTAGATAGCTCATAAATGCATGACCTATTCAGCATTTACCCAAGATTCAAAGTGAATGAGTTTCTAAGCTTTAGATCTTCAAAGAGACAAATTTAATAATCAGTCACTTTTAAATATTTCTATGGCCCTGTAAACAAGGAACCCCATATACCTTTTGAAGACTTCTAAAATTTCATTCTTAGGAAACTCCTTATAATAGTGACATCCTTTAAGAAATGGCCCACTTGTCTGTGCAGTGGTCCTCAACTTCTTCTTTTTCTTCAGGAAGGTATGTCTGAAAGTTAGAGCATGGTAAGTGGGAGTAGAGAGGATATATGTGTGTGGTCACTAAGTTGGCAAAGACAGAGATGTTGCTAAAAATCTTACTATGGGCAAGATGAAACCACAGTGGGATAAATGTCTAACAGTGCACTGAGCTAAAAATATTAGTACTGCCAAAAATTTGGAAATTTTACCCCAAAGAAACACATACTTATCTAAAATAACTTAAGGAGACACATACATTCATTATCCTTCTTTTCCAGATTTCACACTAAGATGTATATGCCTGAGCCACACTTTCCTTGAGCAGGAATAAGTGAGAACACATGGTTGAAGATGGCATAATTAGCAGGGACACTGACACTTACACAGAAGCAGAGGAAAAGAAGCTATGAAGAGGGGGAATCTTCCCATTTAATACTTGTGCAAGGGCACTCTTGGTGACCTGTGCAATAATCTTTTTTTTTAATTTGAGACATTTTTATTAATTAAATTTTCCCAGCCTGATCACAGTTTCCCCTTCCTCCTCTCTCTCCTCCCAGCCTCTTCTAAAACATCCCATTTTCAGCTCCCTATCCACTCCTCCTTCCTCTTCAGAAAATTGCAGTCTTCCTGTGCGTATCAGCCAGTCGTGTATATCATCAAGTTGCAGTAAGAATAAACACCTCCTCTCTTTTTAAGGCTGGTTGACATAGCCCAATTGAAGGAGAGAGTCCCAAAAGCAGGTAACAGAGTCAGAGCCAGCTCCTGCTCCCTCTGTTAGAAGTCCCACAAGAAGACCAAGCTACACAACTGTAACATATGTTTAGAGGGCCTAGGTCAGTCTCATGCAAGCTCTCTGGTTGGTGGTTCAATTTCTGTGAGCCCCTATGAGTCCACATCAGTTGATTCTGTGGGTTTTGTTGTGGTGTCCTTGGCCCCTCTCACTCCCATAATCCTTCCTTCCCCTCTTGAGACCTAGGATAGAACCAAACATGATTGGCAATGAATAATTCATAAACATGTAATTTATGCAGTATGTATGCAATGTGCTCCATAAGCCCTCACAGCAAGGTTAAGTTCAGCTGTAAATTTACATTGGATTTTATCATCTTGATAAAATCAGGCCACTGAAGATTCTAAACTTCAGAAAATCCACTTAAAATTTTTGAACATCTGTCACATACCAGTTATAAATTTATTTATTTGAGATATATTAATGAGCAAAACAATTGTATGGTTTCAATTCAATAAAGTTTAGATATATGACATTATATTTATGTATATGTGTGCCTGGGTACATATGAGTATATATACAAATGTGTATAAATGTATATGTGTATACATACATTTATTTATCACTATACATATGTTACTTAAATTCAAGAACACTGAGTGTGGGGGAGAGTGTACTTATAGGGCTGTGGGTACACAAGTACATTGCATGTGTATGAGGGTCAGAGGACAACCTCAGATTTCAATTTGCAGACACCTCCCACCTTTTGTTTGAGATAGGGTTTGTCACTGGTATGAAATTATAGCACTTAGTTGAGGTTAGTTAGCCCACAAGACTGCATGGGTCCTTTCTGTCTCTCAGCAGCTTTTTATGTATATTCTGGGGATTGAACTGATGCCCTCACACTTGCAAGGTAAGCACATTACTGACTGAGTTGTCTCCTTAGCCCAAAACACAAGGATTCTTGAATGTTTCTATATATACCATTATATGGTAAACATATCATCTCTTCTGTTTAAAAATGGTAGGCTAAGGGGATAGGAAGATGGTAGTGTGTAAAGGTGTGTGATGTACAAGCATGAAGACACGTTTTAAATCCCCAGATCCACATAAGAGCTAGATGTTACTGCACACACATTCCTGAGTCCCTAGTCTGGGAGGTAAACACTGAAGAGGGTCACTGAGGATTGCTGTCCACCAGACTAGCTAAAATAATCCATAGCACTGGGAAGATCAAGGCAGGTAGATCTCTGTGAGTTCAAGGGCAACCTAGTCTACATAACCTGTTTCGTGAGCCAGAGATGTACAGTGAGGTCCTATCTTAAGAAAAAAAGTCAGGTTAGCCAGAGATATACAGTGAAGTCCTATCTTAAGAAAAAAAGGAAAGGGACAGAAAGAAAGGAGAGAAAAGAAAGAAAAGCCTGGCATGTTTAAGTCCAGATAAAACACAAAGATGAACAGAAAATAGTCTGTGACTCTCCATGACTTATAAAGAAGACTTACAATAAGAAGGGACAGCTTTGGAACAGCCTGCTGTGATTGTCATGAAAGTCGTTATTTGAACATTTAGTTCAGGTCTGCACTACAGTTGAAAACACATGGATATTTGCTCTGGCTTCTCTCAGATTAGTCCCAAAGTGGGCATTTAATAGTCTCTTCAATAGCTCTGGTCTAAGACACTCAACAGTAGCTGTTCCTGCCTTTGGAAGCCTTGAAAAGAGAAAGGCAAATAAACATTTCCTTCCTTACAATCTCCAAGGAGGCAGCAATGTCTACTGGAGGATTTTGCTGGCTTCCCACTTCCTCTAATTTTCCTGACAGGGTTTTATACTTATTTAAATACCCACTGGAATTCAGGTTGTTGTAACCTGTGGTGCTACATGACTTGCAGTGAGGGGCTATGTTTAAATCCCCTTCCCAGTGCAGCAGCTACACAATATCTGGCATCTATAGCGTGGGGACAATAGCATGAGTGACTGACTCCCTAGTCATGCAAGTGGGAGGAGAGGATGGCATCCCAGGAAATCATGAGAAAACAGAGTGTCTAAGACATTATGGAACATTCATTCTATGCAGAGATGGAGGTAAAGTGCCTCTCAGCTCACTGCCCTCTCTCTAGTTTTTCCTTCAAACTTTATTCAGTTGTTTCCAAATTCCTTTCATCAGCTCATTTCTCTAGCATTTCTGATAGCACTTACTGTGTGTTGAATGTATTGTGTTTCAGCAGCTCTCTTCTCCCTTATCCCCCATATCCTATCTTCCCATGTCTCCCTTCTTCCCTACTCATCTCCCCAGTCATTCCTTTTGTTGCTGAAAGGCCTCCAAGTCTACTTTCCGAAGAGATACAGAGCATTGTTCATTTCAACACCATCCACAATACCAAAATTACAGACCAATATAGATGCCTAACAACAGAGGACATGTGATATGTAGAACATATAATCAATATCATACACATACATTTTATACACACACACACACATATATAGAGGCATACATGCAAGCATATGTACAGAGTAATGTATATTTCTCAGCCACAAAGAATGAAGTTATATTGTTTGTGAGAGATGATCTGTTAAAGCAAATTAACTTTTTCAGAAAAATGAATCGATGCTTTCTCTCATCTAGTCAATGGGATAATTAGCAGTCTTTTTGTTTTGTTTTCTTTCCCTCTCCTTCTAAAAGCTAAAGCATTAATACATTTGAGCCCACATTTATGAACTCATAAGGGGGATGGGATTCTAGGAAAAGCAGAGGAGATTCCTTTATAGTCCACTGAGAAGCCTCAATTCCCCAGACTTTGTTTCTGGTTCCCTATGGAGCTTCTCTAGACCAGAAGTTTTAGAAGCCCTAAGAGCCTCCCCACCCCCCAGCAATGAGTTTCCATTCCTAGTGGCTGTGGAGAGTGGGCCAAGACCAAAAATAATCTGAAGAAATGATATACTTACATTCATACTTATGTAGGATCATTGCTGCCTTGCATTTTACATCCATATTTAAATTCTTGCTTTGCAAACTAAATAAACAAGATGGCAAAGCCCATTTAAAGAGAGCTTCTAAGTACAAACAAAGAAGAAAGGAGATTAAAAGTATCCTTCAATCTCCTACCTCAGAATAAATCTCATGAATTCTAAAGTTTCCACCTAAACAGGCTGGGTGCACCCATGAAAGAGCTCCTGTGGGGGCAACACTCAAGCTATACCAGTCACTGGTTTTCCAAGACTTCCCACACTACAAAAGGTTCAGCATGCATCTTCAAGTTCAGTCCTCCATGTCATCAGTAATAAAAGTACTATTGTGGTTTAAGATGTTGACATGAGGAATCCATAAAGCTAAATCAAATCTATGAAGTGCTTATGTTTTTTATTATGATTCAATGCATGGCTCAGAAGGTCAAGTCCAAATCTTAACGTTTCTTAAGGGAGGTCTACCATTTAACTTCTACTGAATGCATCCACAAAGCCAAGGGTCTCCAATGAGAAGAGCACAGTGAAAAACAAAGTAATTTAGGCTGAGAAATTTAGGTCTTGAAATGAAGAGTAATGTGTATGAAATCAGAGAAAGTTTGGAGAACTAATTCTAAAAGTTAGCCTGGGATGGGGGCTAGATACTTTCCTTCTCTGTCTTTAGTTCACAAAGAAATCATGGAATAACAGCTCACTACTAAATTGATCAGGAAACAAACTTAGCAGAGCTTAGTCCATTTTTTTTTTCTTATAAAATAGACTAGTTTGAAAAGCACTACAAATGCATGTAGTCATGGGTTACAATATAAAATTTGTTTCTGTCTAATGTTATGAAGTTGACCCATTTCGATCACCTTGTATCCATTAGGTTTCCTCAACTTCTCTTCAATCATTCTTTGAAGAAGCACATAACATCATTACCTGGTCTGAAGTTTCCAACATAGTCCGCTAGCTCACCATTCAAGTATCCTGTTCTACATGACAAGGCAATCCTGTGGGTGTAAAGGTACCGTTTTCTGACTTCAGTGACTTTCCTGAGCCTACACTTAAAAAAAAAAACCTACAATGGAGAATTCTGTAACCTAACTTCCTAACTTCATGGGGTGTCAGGGAACTCAGTAATGGCAAATAAAAGCATGTAACACTGTTCCTGGTAGAAACACAAGTAAATAAATGGTGATTTGTTTTTTTCCTTCCAGCTTGTATTCAGGGAAAATAATATCTTCTCCTATGCTCAGTTCTCCCACTAAAGAGACAAGGTCACCTCTCACTTGCTATGCAGAGTAAGGACAGGGTGAAATTGCTTCTCTCACCAAATTAGTGAAGGATTATACTCCTACCCTGTCCCTGTGGTCAGCACAGCTTGCTTACGAAAACTCTGAAAATAACTAACAGCACTAACTGAGAATCGGCTGAGTTACAAAAGCAATTTTCTCCAGTTGTTATGAGTGAGGGCAGCTATAAATCACTCTATCCATTTGCATTTATACTGCTTTTAAAGAGATGCTAGCATGGGAGAGAAAGAGGGGGGGAAACCTATCCAATAAGAAAGATACCCCTGAACAAAAGAGAAACTGTTCCCCAAATCACCACTGTGTTTGTTTGGAGACATTGTTTTAATATCAGATGAGCAGGGCTGTGGGGGGGGTATTTATATCACCCCCTTGTCTCATGAAGAGGCCCTTGAAATCAAGATAGTAATACTTATCTTTTGGAATTAATATCTAATCTTTAACCTCACTTGGTTTTTCTTGGAAACATGAAGAGGAAGCTTAATTATTTTGTAATTCAAAACATAAAACCCAATCAGATGCTCAATGTTGCTTATGGGTCTCTTGGCTTTTAACATCTCCATGGCATTTGCTGTATCTCTGAGCAATTTCAGATAAGCTAAGCCGGCAGCTGGGATCTCCCCAGTTGCAACAGCCTGATGTCCTTGCCTAATTTGACAGAAAGCCCATGGGTCTGGATTCAAGCATCCAAATAGAAAATATATTTCACTCCCAAGGACACATAATCTGAGCTATGTCAAAGCCAGTCCCTCTGTGGAATTCCTACATGAACATTGCTTCTCCGAGGTAAACCGAGGTCATTCAAGAAATGTCCTACCGAGTTTACTGAGAAGCGCTTTGTGTTTTAGGTAGTTATTTCACTGTAGGATGAAATGTAGTGGTGAGCAGAGGTAAGCTGTAAGGCCCATCAGAGAGGTTTCACATGATCAGGGTGACAGTGTTGGGTCAGGATCACAGTGGGTGCCACAAAGTAGAATGTTTGCTTAGTGAGCAAAAGCACTTACCTCCAAGCCTGATTATCTGAATTAGATCCCTATAACTCACATGTGCAATAAGAGGACTGACTCCCACAGCTGTCATCAAACTTCTCCTCAGGTGTTCACACACACACACACACACACACACACACACACACACACACACCAAATAAATAGATATAATAAAACATGACGTATGATTCTATTTCTAAAACTACCAGATTTTCCCTTTCTATCTATATTCATTCTTCCTTCCTTCTTTTCTTTCTTTCTACATACAGGATGGAAGGCAACTGTGCATGTGTGAGTGTGTGTGCAAACTGAATCCAGTATAGGGTATCAGACCCCCTGGAGCTGGAGTTAAATGCTGCCACATGGATGTGGGGAACCAAACTCCAGTCCTCTGCAAGAGCCTCAAGTACTCTTAACTGCTGAGCCACCTCTTCAGCCTCATTAATTTTAGTATATGACTTCTCATCCATTACAAAGATAAATTTAATAATAACCGGTGCTCTCAAAGTGCTTTCAATGTTGGCCCTTCTATCTGGCATGTTCCTTGACCCTGGTTACATAGAGAATTCAATTCAAAGTCAATGAAGATGCCCTTGGAAGCGCTTTGTTTGTAAAAGGTCAAGCTTTTGTCACATAAATAAGAACAAAGAAGATATTCTTAAATGTATTCAAAAGAGTCAAGTATTGTTGGCCCAGTGCTGTACTCTGCACTAAAGAAGTGGGGGATGGAGGGTCAGGAGTGCAAGGCTAGATACTAAGTTAGAGGCCAGCCTGGGCTGGGTGAAAACCTGCTCTAAAAATCAAATCAGAACAGAATTCAGGAGACTGGAATCTAAATACAGTTTGGACAGTTTCCTTAAGAAGTCTATCAAATAGGCACGACTGACCATGAGTAAGACGACCCCAACGAGGAGGAAGAGGTGATGCAGCAGATATAGAGGGATAGTAAGAAAATCTAAGTAGATATTGATAGTGTCTGTGAAAGTAGCTGATATTGCTAAGAAACCATCACAATTGCATCATGGGAAACACATGACATCTATAAGAATATTAACGTCCAAAAGTTAAATTGTCAGTTCTATCAGCAAAACAAGAGGTCAGCACTGAGAAAAAGGTCTGACTGCCCAGTCTTTGAGGCAACAGGCCAAGGATCTCACCTTGTTCAAAAAAGAAAAGCTATTAATATTATTAATAATTCATCTTCTGGTAGGTAATTTAAATATTCCTGATGAATACTTGAGAAGCTACAACTAACATCCATGCTGGATACATAATCTCAAATTACCCCAGTTGCAGAGAAGAAACACAGATATATATGTGAATAGGAAGAAGAAACCACATAGGAAACAAAACTTAAATAATAGATATGTATAATATTCATGAAGTCATAAAGTTCCAAAAAGTCTAGACAGATCAAAAATGGTTAAAATAAAAGCACTATATCTATTAGACACAAAGGATATAATGTATGCTATAGTGTAACTTTGATTTCCAAGAGGCATATAAAAGTGAAATAACATGCAAGACAAAATAAAACCTTGAAAAAGTAATGTCAGGAAAATGAAACAAAAAGAAGTTAGAAATGATAACACAAATATTAGTTCTGTAATGCAATGTGTTAAAAATGTCTTTTCTGGCTACCCTTGTATCAAGGCATATAAGCAGCCAGAAAATATGAAAAGTACTTTAGCCTCCTGTGTTTTAAGAAATTCAAAACACAGTAATGAAGAGATGATGTAGTTTTTCATCTATCAGATTGGCAAAGATAGAACTGTATAAGAATATTTACTGATTGCCAAGAGGGAACCAGGCCCACTCTAAAACATCATTTTGGCAACTACTAACTGAAACAAAGGGAAAAAAAATGAGGAGAGCAATTTGGAAGTCGTGCAATGCTTTTGAAACATACACTTGGGTCTAGTGTTTTTTCTGGGCACTCACCCTACAGAAGGTGCAGGATTCACTCATGGAGATAACTCTTTGCTGAAGTTTCCAATACAAAGAGGAAAACAGCGTATACATTCAATGATAAGAGACATTGACAAATATTGAATTTTCCAAAACTAAGACTTTAAAATTCTTTAAAGGAATAGAGTATGTCTATCTACAGTAATGTAGAGAAATAAAAAATACATTTAAATTGTGATTTACTTCCTCATTTTAATAGCAGACTGTGGCACCCACCAATGACACCTTTATATCTTTATGAGTTAAGGGAACAAATCTGCTGCATTTTTCTAATCATTAAATCTCAAATGGGCTAGAATGCAAACAAATCTGGTATTTATTTTCTCAAGGCCTCTCATCTTCCTAGTTATAAATGATAACAAAAAGTAGGGCAAAGTGGTGGTGGGGGCTTCAAGTCCACTGGCAATCACTAGGCAGAATGAGGCACTAGCACATCCACTCTGTTAACAGCATCTGTACATCTGATTGTGCCAAAGGTGATCCTCTTAACTATCCATCCCTGTATAGTCTGAGGATCACAAATCCACTCCTATATTTATCCTTTCCCTGGTTCTGATGCCTCCCAAGTACACAGTGTTAGCTGCTTGTTTATCTAAGTCTGCAGATCTTAAATGTATACACAAATGTTCAGTTCTCATCCCCTAAACCATATTTTCCAGAGTGGCTAAGCTTATACAGTGTTCCAGACTAGCCACAGTGTGCCTATGACTCTTACTCCATTCTATACTGTCCTGTGTTCTGTGAAGATTCAGAGGACACCTAAGCTACCTCTCCTCAGAGGCTCTGGCTGCCTATACTGTAGTAGATCTGAGAATTTCAAGTCATGAGAGAGTATACATCAGCATTAGATTATGAAAATGAAAGGATCCACATTTTGGCCTTTTCTTAGCAGCACTTTTATGTGCCTTTCTTCCAAGTACATTTAGAGATATTAAGTAGTCTATATAAATGATGTTTCCCTAACAATAATTTTGAAAGTCTTCAAAATATGTTGACCTTGAGCCATAGAAGAGGGTAACACACGGATATGTATACATAAACATGTAGATCTTTATTACAAACACAAGTTCATTTTTTAATTTTTATTTGGTCCTAATGAACCAATTTTTTATTTATTTATTATTTATTACAGGTATGATGTCATACTGGTTTAATTATCATGGGTTTTTTTTAGGGGGTATGCTGAGATAAGGGAGGGTAATATTCATTAAATTATTTTTCTACTTTCAAATATTCTTGCTTAGTTTGTCTTAGCATGTTTGTGGAACTACTATAACTGCTTGCTAAACTTAAAAAATTACTGTGCTGGAATTTTAACTTGGTATTTCACTGAATTTTTGAAATAATTTAGAAATAGTTGGCACCTCTGCAATATTGAATCATTCAATCAATATTGAAACAGACGAGGGCAAAGTACATCTCTGTACTTGTTTATCAGCCTAGTCTTTCAGTGGATAAGTATGTCCTGTTAAATATTAGTTTTGTTACTATTATGTGTGGTATCATCCACCCATCTATTTCCTACCTAGGAAAATGATGGACCATTGCATGTCTATACTATAACCAGTTACTGTAGAATCTTCTCTAGTGTTTCAGTTCTTACAATGACTGTTCAATTCCCAAGGCAGACATTTTCTTCATGATGCAAATCTGCCTGTTGTCTACACACTTTAATCAGTTATTCTCTTCATACCGTGTTAACTCCAACTTCTAATGCTTCATGGAGTGGTATTCATTATAGAGGGCATTCCTGCCTAATTTATGGCTTTCCAGTTGTACCCAGCTGGGAATAGTCAGTTAAAGTTTCCCTCCTTTCTCCTTTTCCCAGAGGCAGAAAGACACAGGCTGCTGGTTATGCTACAACCAATCAAGGAAAGTTCCAGAAATGCATCCAGTTTTTTGTTCCATGATCCTTCACATGCTGAGGTTTACCTGGGGTTGCTTATTTTTTTAGTTGAAATTAATGCATAAAAGAAAAAGCACATGTAAGGAATGGCCAGTGCCTCCACTTAAGAACAGGGAAGAATCTTTCTCAGAATACACAGGTGGCTTTTGTGTGTAGCATGATGAACAGGCATGATCTGGGAACATCTTTTCCCCTGACGGATCCTGATGTTCTGTTAGGAAGCATGGCATGATGATAAAGGAAGAGGACACCTAACAGCATAGTTCATTTATGACTTTCCAGGGGATACACCTAGAGTTCCTTTACTTGTTAGGCTAGGTGCTGTAATTTTCTGATACAGAGTGTTATCAACCCAAGGAAGCTGTTTTCTATTCTTAGTTTGATGAGGCTGTTTAAAATCAGGAGTAAATGCTAAAATGCCATCAAAACCCTTGTGGCGCCTACTGAGAAGACATTATAATGGTTTTGTTTTTTCAATTAATATGTTAATCTAGAGTAATAGACTCCAATTGTTGAATCATTCCTGCAATCCCTGGGATAAACCATGCTTGGAACGTGGTTAGTTTGTTAATCCATCCCTGTGGTTAATTTGAAAATATCCTGCTCATTTATTTCTTACACTACTGTGCACAAATTAAATGAATCTACAGTTTTCTTTACACTACATTTCTCTAGTCAATTTTATAGACTCCATGGCCACATAGAAGAAATTAGGAGACATCTCATTTTTTTTCTACTTCAATACATTAAATAGCATTACCTCTCCCTAGATCAGGAGGATTTCTTCCCTTGAGGCTGGTTGCAGTATTTAATAGGTCAGTAATTGCATTTTCTGTTTCTCCTTGATTCTTATTATCCTCAGGTTTTCTGTCTTGTTGAAATGATGGTCATTGGTCTAGGTTATTTTAAAAATCTGTTTATCTTCTAGTTATAACAATTCTAAAGAACTATCCATATACTTACAGATAAGTCTAGCTCTTACCCATCATTAAAGAAATTTCTCTTTGCAGCAGGAGACCATTATAAAAAACCACAATAGGTCAAAATAGAAAGCAAATGATCATGGGAAGCCCAGCACCAGTGGACACAACTACAACATGACTTCTGCAAAGCCCAGAGGACACTGAGGAAGAGAGAGCAGAAAGACTCTAAGAGCCAGAGGATCAGGGAAGCTGGTGTGAGATTGTGTCTCCTGGAAGTGACAGAGAAGCTTCACCCATGATACCACAAAAAAGTGGCTGTCAAAACAAGACATCTAACACACCAATAGGCATGCTAATATAAAAGGAGGAAACTTCATGGTGCCTTACCTGCAGACAAAGAACTATAGGGAACTGGGCAATGCTGATAGTGGGAGAAATAGTCCCCCCCCAGGATTATCTAATACCAAGTGATTAGCTCTGAACTCATATAATATAAGACAGTAAATGGATTTAGTTCTGTATATACATATAGATATACATATACATATACATATGCATATGCATATGCATATGCACATGCACATGCATATACATATACATATGCATATGGGCAATGGTGTGGGTAGCAGCAAAGCTCAGGGGCAGCAGATATCAAGAACACTGGTACACATAATGACCCCTGAATAAAAAGTCCTTGGTCATCTTTCCTGATGCCCAGCCTGAGCTTCCTTGTTTCCTGCCTCAATTCTTTAGCATGTACTCAGTTCCACTGGCTCTCTGCATTTCTTCCAATAAATTTCTTATTGTTCAAAAGAATCATATTAGTTTTTGTTGCTTATAACTATGAAGTACTTTTATTAAAAACTCATTATGTCATGCTATAGAGCTAAATAATATAGTCTATAAAGTTTCTACTTTATGGAATATAAGATTTTCCCCTTTGGTCTGAAACAGTCCATTTTTATTAACAGTAAATTTTTGCTTATTTTCAATTTATTAGACACCAGAGATTAGGGACCAAGCTTATTTCTTCTATAACTCTGGCTTTCTATTTAGTGTTGTCTTCTTTGGCTTGTTAGTTTCTGACATAAGTGGATCTAAGGCTATAGCCTTGTAGTAAATCTGACCCAATCCTGACCATTTCATTAGTACATTCCCAGATGTTAGATCTGTAGACATTTCTCTTAAGCCAATTCCTACAGGGAATAATTATATTATTTCTCTCCAAGAGAGATAGAAGGCTGGTTGCCATTATGTTGGTTGTAGAGTATCAAAACAGAGCCAAGAATATTCCCAACAGACATATATTTTCTCTGCATCCCTCTACTTCATATACATTGCTCAACCTCTGGCATAGAATAGACCATTTTGACCTCTCCTGATGTACTTCTAGTCTCTGTCTTCTGAAGTGATATGCAAGATAGGCATGCAGTTGACTGGGGTGGGAGGCAGAGTGTGGAGATTCACTATCCAGTGTACAGATTTTGAGCTGTTTGATTTGTCACATCCCTTGTTTCCTCCTGGCTAGATAGCCTATAATTCATTCAGGATCTATAATTCAATGACCTTCTTCTTCATTCTCATTTTTCTCTATAGTCCTTTAGGTGTCTGCTCCTCTAACAGGTAAAACAGGAAACTTTCACTTTCACAGAATTTTTACCTTTTGTCACAAAAATGCTTTTGTCTCTGACCCATAGTCCTCCCTTTCAACAAGCTCTCTCTCTCTCTCTCTCTCTCTCTCTCTCTCCCTCTCCCCTCTTCTCCCCTCTCCTTGCTTGTGTATATGAGTGTGTGTGAGAGTATGTGTATTTGTATGTGCATGTGAGTATACGTGTGTGAGTGTGTGTGTGTGTGTGTGCTTGTGAGTATATGTGTATGTGCATTGTGTGCATGTGTGTTTACTAAGCAAAAAAGACCATTCTTTGGATTCCTTTTCTCCCCCTTTTGACTTTCTTTTGAAATGATAGTAATTTTTTTTCTTTTTTCTTCTTATACAATGGTTTCCCTGTATGAGAGATGGGACTGCATAGGGAACATAAGTGCACATAGTACAGTTCAAAATGTAAGGAACACAGTCCTCATATGGCAACCCCAGCCTTGAGTGACCCTGTGATTACCTCCTCAAAATTTGTGCACAGGGCATACATCTTTCTTACTCCATTGCCTCCCGACTCTGCTCTAAGTATTAATTGGTCTTCATTGCATTTAAATGATAGAACTCAAGCAGAAAACCATAGCATTTTGGCTTCTGAACATGATAGAGGAATTGGGGGGCTGCTACAAATTAATGCAGGAAGCTTGAAGAAAATCACAAAGATGGAACTCCCAATTCTGCCCACAAATGACCCTCACATTCCATGCTTAACCTGAAGGTGATGGCATGGGATAAGACTGCAAGGAGCCCAGCACAAGGCTCAGCACCACTCACAGGCTCCAAAGCCTCTGTGACACAAAATGTACAGTGTTTGAATAAAATACTTTTGGATTTGTGAAAATGTGACATAAAATAAGACAGAATGATTTTTTTCTGTTTAATAAGAACAAAATTACAAGTGTCCCAGATACCCTAGATTGACTTAACAAGGATTTTAAAATGCTAATGATCAATATGTTCAAGAATCTGTAGGAAAATAAAGACTTAATGGGCCAAAAGATGGATTATTTTAAGAACAATATAAAATTCATATAATGAAATTATATTCTATTTGTTGACACCATAAATGATAACCAAGCAGAAATCTCAAAACTAAATAATAAGGTAGCAAAAATAGACTATTGTTGAACAGTATTCATGCCCAACTACATATATGAGATAGAAGACTGATAAACATATAAAACAGGTCAACACAAAGTAAACAGTTCAGCCAGTACAACCAATCACTAGAAAAGATGGAGAGTGGAAAAGTTACCAGTGGAGCATTGCAACATTGCTGAGTTGTAGCTGTGGCTCTAGGAGAAAGAGGAAGATAGTGGGAAGTATGAAATCCTTTAAAAAAAAAGATTGCCTGAATTTTTTCCAAATTTTGTTCAGATCCAGACAGATAAAGTAGTTTACACTCGAAGAAAATAATGTTTGTGCCTGTAGTAATTGAAAGATGAAGGAAAGAAAGAAAGAAGGAAGGGAGGAAGGGAGGGAAGGAATGAGGGAGGAAGGGAGGAAAAAAGAGGAGGAATGAAGGGATGGAGGGAGGGAGGATTGGGGAAAGGGGAGGAGTTATAAGGAAAACTCAAGGCAAACTCTTAAGGGAGGGTGAGCAGAGGGGAGAGGTTGAACGTCAGAAATATTGGGTGTTATGAGTAGATTTTTCCCTGCCGGTCTGGCCCTACAGCCATGCCAGCCCCCAATAACACACAGAGACTCTGTATTTGATATAATGCTGTTGACCAGTTACTAGTTTCTTATCGGCTAGCTCTGTCTTAATTATTAACCCATTTCTATTAATCTAAGTACTTCCACATGGTCTTATCTTACTGGAAAGAGGGGCTGGTGTTCTGCTCTCTCCATCCTCCATCTTGGATCTCCTCCCTACTACTTCCGGAATCCTCCTTGTCTCCTAGTCCCACCTATCTCCCTTTCCTATTGGCCACCAGTGCTTTATTCATTAACCAGAATGAGAAACATATATACAAAATGACATCTCCCATCATCTCCTCTTTTCTGTCTAAAATATAAAGAAAAGTTTTAATGTTAACATAGCAAAATATATAACAAAACAGTTATCAAATAAGAATCAATATTTAGTCCATTAACATTTAGCAAGATTTAAAGAAAATATTCTATCATCTATCCTATCTTTGTGAGTCTAAAGTCTTATATGTAACTTATCTTTAATCCTATCTAAGGAAAACTATAACCATAACTATCTGTCTTCAACTCCTTCAAAGACCACAGAAGGATAATATATAAACTCTAGAAATGACAGAGACATCTCACTGCCTGGTCAGTCACCTGAAGTTCTTCTGTAATGTTCTATCTTCAGCCCATAGGCCATTGTGTGTCTGGCAGACTCCTCAGCAAAGCAGGAAACTTTAAACTGTCCACCTGTATTGGAAGTTTGTCAGTCACTTTTCTCTGTGTCCTGCAGAACTCTGACAGACTCATCCATGAGGCAGGAATCCTGTAGCAATGTCCATCATGTATCTGCAATCACTTTCCTAGTGTCCTGCATGTCCAGTTTATACAGCATAAAGTCAAACAGTCCAGACAAGAGCAGTATCTTGCCCAAGTGGCTAATCTTGCCATATTGAAAGCAAACTCCATAACTTGTTTCTTTAATGTCCATCTTCCTTTCTGATGCAGGTGGTATTGCCAGGAGCAATTGTGCCTCACTGTTAAGAAAAAACCCTAAACCATTTTAAATGCCATATTCTGTAGGTCTTTGAAAGGTTTGAAGAGTGCCTATTTATCTCAAATATATCTCTACATATCTAAAAAACCTAACTCACCTAGCTATGTGTTGACTATTATAGGTAACTATCTAAAATCTGTACTAAATTATACATTACATTTTTAAATGAGCAATATAATCACAATACCTAAACAAGAGGAGAAATACACAAATCACAAAATTGACCTTAAATTGTATCAATAAATGAACATCCATTTTAAAACAAAGTATTCAAATCTATATCATAATCCCCTTTTTACCTTTAAAGAGAATTGATTGTGGTCATTAACTATTTATAACCAACCCCCATTTAAATGAAAACAAACATTTATAAACAATATTTGGGAATTTGGGCATCATTCTTTCCAACTGCTTCATGCTGGTAGGGGACGCTGTCCTGGGAATCATAAGAAAACACAGAAATCTTGGCTGTAGTCTGTAAGGCTGCTTTGTCCCAGTTGTTTTGATTATTGCATCACCTGGGACGCTGTTTCAGTGGTCTTGCTTGATCAAACCATGTTAATCTGGAAGGAATCCACAGCTTTTCATTTTCTGTGGAAACAAATATAAAAATCCTTTTCCCCAGTAACCTGTCCTTAAACTTAAAATTTTGGAGTCAACACATTTTTAAAATATGTAAATTGGATTAATCTAGCAGCATTTGTTTTAAAAGTTATTGCTATTTCCTCAGCAGTCAAATAATATAAAGACAACAGAATAGTGTAAAGTATCCAAAGTTTCTCTGTGCTTCCCATCTTTATGTGGCTTTTTTATTACTCTATTTCTTTTACTTCTATTTGTTCATATTTTTTGAGACATAGTTTTACTGTGTAACTTCTATCTGTAATTAACTCTGTATACCAGGTTTACTTTGAAATCACAGAGATCTGCTTTCCTCTGTCTCCCCAGTGCTGGGATTAAAGGTGTGTGCCACCACACTCAGCTACTCTCTGCCTTTTTAAAACCATTTTATTCTTTTTCTCTCCCAAGCCTACGTATATTTTCAAACACAGTGTAAACCTTTAGAGGTTTTTCTTAAACGGAATCTGTCTTTACTGTAAATCTTTATCTATTTCTGGACATGAGTCTTTATCTGGTAAACAACAACATTGTTAAAATGAAAGCCACAGCTGTATTAGCTGCGCTCTAACCAAGATGGCTGCGGGTACTTTTACCGCCAAAACTGAGAGCTGTGCTCACCACCTTGGTCTACGCTGTCATCCAGCAGCATGTTGCTGGCTTGGAGATGTGGTCACTGCCATTGCCAGCTTTCGTACACACCATACAGTTGTCACTAGAGCTCTTTAAAAGCCTTGTGGTTTTTTGCTGCTTAAGCTGAGTCAGGAAACCTCCCTTTTAAAGGAGCCCTGCAAATCTCTGCTTGTCTCTAGCAAAACAGAGTCCAACCGAGGCAAATGCTGCTACCAAGAAGCCTTAATTATTTCTGTACTTTGGTTTCTAAAACCCTTTTCTAAGCTTTTGCTAAGTTTTAAGTGGAAGTTCTTATTAGCCATGTTGCAGACACCATTATATTATGAGTAGTTTCTCAGCCTGCCGGTTTTGGCCCACCGTCATGCCAGCCCCAAATAACACACTGAGACTCGGTATTTGATATAATTCTGTTAGCCTGTTACTAGCATTTTTTATTGGCTGGCTCTTTCTTAATGATTAACTCATTTCTATTAATCTAAGTATTTCCACGTGGTCTCATCTTACCAGAGAGAGGGCCCAGACCTCTGTTGTCTCCAGTCTCTACATGGTGACTCCTCCTTACTACTCCCTCTCTCCTCCTTGTCTCCTAGTCCTACCTATCTTACTTTCCTATTTGTAGTGAGATAGTCCTTCTGTAGCACTGACCATGCCCATTGGGGGTGGAGCCATGGGCGGAAGTGACCTGTGGAAGAAGGTCGGAGGGGGCCAGGAAGGCGCTCTCTTTCTGGCGTGACTCGGACAGGAGAGGATCGGGTTGAATTTCCTGGTGTTCATCTGTCTAGGTTGTAAGTTATTTCTCCCTGAATAAACATCTATTCGGCCTATTTGTTTATCCTGATCCTTATTTACCGCAATACCTATTGGCCAACAATGCTTTATTAGTTAACCAATAAGAGAAACATATTTACAGAATGGCATCTCCCATCAATTGGGAGCTGCCAAAACCAGTTTCTCAGAAACTATGGAGGCCACAAGCTGATGGAACTCTGTCTTTTTTGGCATTGAAAGAATTGTCAACCTAGAATTCTACATCTTGGCAGAAAACACTTCAAACATGAAAACAATATAATCCATTTGACTTCTGTAATTCCTCACTACAAAGCACATACTACAAGAATCCTTCTGACAAAAGTGAAGTCATATCAGATCAAAATTTCAAATAGGCCAGCAGAAAATTAAAAAAGCAGTAGAAATGATGAATATGTATAGAAATATAGACACCATATTTCTTATTTTTCTTTTTAAAAAGCCAGTTGAGGGGAGGTACCGAGTCTCACTACAGCTTGACATGCTATGGTTGGTCCATATCTATGTGAGGCCTGTCCTTTATGAATAGAAATGGAGAGGAGTGAATGGTGGAGCAGAGGTGAAGTTGGGGACCAGAGGAGATGAGGGAGGGGACACTGTGGTTGGGGTGTAATAATAATAATAATAATCATCATCATCATCATCATTTTTAAAAATCTAATTGACTGAGGTTTGTTTGTCTACTTGTTTGAGACAGGGTCACACCCTATAAGCCAGGGTGTCCAGGAATTCACTATGTAACCCAATCTGTCCTCCAACTTGAATTCATTCTCTTAAATGCTAGTATTACAGGTTGTGCCATCCTTCCAGGAAATCTTTTGCTCTTCTAAAGCCTAAAATAATAATAAATTATAGGGTTTATACTATGTAGCAGTTTGGCATATGACAGTATCAGTATAAAAGACAGGGGAGCCATAAATAGAAACCCTGCTAAAATACCCATAAGAAAAGTAATGTTGTATGATTTCAAGATAATCACGAATTAATGATGCATGCTGTGAACACACTCAAATAAACCTATAGAGATGCTGGGGAAATCAACAGCCTCACCTAAAGCCCATGGTGTCACCCAGTAATACCCAGTTCTGTCACCCAGAACCCTCATGGTATCCACACAGCCACCAAGCCTGGCTGCTTCCACCAAGCACTAAGCTTGGCTTGAAGTTCTCATCCTCATAGTCTAGTCACAGCTGTTCTAGCTGGAACTCTAGCAGTTCTCAGTGCAACTCTGCCTGGCACTCCACAGACCACAAACTACAAGCTGTGGCAGCCTATACACATCATTACATCTGCAAGCATACATAATACAAGAACTGTGGGAAGATGGAGGGGTCCACCTCAATAGTAAATTATGTTCTAGCTATCTTGGGGCCCAGGATAGACTTATCACAGGGGCAAAACTGCCACATACAGCATGTTTGTAAGATAGTGACAAAGGAAGACATCAGGCTGAAGCTGCTACACAAGATCCTTATCAGGGAGGTGTTTACTCAGAGCATGCAAAGCCAGCCTGGGGACACCACCAATGGGAAACCCTATTTTTCCCATAAAGAGTAAGAATCTCTATCCTACAACAGTTCTGATATTCCAGAACCATAAGTTGCATGTTTTTCAGACTCATGGCTGAGGAAGATTTGTCTCATGCTTTGAGGTTCACCAATACTGATTCAGACAAGACTTTTTGTGCTTGGACTTTTGAGATATGCTGGAAAAATTTAAGACTTTGGCACTACTGGGACTGAATTAATGTTTTGCATGTGAAGAGGGCATGGATTTTGAGGTCCAAGAAAAAGAAAGGATCTGAAAGTTTGAAATGTCTTTCAAATTTCATGCTTGGGAAACTTAACCCCCCAGGTTATATGTTAGTGATATGATGGAGATACGACATTTCTGAGGAACTGTGGCAAGAGTAGCAGCAGGTCCTTAGGTCACTGAGATCATGCTCTTGAAGTTAGCTGTGGAAACTGGCCTGTTTCCTTCTTCTCTATTTCCTGGCTGATGAGGTAAGAAACTTCACCATATTCTCCCACCATGAATGGTATGCTGCCTCACCACAGGCCCAAGCAAAGTAGACAATCTATTTCTGAGTCAGTCAAATTGAGAGTTTCATTATAGTCACAGAAAGCTCACTATTACAAAAGGTAATTGCAATTGAAGGTGGTTATGAGGATAGGGATCATCATGTTGTAGGTAGTAGCTTTATAAGATGAGGCAGAGATATGAAAAGAAGCTCTCTATCTCACATGTGTTGCATCTAGCATGGAAGAAAGTCCTTATCAAAATCTGAGTGAGTGCTGGCATACTGTTCCCGGAGTTCCCCAATTATGATTAAAATAAACTTCTCTTTGTTATGAATTACCTAGTCATACCAACAGACAATGAACCAATATATCTTCATGGCTATAAATAACTTTGCCAGGTCAGGAAAAGAATCAATTAAAAACTGATGATTCATATTGAGCAGAATGTAACCCAACTAGACTTCAACCTAGGAGAGTAGCAGATGGAGCATTCAATAGAAGCCCAAGATGACAAAGTTTTCTCCTAGACAAACAATTATTCAATCACCAGGGCTCTCAATACTGTGCCTGGCCTTTCTCCCTACATGACCCTTCCATTTAATCAGAACCCTTGTGTTCCAAGGTCAATATTCTTGTCTTGAGCAAAATTTCATTTTGAAGGATTTCAAATGCAACAAAAGTTGATCTGCTGTAAAGATGAAAGAGCTGCTTAACAGATAAAATGAGAAAAATTAAAACAATTGGACACACTTTTTTTTCAGGGAATGGAACTATTTTCACTAAGACCAGTACAAGCCAAGAGCTGGCAACAAACTGAAATGGAGAATGACAAAGCAAATCCACTCTCACATTTGGAACTTATAAAAAAAATACTTTCAAAATGAAGCTAATTTTCAGTTCTAAATGTCATTTATCTCTTGAATAAAAAATCCACTGCTCTAAAAGTGCCTATCAAATTTTTAAGGAATAATTTTGGCATAGAAACAGAAATGACATTTTAATGTCGATGATCTCAATTCTTGTGGCTTAATTAATACTTTCATAAAATGCAATTAAAAATCAAATATAAACCATAGAATAAACCTAATTATCACATCTCACTGGACTGTAATATGTGTGCCTGGAAGGCCTCTAACTCACTGACATTAAATGAGTTTCTTTGAAGGAATAAGACCAATATGATATATGATATATATTTATAAGGAACTGGATTGTGTGATTATGAGAAATCCTCCTATCTTCAGTCAGAAAAATGGAGTCCAGAAGAACCGGTGAAGGGTTGTTGCCTGAGATCAAAGGTCTGGGAAATAAGAGAGTTACCAGGGTGTGTTCATTTCTGCAAGCTGGCAAGCTCAAAGTCCAGGAAGAGCCAATATGTCACCGTGTCTGAAGGAAGGATAGAAGTGATGTCCTAGCTCAGCAATCAGAATAGAAGAATTCCTTCCTTTTTAGCTTTTTTATTCTATTTTGTTAAACAAATGCATGAGTTGGGCCCTCACCTAAGTGTTGAATTGTTGGTGTAAAGTAGAATTCCATCCCAAAGCAGCCTCACATAAATACCCAGAATAATGTTTGAACAAAAGTGTGGTGCCTCATGATACAGCTCAGGTGATACATAAAATTATCTCCCAAAGACTACCTTGTGACTAGAAATGGTATTCCTTTTCTGAGATAGGAACACCCAATGACCTTTAAGCCCTGCACCTTGATGAGGACACACTACTCTCCGGAGTCCCAGAGTTTCAGATTCTCCAGGAACCTTCAGAAAGAAAAACAATGGAAGCTAGTCCTAGAATCAACTTCCTCCAGCATAGAATAATACAGGAATGTAGATGGAGTATGAATGGGTAAAACAAGAATGTTCTGTGGTGTTACCTTAAACATCAGAACATACTACAGAAGTTATAAAACTATGGCTGGAAGCTGTCACCATGTGGATCCAGGTTCAGTTCACACAGCATGTGAATCATATCAATGAATCTACCATGAGACAGATGCAAGTACTGATATGCCATCCATATACCTCAAGTAAGAACTCTGAACCCTAATGTCCAGCATGAGTATGTCTTTTTTTTAATTTATTTTTTCTTATTTTACATATTGATCCCATTTCCCTCTCCCTCTCTCCCTCCCATGTCCCCCAACAACACCTTGCATCCCATTCCACACCCACTCCACAGGGAGGGTGATGCCTTCCAGGAGGGATCATCAAAATCTGTCAAGACATTTGGAGTAGGGTGAAGGCCCTCCCTCCTGTCTTCAGGTGAAGGGAATATCCCTCCATGGGGAATGTGCTTCCAAAGTCCTTTCATGCATCAGGGATACATCCTAGTTCTACTATAATAGGTCCCTTAGACTGCTCAAGCCTTCTAACTGAGACCCATGTTCAGGAGGTCTGAGTCAGTTCAATGCTGGTTTCCCAGCTATCAGGTCAGCTGTATCCGTGGGTTTCTGTAGCCTGGTCTTGACCCCCTTTCTTATCATTCCTCTCTGCAACTGGATTCCAGGAGTTCAGCTCAGTATTCAGCTGTGGGTGTCTGCTTCTCTTTCCAACCACTACTACACGGAGGTTCTAGGATAGCATATAAGTTAGTTATTAATCTCATTATCAGGGAAGGGCATTTAGGGTAGCCTCTCCACTGTTGCTCAGATTGTTAGTTGGGGGTCATCCTTGTAGGTCTCTGGACATTTCTCTAGAGGCAGTTTTATCTTCAAACCTATAATGGCTTCCCCTATTATTCCATCTCTTTTTTTGTTCTCTATTCATCCTGCGACTCAAACTTCTGGGTCCCACATATTCTCCTCTCCTCCCCTTCTCTTTCTCCTAACTCTCTTTCCATTCACTGCTCTTCAGCCCCCCTCCCTCCGCTCACTCCCAATATGCTCAGGAGATCGTGTTCCTTTCTCCTTCTATGAGGGATATTGTATGATATTGTATGAATCTCTTAGTTTCCTCCCTGTATCCTAGTTTCTCTGGTGATGTGAATTATAGGCTGGTGATCCTATGCTTATCATCTAAAATCCATATGTGACTGAGTACATACCATGTTCCTCTTTTTGTGACTGTCTTACCTCCCTCGGGATGGTTTCTTCAAGTTCCATCCATTTGCCTACGAATTTCAAGATTCTATTGGTTTTTTTTTTTTTCTTTCTGCTGAGTAGCATTACATTGCTCTATCCATTCTCCAGTTGAGGGGCATCTAGGTTGCTTCCAGGTTCATGCTATTACAAATAATGCTGCTATGAGTATAGTTGAACAGAAGTCTTTGTTGCATGGATGTGGATCATTTGGGTATATGCCTAAGAATGTAGTTGCTGGGTCCTGTGGTAGACTGATTCCCATTTTCCTGAGGAACCAGCATACTGATCTCCAAAATGGCTGTACAAGTTTGCACTCCCACCAGCAGTGCAGGAGTGTTCCCCTTTCTCCACATCCTCTCCAGCAGAAGCTGTCATTGGTGTTTCTGATTTTAGCCATTCTGACAGGAGTAAGATGGTATCTCAGAGTTCATATCTTGGGGTAATGCTAACCAGACAAGTAAAAGACCTATATAGCAAGAATTTTGTGTCTTTAAATAAATAAAATAAAGAAGATACCAGAAAAAATGGAAAGATCTCCCAGGCTCTTGGATAGCTAGGATCAACATAGTGAAAATGGCAATTGCCAAAAGCAATCTACAGATTCAATGCAATCCCCATCAAAATCCCAGCACAACTCTTTACTGACTTTGAAAGGATAATAATCAACTTTATATGGAAAAACAAAAGACCCAGGATAGCCAAAACAACCATGTACAATAAAGGAACTTCAGGAGACATCACCATCCCTGACTTCAAGTTCTACTATAAAGCTATAGTCCTGAAAACAGCTTGGTACTCGCACAAAAATAGACAGGTAGACCAGTGGAATTGAATCAAAAATTCTGATATTAACTCATACACCTAGGAACACCTGATTTTTAACAAACCAGATAAAATTATACAATGGAAGGAGAAAAGCATCTTCAACAAATGGTTCTGGCACAATTGAATGATGGTGTGTAGAAGACTGCACATAGACCCATGTCTATCACCATGCACAAAACTCAAGCCCAAATGGATCAAAGACCTCAACATAAATCCAGCCACACTGAACCTCTTAGAAGAGAAAGTGGGAGGTACCCTTAAACAAATTGGTACAGGAGACTACTTCCTGAACATAACACAAGTACCACAGACACTGAGATCAACAAGTAATAAATGGAACCTCTTAAACTGAGAAGCTAAACTGAGAAGCTTCTGTAAGGCAAAGGACACAGTCGACAAGATCAAATAGCAGCCTGGAAAAAGATCTTCACCAATCCTACATCTGACAGAGGGCTGATCTCCAAAATATACAAAAAAACTCAGGAAACTAATCACCAAAATACCAAATAACCTATTAAAAAGTGAGGTACAGAACTGAATAGAAAATTCTCAAAAGAGGAATCCAAAAGGGCTGAAAGACACTTAAGAAAATGCTCAACATCCTTAGCCATCAGGGAAATGCAAATCAAAACAACTATGAGTATGTCTTTATGTTCTTATATTCCATGGGTGATTCTTTTCCTCATGTAAGGATATTATCCCGAAGCTAGCCTTTACCTAGCACTTTGAGAAATTGATCTATTTCTAGTTCTCTTCTGTTGCTGCAATCTAACACCCTGAACCAAAGCAACTTACAAGAGAAAAAAAAAAAAAGGTTAATTTGGCTTATACTTCTAGGTCACAATTCATCATTAGGAGAAATCAGGGCAAGAACTCAAGCAGCAAATGGAACACAAGAACCAGAGAGGGATGTGTTTTACTGGCACACTTGCAGGCTTATGCTTAACTATCTCTATAATGCTTCCCACAGTGGGCTGGGCCCACCTATATCAATTAATGACCAAGACAATTTCCCACAGACACAGACATAGTTATAGGCATAGTCTAATTTAGGCATTCCCTCAATGATTCTAGACTAGATCAGGAATAATATTCCCATTGTGACAATAGTTTTAACAATATTTTTTCAGAAGTGGATATATATGGATCAGTGGTAGAGCTCATATATAATATGAGTGAGGCCTAGGCTCCATAACATTACTCAAGCAAAAGATTTTTCTAGATAAAAAGTATATCTGACTCAAAAAGTTCACGTGATTTTTCTTTTCACTGGGATTGCTTTGACTATGGATGTGTTATCCTGTTTGCATATACAGTCTGACCTATATTACTCTTTAACATATTAGGATGAAAATAAATCACCATACATTTTCTCTATTATAATGCCCCAATAACAGGAAGGATTTCCCTAGATTAGAGAAATTAAAATGAGAAATTGATGGTTACCTGCAGAGAAAAACTTCTCAACCCTATCATTTTAGCTTAGAGTCTTGTAGCCTGGCTTTAGTTGGTCCTTTGCTATATTTTCTTCTCTTTTGAATCCGTTTGAATTTTGAATTTTCATTTTAGACTTTCTGAGGAGTGTTAGAAGTAAAGATCTTGACAACATAGGCTGCAGTTAGAGTTACAATGGAGATAGACCGAAAAGCATACTTGTTTCGTAACCTAGGGATGAGTGATGTATAATTATTCTATACCACAGTAATCGTTGTGGTGTTTTAAGATGACAAACATGCAATATAAACAACTAATCTTTTGTTTCACAGTTACTAAGTAGCCAGAATTATGAGAATGACTATTGCAAAGATTGTGGCCCTTTGGCTCTCCTACATCTCTGTCCATTAAGTGTGAAGATCAGGAGAGGCTGCATCATCTTCCATGAGAACCCTCTTCAGAATGTCAATGATAATTAGTCTTGTATGATAGACAGGAAATTTCTAGGCTTGAGGCACAGTTGATTTCAAAATGAGCTTCATGAATTATACAAAGGAGCCAAGAGTCAGAGAAAGGCAAACTCCTACTACTGAGATTTGTCTCCATGATGTTCTAAAGATAAAGTATAGAAAATTTTCACCACCACAAAAATTAGCAGATACATGAAGCATGGCAGGTGGACAGATTATATGCAAACATGAAGCCTATCACTCCAGAGCAAGCAGGGGGACGTTTCCACAGTATCAATGGTATTTATTTCTTGTCACAGTGACTATTGAATGCCATTTTGAAGAACACACTTTTGTGGCACACAGTTATAATATATACATAGGCTGCTGCCATTTATTGTCTTGAGAAGAGTAAACAGCATGAAAAGGACAGGGAACCCCAGATGGACCTGAGCTCTTGTCTCCCACTTATTTACTATTTAACCTTGAACAAATCACTCTCTCCTTCTTAGCTTTAGTTTATTCATTGGAAAGATGATTGTGTGCATAAAAGTATCACTATATATCAAGGTGCTCTGGACCAGAAGGTCTTTTATGGTTTCTTATGGATCCATTCATAGCATATTTGCAGTAACTTTATCACAAAGACTTTATCATTATAAGTATCATAGACAAGTTTTAAATATAAGCAATCATCTTCTGAAGTCCAGTGTTTAAAAAGAAAAGGTGTGTTGTGTTTGTGTGTATGTGAATGTGTTCACATACTTCTGTGGGTTAATGCAGGCATGTGCATGCTATGACACACATGTGGAGATCAAAGGGCAACTTCAGGTGTTACTCCTCCTCTTCTACTTTGTTTAATACATACTCTCTTGTTTGACACTCCATACAAAGAGGTAGTTGGCCATGAGCTTCTGGGGATTCTCTTGTCTCTGTTACCCATCTTTCTGTAGTAGCACCGAGATTAAAGTGTACTATCCAGTCCAGCTTCAATCAGTTCTGAGGATCTGAACTCAGATCCTTATGCTTGTATGCTTGCCCAACAATCACATTCCCTGTTGAGCCATTACCAAAGCTGAAAGCCCAGCTCTTCCCATCTGTCTAAATCCCATGGCATTTAAATGTTTCAATGATTAAATAAGAAAATATACTTTCAATATTTACAGTGAAGCAATAAGACTAAGTTCTTTTAGATAAAAGAACCTTATGTTTGTCTTCAATGCCTCCTATTCCTACCCATCCCAAAGTCACAGATGAGTGATGTGGGCACACATACACACACACATAAATAAAAATATGTCTTTAAAAATTTAAACAAATGAAAGGAATTGATAGTGATCTAAAATATCAGTCTACATGAAACACATACCATTGACTTGTGTCAATGGCTGTTGTCATCTACATAACACCTGCAAATACTGAGTTAGTATGTATTGAAGATAATTCTCTGAAAGAGGCTCACTGACATGCTCGATTTCTCCATTTGACACAGTGCAGTCCTCCCGTGTCTACCAGGCAACACTTCAAATTAATGACCTGGGGTGGCAGGTATCATAAACAGAAAAACAAAAACACACTAACAAAAAAAGAAAAGATAGGGAAAAGCAATACAACAGTAAATATATCAGGAAAAAATATGTATCTCAAACAAGAGAACTGAGATTAAAAGGCAGAGCCACTTAGCCACATCAGACAACACATGAATTAAGAGGATGTAATTTTGTCTGTCCTGTCCTTCAAATTTGTATGTTCACAAATGAGTGAAAACTATATCCTAAGAATAATGAGGACTTGTTGCATGAGAATGTATGGAAGCTAAGTGGCAGTCAATGATGCCATATGCATATGTGTGTTCATGTGTATGTATATGTTTGTGAGTACATGCATATGTATGCCTTGTGTGTGTGCATGTGTGTGTCTGTGTGTGTGTTCATGTGCCTTAACACTTGGCTTACAGCAGTGCTACATCAGAGGAATGTGGCTGGGCAACTGTCTGTAGGAAGTAAGAGGTGAAGGGCAACTATGTCCCTCTGATGGAAGGGTAAAGAAGAAGGAAAATAGGCCCGACTGTGGATATTAAACCCAAAACAACACAAACATATGTTATCCCTAACATAGCTCTGCCTATGCAAATGGCAGAATGGAAAACAATGTTGAGAAAGAAATCACTAAGAATGTTGCATTCCTTTCAGTCACTTAATTTTGGCCATGCTTGTAAAAAACACAACAAAAGGAGGGGGAAGTTCCCTCACTGTGGAAGAGAGCCTGTGCACAAAAGCTTCTCTGTGAATGAAACCTGTACTACTGAGGGAAGTAACCTCCCTCAATCATCCTTCCCTACAACTGTTGAATTAGCTCTGTTCCCTTTCCCTACAGTTCAAGATCTTCAAATGAAAAGGATTCCTTAGATTGTCCTGTCATGAAAATAAGCAATTGTCCCCATCTACAGGCCTGTGGCAATACATCTATGTCCATTAATCTAGCTACATGAAAGTCCAAATCAACAGCCCCTTCCCACTCATAGCGGGGCCCTAGTCAGCCTCAATCTCTGTGATCAGTCCATTCTGCATCATACCAATTGTCTTCTTTCTCTACTTATATTTATGATAATAAGAATATAATTACATATATGTAAACATATCATCATATTTATATATACATACTGGCTTATCTACAAGTAGATTTTGATTACATTTTCCAATGTTTTTAAAGAGGTGAATATGCTGATATCACACAATCTTGAGGGCAAACGGATAGTACTTTCCTTTATCTTCACTGGGACAAATATCAGAGGGAGAGACGGGGTTTACAAAGAAGGAAATATTTCTTTTGTACCAAAGTTCTAGGGGGTGTGCAGTATGTAGCTACTGGATCCATTGTTTGTGAAACATGGAGAAGCAGAGAATGATAACAAAACAAAGCTCTTCACCTCATAGTGGTCAAAGAACAGAGAGGGAGACATTGTTCTCAACCACTCTCACCAAGAATTGCTGATGTTCGTGGAAATGTGGGTGCACACTTCATATTTTTACACTGGGACATGAAGCTCGTATTAAAAGACAGGAGACTCAATTCACAACAGATTAAACATTCATCTCTAAAACAAAAGAGATAAATGGCAGGCAAAAAGAAAAATCCCTAATCCTTCAAATGTCAAACTTTATGTGGGACCTGGGGATCTGAACTCAGGTCCTCACACTTGTGTAGCAAACACTTTATTCATTGAGCCATCTCCTCAGTTCCCTGCACAGATGCATTGAAACATCACATTGTATACCACAAATATGTATGTTCATTATATGTCAATAAGAAACAAAAATTGTCAGTAGCCCAATAACACCCTAATTTAAATCTCCAAGTTGGCATTCTACACAGAGCTCTGAGATTATATGATGTGTGCTCCAGGACTTTTCTGGAAGATCAGATTCAGTATAACACTGTAATGCTTCCCTCAGTCCCTCTCTCTTCAATATAACTGAGGCAGCAAACAACACAGCGCAGGTTCTAGCCAAAGCTACAAGTTTGAAAACCCAACTTTATTCTCTCTGCCTTAATTCTCCTATATTCAGAGCCAAACTATGCAGAGTTTTACTTCAAAATGGGTCTTAAAAGGGCAGGCTGGTCCTCATCACCTCTGCCATCAGATTAGCCCACCTTCCTCTGTCATTTTCCAGGAAGATGTCAAGACCTTTCTAATAAGCCTCCTGGCATGTTTTGCTCTTCAGTGGTTTTCTATACAGGAGGCAATGTTATTGCAACATTTTATTGTTTTATTAATAAATAATGCTTGAGTGTCAGATATTAGGTTATAAGCCTGAATGGTTCACAGAGCAATGGAGAAAATAATCAGTGGCCCTCCTCTCCACTTTGTCTGATCAAAAGGCCTGTGAATCTCTCTAAACCCTCCTTATGCCTCTCTGTGATCCTCTATTTTCCTCTGAGTCCGGCCAGCCAGGTGAACTCATATTCTGCCCACTGAACTAATGTCCAACTCCATTGGTCGTCTCAAAGTGACAAAACAAACAAATCTCCTGCAATACAATGTAATCTTCGTGAATATAATCTGATAGTATTTTTCTAGTTTATTTCTGTTGCTATAATAAAATACTCTGACTTGAAAAAGCAACATAAAGAAGAAATGGTTTATTTTAGTTCATAATTCCAGGTTATGGTCCATCACAGCCCAGAAGTCAAGGAAAGAATTTAGCTAGGTATATTACATGTACAGTTAAGAGCAGAGAACACATGCATTCTCCTTTATTTGCTTGCTTGTTGTATTCATATCAGTCCCTCTACCATTGACAGTTTAGGACTCCATGCTACCCACAGTGGACTGGATCTTCCCATATCAATTGACTTAATTAAGACAACCCCTAACAGACATACCCACAACACAGCCCAAAGTAGATAGACAATTCCTTACTGAGACACTCTTCCTAGGTAATTCTAAATTGTGTCAAGTTGACAAACATCATTTGATTTTCCCCTTTGTTAATATCTTGAATGGATTTGCATTATACTTCAGTCCATGGCAACTTAGTTATCTGCAAACAACTATTCTTCCCCATGCTAACTGTATCCTACTCTCTGGCCTCATCACATCTCCTCATATTGAATCAGCCATTCCCTTTACCAGGAACTTTGCAAAGAACATTTACACTGTCTGAGTGTTCATCCATTCCCTTAACAACTGACCACCTACTACTTACACTTTAGGTTTCAGTTCATACGAGCACAGGGAAGTGTCTTTCTTGGAAGAACATTTTTTAGTGTATTAATAGTAACTAATACTATTTTAACTCAAGTGAACAGTTGACTGTTTCCCCTTCTCAAGTCAATCATGGGAAATCAGAGACTCAACTATCCTTAATCAGACCACCTAGACATCTTCCATAAGTAGATAATTTATTAAAGAACTACAATATTAAATAGGCTACAAGGAACTATCCCACGGATAATCAGTGATGCTTTTTGTGGCAAACAACCTCTGGAAATAATTCTTCTCACCTAGTCTTCCAAGCTCCGTGGGCCTAGGGCACTGCAGAATTCTTGGTGAGTTACACAAACTGAGCTAGGGCACACCAGGTTTCTGCTACCCTTGACTCTACATCCAAATAATCTGAACATTTTCTTATTAAAAAGGAAAAGAGCATCTAAGGTATTTTATTCTGAGTATTTGTTCAGGGAAGAAAGTTTACACAGCTTGTGGAGAATTATTCAGCAGGAAATTAAATCTCCATAATTCTGAATTTTCACTTCACTTAAAATTGGCTCAGCTTCTTGGCACAGCACTCTCCCCTCTAGAACATTCATAATACCACATCCGCCACCAAAATGTGATATGTGAGCCAAATCACAAAGCATCTTTGGAGGTCTCAGATAGGTGGCACATCAACCATAAACACACTACAAGGGCAGATAGATATGAGCAGCAATTAATATCTAAGTTTTGTGCAGTAATTTAAGCTCACAAAATACATAACAACAGCTTAGCAAAAAAAAAAAAAAAACTGTCTTGCATAATCTTTTTGAATATATTACCTGGTTTCTGCCTTGCCGCAATTTTTAAAGACTAATCTGGAGTTTCTAGTTTTAAATTTTTATTCATTTATTTATTGCGTGTTACATGTGTACATGTGGTGGTTAGAGAACAGCTTGTAGGAGTTGGTTCTTTCCTTCCACCATAAGTGTCTTAGAGAATGAACTCAGATTTGTAGGCTTAATGGAAACCACCTCAATTAGCTGAATCATCTCATCAGCCCTTGGGTTTCTTTTTTATTGGCCAGGTAAGCTATATGCCTGTAGATGTATAAGTGATATGGCTAAGCTCACAGGACTAGTGCCCCAAATACTGAACACAAAATGAGATCTTTTGACAAATATGTTTGTGAAGCTATGTGTATCATATTCAACAACTATCTAACTCCTTTATTATTTCATTTGTGAAAGAGACTTGATTTTGCCAAAAAAAAAAAAAAAATCCAACAGCTGTGCTACAGAGTAGGCTGGCATACTAAGCAATATGGAAAGAAAGCAAACAAAAAGGCAGCTCTGATCTCCATAGACTAAAAGAGTCAAGGGGACTTCCATGTTTTGATCTCCTCTACTTAACAAGGAAATGGCAATGATTTTTTAGCTCAACCAGGTTAGAAATATTTCTAAGGCTTTTTAAAAACAGAGAATATGAGGGAAAATGGACATTTACCTAATTTCATTGTATCCAAGGCACCATAAATTATTACACTCAATGTTTCTTTTATGTATTTAGAAATAAAAAGAAACTCTCCCAAACCAAGATAAATAAATGGTAAAATAGTTCTCAATTTCACAAAAGAATTAAAATTTTAGTGAGTGCTAAAATGGTATGAAATACATGATACAGATCTGACCCAAGTATCTCATTAGAAACTCCTTTTTGTTTTGCTCTATTTTTCTGCTAAAGCCTTAAACCCTTCTATTGATCTGTTTTCTGCTGCTATAACAGAATACCTGAGTCTGGGCAATGTATAAGGGAAGCAGGTTTACTTAATACACAGTACTAGAGGTCCAATGTTTCATATTAACACATTGGTTTGGCTCTGGTGGGGGCTTCATGACAAGATGGCATAATGGTAGGAATACATGTAGAAGAGGTCACATGCTAATTCAGGAAGCCAGAGACCAAGAAGAAGCTGGCTTTGTGGCTTGACAGCAACTTACACTCTCACAGAAACAACTCACTCCCTGAAAGTAGCCTTGATAATAGTTCAAGAGCAGGACCTCCAATGGCCTACTCACTTTCTACTGGGTTCCAATTGAAAAATCTCACCACCTGTTAAAGTCACCATAGGAGACCACTGCTTTGGAGGAAAAGCACATACAAACTGTAGTAGCCCTCATCATCATTGGGCATGAAGGCTAACACATAGAACCTTATATTTTTGCTTCTCACTGGCCCACTGATCTATCCTCAGTACTGTTATTTGAGTGATCCAGGTAAAAATATAGTTCTGGAGATGACTGGCAGATTGAAGAATGTCACTGGTTACTCACACAAATGGTAAAATAGAAATAATTACAATGGTATCCAAGGCTCCATATAGTAGTTCTTCCTCTCTCTCTGCCCCTCACCATGATCCTCACTCACAGACCATCCTTAGGTGGCCTGTCCCACTGAGTATCTTGGGATAAACATTCTGTGTTCTCACCCATCAGTGTTCAAGACTCAGATCAAGTGGAAGATGCTTTGGGATGCATTATTCCTTACAATGGGGAAAAGGGCTAGAAGGAAGAATCTGGAATCACTCTTTCCACAGATGAAAGAAAAAGGCTCAATTCTGGGAAGCGCTTGCATAACTTTAAGCCATGTTCATGACACTGTTAGGCCAAGAGTCTGTGATTTCTGATTTCAGTTCCCCTTTTCCCTGCACTTGAATGAAAGTGGGTGGAAGAATAGAACAAAAGTCAAACCTGTGACCACATCTGGCTACCACACCTGTCTGACTCTCCTCTACAAGTCTAGACTTTAGGAGGAAAGATGATGTGCTAAGACACCAGCCACATGTGGGTTTCCATCCTCGGTTTGGGTTATGACATTCTTCAGAATAACAGTCCCCTCCTCACTAAACAAAGTGAAGTTTATTTCAATTCACACGTCTAAGCCATGCCATAATGAGGCCTCAACGAATGCCAGCTCCTTTAGCCATTTCATGTCACATGTAGCCTAAATATGATGACTTCTAGGATAAACCCATTGTTAAACAGCCAATGTAATTAAGCAGCACTTTATTTAATCCATCTGAAATAAAATAAACCTCATAGTTTTGGTATAAATTCCACAGGGAAGACAATAGCACCATGTTTATATAACATGCACATGTGTTCACTTCAAACGTGGGGTGGGTGGCATTGCCACTGAAGTCATAGAGCTTTTGGATATTGATGCTCCACCCCCAAGCTGGAAAATGGTGCAGTTGTCTAGATAGAAAGAAGCAAACAGCTCTCCAACTGTAAATGGTGATGTACACACAACCAGAAATAGAGAGAGAGAGAGAGAGAGAGAGAGAGAGAGAGAGAGAGAGAGAGAGATCAAAGGCAGATTAGAGTTACCCACGAAAGACACCAAGAAGATTCACATTGGGGCAGCAAGATCCAGACATCCAGAAGAATTTTTCAGGACTTCCAAGCATATCTGGAGAGGAATCAAAGGCTGACTCCTTGGCTATTGCATTTCAAAATAAATAAAGACTTCTTTACTTCCTTCATAAAAGATCAGCCAAGCTAAATTTAAGCTCTAGAATATTACCCTGGGAGCTGTCCCTGAAAGAAATAATTTTAACCCTAATACTTCTCTTTGTTTTGCATCCAAGTCTTCTGCATTTGCCCACACAACCATTAGCAGGCAAATTAGAAAAAATGCAGAATCAAAGAAGAATTGCTGAACAAGATGATGCACAGTGCTCTACCAGGTGTACTGTCATTCCCTGGAATTATTCAGACACTTCTCAATTTTCCTAAGCTTAAGCTATTACCAACTGCTTCTTTAGGGTTAAGCAATATCTTCTTTTGTAAACACTGGGAAGACCTTTCTGGAGATTTCAAATAGTTCATGTCTGAAAGCATTAGACCTGCAAAATGTCATGGCTTTTTACAGCTCAGTGTTATGGATGATGAGCCTGTTTTTGAACATGAGAAGATAAATGGGTAGCAGTAAACATAATGTGCATTTTCTAAACCTTCTAGAGAGGCAGCACGCTGTACCTGGAGACAGAATCTGAACTGTTGCTACTTACAAGCATTGTGAAGTGAAGAACATCATGGTGTCCCCATGTCACTCAGCTTTTTTTATATATGAAATGTTATTATCAATGGGTAGGGTACAGTTGCTAAAAAAGGTAGCCCTTGGATAAACTAAGTACAAATCATTTCTTATCAGGCCAAAGGGGCTTGTAAAAACTTCTGGTAACATTGCAAATGTAAGTTCTAAACTGATCTCTGGATTTTCCTGTCTCCAGCATCACCATGGCTCTGCTTTATTAGCAGAAGAATGGTCACAGTCAACACAAAAAGGTGACAGATGGTACTGATGAACTGTAAAAACCTCCCTCCATTTGCCACAACCATTCTGAGCAAAATGAACCTCTCCTTCCTCTTTCCATTGCTTCATTTAACTCTGAATTAACATCTCCCAAGAAAACCACTCATTTCTAGAATCAAAAAAGCCACATGCAGAGCTACATCTGCAAGGGAATCAGAGGCCCTAAGACAATGGGTCCTGAAAAAATCTTCTCTGGGAGGGCACTAGATGAAGTGCTATTTAGATGGAGAGAGAAAGAATAGTAGTAGCTGATCTCTCTCTCTCTCTCTCTCTCTCTCTCTCTCTCTCTCTCTCTCTCTCTCTCTCTCTCTCTCTAGCTTACTATCAGTGGAAGAGAGCTAATCATACTGGATGAGGCAGCAAGGAACACTACCCCTCAGAACAACTCCATTGTAGACTATCTCAGAAGGCTCTAGCCAAGCTACTAGAGTCCTCATGAAACTGATGGAGTCCTCCATTCTAACTGCCTCAAAATTTAACCCTTTCTCTGCCCATTCTTAGTCTTCATACCACCCAGTCCTTAATCTCATGGCCTCTCTCCAACATAAACTTCCTTCACGCAATAATTAACCTCAAAGTTGGTTGAGGAACCTCCCTTAAGACAGATTTGGTAGATGCACAAGGACTAGAGGTGGAAGGAACTAATGTCCAATACTCACCAACATCCCCATGAACAGTGAATTATATAAATGTCTTCAGCATTTATCATAATGCCTGGTACAGAGTGAAGCAAAACATACTTGCTTTTTGAAAACAATACTGAATACCCAACATGATTTAGGATTTACTATGTCCCAGACACAGATCTGAATTGTTTATATAATGTGACTCTTTTAATTCTCTGAAATCAATGAAGTTGACACTGGTAGCATCTGCTTTACAAAGGAGAAACATAAAACAAAAAGAGGTTGTTTTCTATAGAAATAAACCATAACTGGAAGAGTTAAATTCTACTTAGTAAGACTGATTTAAGACATACTTCTAATTAATTTGTTTGAACATTACATTTTTATTCTATAGCCACCTCAACCCACTTCCTATACAGAAATCACTCCTTTGATATCTCACAACGTGATTGTGAAAAAGTAGATTAAAGTATTTTTATTGAAACATATGGTAGGCTAGATAATAGCACACTAAAATGTTCATGGTTTAATCTCAGGCACCTGTGGCTATGTGTTAAATAGAACTGACCTGTGACTGTGGCAAAGGGGACTGATGGATGAGATCTGAACTAAGAATTTTGAGATAAGAAGGTCAACCTGGATTGTTCCAGTAACCCCTAAGTGTAATCACATGCGGAGGAGGAAGAAAATTAAAGCTGGAAGAAAAGGAAATGAAAATCAGGATGAGCCTCTCCTTTGGGGCCACCAAAGAGACTTGTCCTAGCTAGCAACAGGATTTTTAACCTGGAAGTTTCATCCCTGATTACAAAGCGAGCAATATTGTTGTAAGGAAGTAAATTAGTTGTGATTTGTTTCTGTAATAACTAGAAAACATTGGAGGTCACAAGAAACCCCATTTCTACAGTACTAAGTATAACTTAGTCTGTACCGTAGAAATAAGGAAGCATATCCACTTAGCCACTGCAGTTCTGACAAGAGAGACTTCTCAGATCTGCAAGTTGTCTTTCAGGCTTGGATTCCCATCCACCACCTCCAGAGGACAGTGGCCAAGTGGGAGATGAGAGTCATAAACATAACATATACTTTGCCATAAGTATTGATAAATGAGGCTTCTAGTGTCAAAAGAATTGTCAGTTAATTTCTGAGTCAAAAATTGTGCATTGGCTAGCTTATCTAGAAAACCATATTTAGTAAAATTCAGATTTAAATTTCAGAGTATTTCTGTTGTCTATATGACAAGTGACAGTCAAAATAAGAGAATTTTTGTTTTCAATAAAATAAAATTTTCTATAATTTATTTTAAAATTTAAACAAAATAAAATGTTCATTTTAAATAAAACAAGCTATTGGCGGCCATCTGGATCGAGCTGTGAGAACACTGTGAATATTGATTGTATTCTAACACTGTGTGAAGATAAAGAAAAGGAAGAGGCCCCCATCCAAATGCCATCAGCATCTTTCTTTGAGAAAAGAAATGTTTTCTAAATTTAGACATCCTTTCTCTACCTCAGCCATCTCAGTCAGCTTCCTTGAACAAAGTGAATATTCAGAAAGAAACAAGGTAAATATCCCCCCTTCCCTTCACTACCTAGTTACACTTATGAAAAAGGCTTACCAACAGTTATAAGGTAAGGTGAGAAAGAAGGAAACAGTCAATTTTGGAGCAATCTGAAGTTGCCATCTCAAGGAAAATTGGAAATAAAGAGGAGCTATAGTGAGGTTATCCACAGCATAACTTCTCAATCTCCCTATCAAGAAAGAGCAGTTCATAGGGGATTTCTCATCTACACCCTGTACAGATGAAACTTTACCCTTGCATAATACAATTAAAATGAGAGAACAGAGGAAAAAATTTAAGTTGCAAGTTGTCATACAAAATGTGAGCCCAAGATGTTTTGTTTATGAAATTCATAAAACTGAAAATTGCTCTTTCAAGTGCTATTGCTGATTTGAATGTTTTTCTTTTCATTTCTGCCCTGATTTTGTCAGCATTTTGCATACACCATTTAAGGATGGGAGCTGATTCACAGAATTCCTGGAGAAGCACGGATCTGTGGGTCATGCATTATGTAAAGTAGCTTCTAGTTTCAACAAATACATTAGAAACTCCTTAAAATATAGGAACTGCAAAAGACTAAAATAACATCCATTAAAATGTAAAGCAATAGAGCAACTTGTGACTCTTCCATAGAAATAAATTAATCAAAGATAACTACACCATATTTGGATCTCTAATTCATTAACAAAACACACTATTGAGAAAATCTTCCAGAATTTCATATATGTTGGCTGCAAAGACTACTACAGGAGCTACAGCTCAGTGCCCTTGGTTCAAGATTACTGCCCATGAAACTGAAGATTTAGTAATTTTATTCAGCAATCCAACTAATGCAAAATATTTTAAAATCATTGGATTAATATAATGGAAAGAAAAAAACTTTCACAACAAAACCATTCTCTCCTGATAAAACAAACAAGCAAAACCTTCCATTTTTTAAATTTTTTTGGAGCTTCATCACTACATTGCGTTAGTATTAGGGTGTGCTGTGGTCTAATGTTTCTGTTTCTCATCTTCTTTTGATTAAAGTAGCTTGTGATATTTTGAAAGGAAACATTGGGGGTTTTGTAGTCTTTATTACAGAAATTGTTTGGCAAGGAACATGGGGGATCGACTGGCTTCAAGGAAAATCACACTTGTCCTAGGAGAGCTGAAGTCATTTGAGAATCATCGACTTTTGGCTTCATGGGAGAACTGATCAGAACCTAAAAATGAGCTATCTGCACCCAACATTTTCAGAGTGGCTGATGCTCATGGTACAGTGTGATGTGAAAATAAATAATAGTATAACCCCTACCCTTGGAGATTTCTTAACCCTAAAAAAGATATCTTCCAAACTCCCCTTGACTTGTCACTTTTGGGAAGCATGGGATATAGCTTCTGCTTTGCTTTTTTATTTTTTTTAAGCCCTATCCCCCTTGAAGCAGAAACAATGATTATGTAAGAATTATATAATTATAATCAAATGGTTGGTTTTCTGTGAGAAGGACCTCCCCCTAAAACAAGCAAGCAGTTAAAACAATCTTTTTTTTTTTTTTTTTTTTGAATGGTCATGGTGTCAAATAACTAATGATTGTTGGCTTTTAAAATCTTTACAATACTGCAAAGAGGATATTAAAATCCCTACTGTTTAAACACAGAAATAACCCTCAAATCAAGAGTCAATGGCACTGTTGACCACCACACAGCCTTGTCTGTGGGTAACAAATCATCTAACACTTGAACACAATGTTATGGAAGATGGAAGGGGTCTGTACCTTGGTAAGCTCCAGGATTCCCTGAACTACCCCCCCCCAACCCAGTTTGACTGTGAGTCTGCATCTGTTTCTATCAGTTGCTGGATGAAGCATCTCTGATGACAACTGGAGGACTCCTAAAAGTGGGATCAGGGGCTATCTCTAACTCATTTACTGGCTTAGGAGACCCTACTCCTCATACTGGGTTGCCTTGCCCAGCATTAATACAAGGGGAAGTACTTAGTCTTACCACAATTTGATATGCCATGTTTTGCTGATGCTCATGGGAGACCTGTCCTTGCCTAAAACATAGGGGGAGTGGACGGGGGGGGGGTGTTGGAACAGAGGGGGCAAGAGTTGGGACTGTGAAAAGAGAAGGGAAACTGCAACAGGGTTGTAAAATAAATAAATTTTAAAGTGGTACACTGGTGCTTGGTCACACAAAGCTGAAGTGCTATGGAAACTTTATTCTTAGCATCTTATACCAGCTATCCTATGAAGTACATATCTTGGTCTCAGGAAGCCAAACATAAGTAATGAAATGACCCCTAGGTAAGATGTGAGGAAGCTATACCTCTTTAGACCCATAGATAGTTTAAATATCTAAATATGAAGTGTTTCTGTTTTGTCTATGCAACACGAAGATCTGACAAACTGAATTAATGTCATTTTCAAAAATTCACAAAGAAAGAAACTGAAAAAAGAAACCAGAATTCTATCTTTGCAACTTTTTGTACCAACACTTATTTCAAGGAAAAGTGAAGTGGATTTTGTGTTTTGTTTTGTTTTTGAGTAATACAGACCCCTCCTTTTCTGTTTCTCATTTTCAGAATACTTACTCCTCCTATAATGACGGAATTCCTTGGTCCTTTCCCTTTTGAAGAGTTCCTCCCACATACTTCTTCTCAAAGATTCTTGATGGCTGTTTTCTTTTATTTAAAAAATAATGTGTTTATTTTTGTCTAATATATTTGTCTGCATAAATGTATATGCAACATATGCCTGCACTGCCCAAAGAGTCCATTAGAGAGTTACAGACAGTTGGGGGTTGCCATGTGGGTGCTGGATAATCTCAGTTCCTCAACAAGAGCAGCAAGTTTTCTTGACCATTGAGCCATATCCTGACTCTAGATAGTACAATATTCTTTTTTCTGTTTTATTTTTTGTCTGGTTTTTCAAGATGGGGTTTCTCTGTATAGCCTTGGCTGTCTTGAAATTCACTCTGTAGACTAGGCTGGTCTCAAACTCACAGACTCACAGAGATGTGCCTGCCCCTGCCTCCCAAGTGCTGGGATTAAAGGCATGCACCGCCACTGCCTGGCTGGTTGTTCGTTTTTAATATATAGAAGTACATCAGATTTTCCTATGTTAGCTTTGCAACCTACACTTTGTTTAATTATTTACTTACCCGTGGCATTTTTTTTCTACATGAAATCTTTAAGTTTTCCACAGTT